>NC_080043.1:4836471-5436471 GCF_012489685.1 Lotus japonicus
GAGAGAGAGAGAGAGAGAGAGAGAGAGAGAGAGAGAGAGAGAGAGAGAGAGAGAGAGAGAGAGAGAGAGAGAGAGAGAGAGAGAGAGAGAGAGAGAGAGAGAGAGAGAGAGAGAGAGAGAGAGAGAGAGAGAGAGAGAGAGAGAGAGAGGAGAGAGAGAGAGAGAGAGAGAGAGAGAGAGAGAGAGAGAGAGAGAGAGAGAGAGAGAGAGAGAGAGGAGAGAGAGAGAGAGAGAGAGAGAGAGTTAATGGCGCAAGACTATCAGCCTCCACCTACTAACATTTACTCGCAATACATTTGCCGGTCTCAGAGGAAGGGAAAATACACTTCCCAAGGACAAGGTTGGTCAAACGGGTGCCATTAGTGGCGTTAGGTTTTCAAGCGTCACTCTGACAACATTTAATTGAGTCGATGTAAGGTACATGCTTACGCATGGATGCTCATCCCCAACCACTACATATGCTTAATATTCATTCTCCTAAATACACAAGGTTTTCCAACATATTCTGAGCTTAATGACTTGTTTGGTTTGAAGGAAGGAAAAAGAAAAATTGAAGGTGGAAAGAAAACAATGAAATCGAGATGTTTTCCCTCCTTTACTTGCTTCATAAAAAGGGAAGGATAGAAAGTTTCCTATGGGACCCAATCCAAAATTGTTCTCGTTTAAAATGGAAAGAAAAGTTAGAACATAGCCTAATGCACAATTTTTTTCAACTTGTCGTGAATTTTTTTTGTGGAGTGGTTATACGCGTTGTAAGTTTGATATTTATTTAATTTATTTTTATTTCCATTTGATGAATTTGATTGGCTAAAAAAAATTATTTTATGCAAGTGAGAGAGATGATTGGAGAACAAATTACTCATGCAGATATCTCAAACAGTTAAAAACTTCTGATGCAACAGACGATCAACACGAGGAGAAAGATATGAAGAAGAAGAGAGAGAGAGAGAGAGAGAATATATATATATATAGAGAGAGAGACTTAATAGCACAAGGCTATGATGCTCCACGTACTAACATTTACTCGCAATATATTTGCCGGTCTGAGAGGAAGGGAAAATACACTTCCCAAGGACAAGGTTGGTCAAACGGGTGCCATTAGTGGCGTTAGGTTTCCAAGCGTCACTCTGACAACATTTATTTGAGTCGATGTAAGCTACATGCTTACGCATGGATGCTCATCTCCAACTACTACATATGCTTAATCTTAATTCTCCTAAATACACAAGGTTTTCCAACGTATTTTGAGCTTAATGGCTTGTTTGGTTTGAAGGAAGGAAAAAAAGTTGAAGGAGGAAAGAAAACAATGAAATTGAGATGTTTTTCCTCCTTTTCTTGCTTCACAAAAAGGGAAGGAAAGAAAGTTTCCTATGGGACCCAATC
The DNA here is from genome assembly GCF_012489685.1 of Lotus japonicus. NCBI lineage: Eukaryota > Viridiplantae > Streptophyta > Magnoliopsida > Fabales > Fabaceae > Lotus > Lotus japonicus. The sequence continues at coordinate 4,837,855 of NC_080043.1, forward strand.
CAAAATTGCTCTCGTTTAAAATGGAAAGAAAAGTTAGAACAAAGCCTAATGCATAGTTTTTTTCACCTTGTCGTTTATTGTTTTTGTGAAGTGGTTATACACATTGTAAGTATGATATTTATTCAATTTATATTTATTTCCATTTCATGAATTTGATTGGCTAAGAAAATATTTAATTTTATGCAAGTGAGAGAGATGACTGGAGAATAAATTACTCATGCATATATCTCAAACGGTTAAAAAACTTCTGATGCATTCTTGGAAAAGAGAGGAATAAAGCTTGCAGATTTATTGGAATCATTTTTCAAAACATAATTTCCAATATAACTCTTATGGTTATTATTTGTATTCTCCTCTTTTCACTGTGTTTTTTTTTTTTTTTTTGTGTTTTCTTTGTATTTTGAGAACATGGGCCACTTAGATTTTGGTAAATTGAAATTGTATTATGGACCATTTAGGAATTTAGAATTGGGTCTTAAACTTGTAGTCCAAAGGTTACTATATGATTGTTTGTGAGCTCGGTAGATTAGGTTTGGGCAACTTGGGTTTGGCTCAAAGGTATTCATTTTTCATGGTTTTCATCCCTTATATATGGGAGGAGCTTCGTATTTTTCCTCCAACTTTAATAATAATACTGAATTTGTATTTTGTGAGGTACGTAGTGTGTTTCCTCCAAAAGAATTCCCTTGAAGATTTTCAAGGATCCTACCTTATGGCTCTTCTTCACCGTATGGCTTATAAATCTCCCCCTATGATTGATTGTAGCGTCACCTTCATCATCATCTTCTAGTCTTCAACTTTATATTATCAATTTTACTAGTTATTATATTTAAATTTTCCTTATATATGATATAAATTTATATTTTGCAATTCGCTTTTTTTTTTGAAAATCATAATGTTTTTATTTTGGTACAAATTTCATGATGAATCCATGAGAAAGCATTAATTAAAGAAATGAGGGTGATTTTTTATTCTTTTTATTCTTGACGTGTGTTTATGTGAAAGAGACTTGAACCTTTGCATTCAATAAATTAAGCAATACATAATTTGATTTCTATTAAATACATTAAAAAATAAAATTAAAAACTAAAAATACTACATCCACTTTATTATTTATTATATTAATTACTAATTGTTAAAATTTTCAATTTCTAATATTTAAAATTAAATATTAATATTATTTAAGTATTAATCACAATTTGAGGATAAAATCTCCTTCATCTCCTTTTTTTCATTCCTCCCGAGTCTCTATCTAAACTCTCAGTTTCAATCCCCAAAAAGAATGCCTCCAAGAGGGAATCACACCGTTCTCCCTCGACCCAAGCTGGCCACAGAGGTCAAGTACAGAGGGGTCAAGAAGAGACCATGGGGTCGTTATGCCGCCGAGACCCGCGATCCAAATCGGAAAATTCGTGTCTGGCTCGGCACATTCGACACCGCAGTGGAAGCGGCGTATGCCTATGACAATGCAGCGCGTGCGTTCCATGGCGATAAGGCCAAGCTCAATTTCCCCATCACGACAGATCTCAATTTTCCCATCCCTACCAACAACAACAACTCTGTCGGGCGCATTCCCAGCCAAGGAAGTACCTTCGAGTTCTCCTCTTCGGTATCGTTGAATCTCACTCTCACTGTTGCTGATACAACCGCGATGGTTTCCTCTGTCGCCGCTAATGCTAATGCAGTCTCCGCAAGGGTTTTCAGCGTCGCTCCTGGTCACCCTCTAGAATTCTTTGATGCCTTGACAATTGTTGCCGCCGCCACGAGGCAAGGAAGAGAACAGAGTGAATCTGGGTCGTCATCCACCGTTGAAATTGAACAAGTCCTTGTAGGTCCGAATCAGGTATATTTTGACCTTAACGCCCCACCCTTACCAGATAATGCCTAATTTTTAGGTTCTCAATTTAAAATTGAGCCTAGAGAGTGGTCGATGATGATGATCTAAGTACACATAATTAAAATTAGACAAAACATAGGCCTTTGTTTTCTCTACTGAGGAATTTCATGTTGCTGTCATGGACATCGTTGTTAACAACATGTAAATGTAATAATGACCTTTTTATTTTCATATTAACAAAAAACAAACAAAAAATGGTCTTTGTTTGATTTTGATTTTTACTTTACTATTTCTGTTGTTAATCTTAAATGTGTGTCTATTGTCTATTTTTTAAAGTGCAGTGGTTGGTTCAGATCTAACAGACATGTCGCAGTCGTCATTGTTGTGTCTTTTCTAAAGCATTATGGGGCACCGCTTTTATCGTCGTATGTTAGCATTTTAATTTTGTTCGACGTGTGTTTTTTTTTCAATTGAAGATGGACATTACTGCGGTGGTTAAACGATGATGGACATTTCTGCTTAGCTTATACATAACATAAATGTTTTTTACTGAATAATATACATGGTGTCTCATGGTGGACCTACTTTCCAGGTTTTGTCATTTCAAAGTAAAGAAAATGTTGAAGGAAATGCTGGGCTTTTACAGGTTCATGATTCGAAGCGTGGGTATTTTATGGTGGATTGATCTGGTCATATAATTAAGAATAAAGTTCGAGATAAGGAAGAAAAGAGAGATAAATAAGTAATGTGATTGAAAAATAAGAGAATGAGTTGAAATTAGATGGAAGAAAAAATTAAGTGTATATAAATCCAAATCCTATAATCAAACACAGAGTTGTTCTATCCAAAAGCATGTGATTTGAGGTGATATTCTTTTGTCCCATTTCAGCGCTGAGGCCACTAAAGAAAGAAAGAAAAATTAAACCTGGTAAAGGTACAAAGTGAGGACTATACCTCCTTTTTTTGTTTGGTCAAATCATTCGTCATTTCATTGATTAAAATTATTGACTGATACATGAGTTTGGTAGTCAAAACGAAAGTTTTACGGAACAAAATGGGAAAAAAAATAAATGGAATAAAGTGGAGATTTTGATGATTTTTAGATTACTTCATAAATAATATTGTGAAAAAAATAGTAAAAATAAATAATATATTTATTTAATGCTATATAAATATTCATATAACAAATTAAATTTATATTAACCTTTTTCATAAAGAAATTAGGTACAATACTATAATGCAAAATTATGGTTATTTTATAGTAGTACACACTTTCAAGTTTCACCTATAATAATAACATCTACCCCATATATGCCTATACCATATAAGTAAAATTAGCTTTAACTTAAGCATTAATGATAATATTAATTGAATATTAATGAGGTCATATGTAATTAATTTGTATTAATTAGTAATCATATCATTCCTTTTATTAGTTTTTTTTTTCATAACCATTTTATTAGTTTAGAATAGATGAAAAAAAATTAGAAACAAATGCATTGGTTTTCTACAACAACAAACTTTTTGAAAAAAATTGAAGGGTGACTAAAATAACCAGTGTTTTAAGACTCGGCTCGGACCGGTTAGACCGGGACTCGGTGACCTTACCGGTCCGAGCCACACTTCAGACCGGTTATGCAAGCCACTCGACTGGAACCGTTTCAAATCGGTCGGTTTAATGGTCAAATCGGTGACTCGGCCGGTTTTTTGATTGAACCGGCGAGTCACCTTTTTTTTTTGGCAATGCCAGTCTCCATTTTCATGTTTTATTTTTTAAAGTTTGTTGACGTTGGGCCATATGTGGAAGCCAGGTTACCTTATTATTAAACATATTGGGCCATTCAAATTGTTTTTTTTTTAATCCAGTTAGAAACATTTTGTATGTAGTAGGGAAAAAACTTGATATTATGTTCAAAATGCAGCTAGGAGGGTTCGAACACAAGTCATGGAGGAAATATGGAGGAAACCTAACCATTGCACCATCACTATGTTATTGATTGGAGACGGATTTTATTAATTATATATTAAATATATATTGCATTGGATATTTTTTATGATTTTTTAATATACACCGAGTCAAGCAATCGAACCAGTGACCCACTGGTCCGACCAGTGACTCAGTGACTCAGTACCCCGACCGAGTCGAGTTCTAAAACACTGAAAATAACTATCTTTCTCAAACGGGGGTAGTAAATATTAATATATCTACTCACCGAATAACGATAAAAAAGTTGTGTTGCATTAATGAATGGAGAAAATTGCTAGCCTTGCAATCAATTTTGAGAGAAACAAATAAGGCAATAAAGAGGAAAAATAATGGAGCACAATTCCCCCACATTAGCTTCAGTAAATGGAGCAATTAATTTCTTGCAACATACTAACAATAATAGGAGAGAGAGAGATAGGCTTAATGGCGTAAAAGTATGAGGCTCCACCTACTGACATTTACTTGCAATATATCTGCCGGTTTGAGAGGAAGGGAAAATACAATTCCAAAGGATAGAGTTGATCAAACAGGTGTCATTAATGGCGTTAGGTTTTCAGGCGTCACTTTGACAACATTTATTTGAGTCGACGTAAGCTGCGTGCTTACACATGGATGCTCATCCCCAACCACTACATATGCTTGATCTTCATTCTCCTAAGTACACAAGGTTTTCCAAGGCATTTTGAACTTAATGGCTTGTTTGGTTTGAAGGAAGGAAGAAGAAAAAAATTGAAGGAGGAAAGAAAACAATGAAATTGAGATGTTTTCCCTCCTTTGCTTGCTTCACAAAAAGGGAAGGAAAGAAAGTTTCATATGGGACCCAATCCAAAATTGTTCTCGTTCGAAATTGAAAGAAAAGTTCGAACAACATCTCATTTTGATAGAAATACAAGAGCACCCTCATTTTTTTGATAAGCAAGAGCACCCTCATATTTGTTTCCATTTACACACATCCTTTCTTCTATTTTCTCTGTCATGTGCTACAAAAAGTTTGCAAGAGGTGACAGTAAGATAAAAAAATTACTCTATAAATCAATGTTCTGAAAACTGGACCGGACTGGATGGTTCGACCGGGAATCGGACACATCACCGATCCGGAACACTGCAACCCCGAACACCTTTAAAACCCTCAATTCTTTACCATAACCTAATCAAACCTTTACCTAAGCATCAATCAGATTTAAGCTCTTTGTACTCAATCAAAAAAATCTAATTAGAAACAATATACAAATTTAAAGTCTCCGTCCTCACCTCGTGAAAAAAGGGAAAAGGAAAGAATGCTAAACACATGAAGATGAGATCTTGGACTCCCATCATACAACTACTTGAACCAAGAAGAAACCATCAATCAGAACCCGAGTTTCCTAATCAAACTAACACTAGATCAGATCTTCTCCCCATCACAACATCCACCACGAAACCCCGGTCTAGCCACTGTGTCTGTTTACCAACCCTCAGTCGAGATCAACCCACACCATCACTAACCTGGCCGTGAAAGCACCACCACGTCCCAGACAACCATAGTCGTTCCAATATGTGAACCTTCCCCTGTTTTGGCCTCCACCGTAACCACCATTGTCGTGAGGGAACTCTGGTTCTACGAGATCCTTCACTTCCTTCGTTTGCACTGTCTCTCACATTTTCCCTTCGTGGTCCCATTTCTTAATCGTCTTCACCGGAACTGTCACCAATGAATTTTGTTCTCCATCGCAACTCAGATGGTCTTTGGCAGTGGCGAAATCTTAACAGTGTTTTGGAAGATAGAGCGATGTTTACATTTTTACCCTTTTATAATTGGGGAAAAGAGAGTAATTAATTCTGTTTGAGTGCGCCACTTATCTACTAGAGTACTAGTGTGTTCGCCCTTCATTTTCTATCTCATCTCATTTTTACTCACTTTTTATTTCCATCTCTTTCTTCTCTACTGTCCTTATATTTCTCATTTACCTATCTTCTCTTCTTGTATCTCACTAGGTGGGAGTTTAAAGTATCAACTAAACATTTTTCTTCCGGAAAAGGAGGCGATCTCGTCATGGTAGAAACCAGTTTTGGTTATGGGTTTCGGATTCCTCCATGGTTTTGGGTTCCTCTATACACTAGAGTTATTTCTATTGGTATGTTATTTTTGTTGAGGTTCATCTTTGATTTTGTTATGACTTTATTTTCTTCTCATTTCTTTGTGTTGTTTCTTTCCTCGTGATTTCACTCTCGGTTACTGTCTAATCAATGAGTATCGGCTCACCCACAACCCGCAAAATTTGAGATCCCACCAAACCGAAGATGTGAACGAACAATGTCTATCATAGCTGCGTGATGTTTTTCACCCGACAAAACGACACCATCGGCCTGAAACCTCCCGAAACCGTGTGCTGGACAACACTATGTGGTTTTGGAGAAAAAAAATTAAACTTATCATCCAAAATTACACTGCCAATAACAGGGTAACACGTATATCTTTCTTTCTTCCCCTTTGGTCATAATCCTTCATCGCCCTCTTTCACTACTATGAATTTGCACTTCCAATTGGATTTACTTTGGGGTAGTAAACAGTGAGCGGTGAGTCGGTTGCATCAAAGGGTCTCTCAAAATCGAAGAAAATGGGAAGAATCTTTGCAGTGGAGCTGGAGGGTAGGTCATATGGTTGCAAGTCTTGCAAAACCCACCTGGCACTCGCAGATGATCTCATCTCTCGGGTACCATTTACCTCTTTTCTCATCAAATTTAGTTAAAAATACTGTATTTTTATCTGATAATGTTGTGTGTGAGCTCAACTGTTTGTGAACTAGCCATGAATGAAGAACATCATCAATTTTGTTTTTTTTCAGGTTTGGAAGAACATTATTTGATTTTTATCTCGTTTTTCTTATGTTGTTATATGAAAATTTACTGTCTTTCTTATGTTGGGTATGTAAGTTTTGATAATCAAGTGCTAGAAACATGGCCCCTGGTTGGTAAAAATCAAATTTTGATAAATTGAGTATGTAAGAGTCTAATGTATCTGCTAAGTGGGGTTATAGGAGTAGTGCTATACCAAATGACCTTGCATACTCTTTTTCTCTATGGTGACCTATATGTTTTGGATTTCCATCCACACAATTATGCCCTTCGGAGGCGCACCAGAGCGAGTCGGTCCGTAGCTATATCAGCCCGCCGTTGCTGCTGCACGATCTTACCCTCAAAAAATTGGAATATGAAATATTCAAATATGAGGGGATGCACAAATAAACTAACCACAGTATGGTTCATCTCAACCAAAGCTTGCGTGGGGGAGACACCTAAGTACCCAACCAAACTCTCCATGACCATCCCTCGAGTGATCCCGGCAATGTCAAAAACACTCCAATGATGGGGATTTGTAGAATAGATGACACGTCATCTAGTGTGATCGTCATCTCACCGAATGACATGTGAAACAATGACGTCTCTGGATGTCACCTCTCAAAAAATGCAGACAAGATCCCCTTGTCCACCATGGAGGCACCGCAGTCCATCAGTGGGGCAAGTCTAGAATTAGATCTCTCAACCATCGACTGTATATAGGGGTCCTCGTGCTCCTAGCACAAAATGCCATATGACAACTGCAATGTGATCAGAATAGTTACGTAACACTAAGAGGTCATAAGGCCCTCCCAAGAAAGACACAGGTGGCATTAGCTGCTCTTCCTACAATAGGTCCACCTGCGGTGGCGCTGAATAGCAGCCATTGCACGCGCTCTACGAGTGGATGCGTTCGGTGGAGGAGGACATGATGAACCACCTCTTGTTTTCACCATTTCTGCATAAAAATACCCAACAATGTACATTTCAATAAAATTCAAATATAATATATGCAAATTGAAGAACATTATGTACATACATAATGTACTGCAATTTAGAATGTGGTATGTAATTTTTCTATTTTGGAAACAAGTTTGCAGTACATAAAATATAAATACCGCAATTTAAATTGCAGTTTTTTAGGGTCGGACAATTACCACAAATTAATTGCGGTAGTTATCGGCTCCCTAAAAATTAACTTGGGGAAAACCAAAGCAGGTATGGAGCATAGTAGAACAAAGGAATGTGCAAATGGGGGGTAAAATGAAGCACGAAAATGAAGACTGAAGTACTAGGGGAAGAGGGGAGAACCTGCTGGAACATGAAGAAGAGAGCAATGTTGATGTTTAGCAAGCTCGGTGGACCTTGATGTTGAGGAAGATGATGTAGAGGAAGAGAGAAAGGGATGATGGGAGAGAAACATATGGTACGTGGAGGGAAGAAGTGCGGGGAAGATATTGCGCACTTTCATCATGTTTGGCCTTTCTAAAGGCCCAAATTAGATAGGTAATTTTCTTTCCCCGTGGCTTCATTATTCTCAACTTCATCTTCGTCTGAAACTAACCAATTAAAGGGAAGTTGGATTTTAGGCCCTTCAAAATTGATGTTGCTTTCTTCTACATTATCAATGACAATACTATTTGCACTAAATAATGAAAGATATTTCATATCTTGCTGGAGCATGCGCAATCCCCACTTCTTTATTATCAAACCCGGGCAAGCTTTAAATGCGACACAAGCTCCTGTTTTTGCAAAATGGCAGTGCTTCCTAGTAATGTAGATTACCCAAAGATGTTTTGAGCCACCAATCTTGTCTAGTTCCAAACTTAATGGAAAATCGAAGCGTTCTTCCGTGTGTTCATTTTCAAAAGAAAGATAAAATGGATGTGGCAGTGGCGTAGAAAATAAATGATGTGGGGAACCAAAAGTTGCAGTGTCATTGTTTACCTCAAATGCAACACAAAAGGCAAATCCAATCCAACTTTCACTCACATCAAAGTGCTCTATCCTTATTATTGCACCCCCATCAAATTGATGATCGAACCATTCGGGAATAATATGAATCCGTGAGGGAATAACAATGTCAAGTCCACACCTGAAGTGAAGAGGTTCCTAGTAATACAGAAAAAAAAAGTGAATCAAAGCTACAAAGACAAAATGATTTTAACTGAGAAATTGAATCCTCCCATATCACATAGTATCAACATTATCCTCTGTTGCTTTTGATCTAACTTCCTAGCTTTGACTCCTCAACTTTCTTTTCACCGTAACAATTATTTTAAATTAAATGTATAATTTTTTTTTGAAATTAATTAAATGTATAATTGGTAGCACATATATAATTAATGTTATCTGAAAATTTTAAAAGTGAAGATAGAAACAGAAAACCTCTTAAAACTGTGACAAATAAAATGGACCGGAGGGAATATTAAACTTTATATCAGCATCTCTCTCCATAAATATTCACAAAATTCTAGCAATTCAATATATCTGAAAAACATGAATATAATAATAATGTTGGGAAAAAATCCAACGCCATATAGAAATAAAACAAGAGTATAATCACAAGATAAGAATATAACGTGGAAAACTCTAAAATTTGAGAAAAATTATAATCATCGTCTAAAACGATAACAAAAAAAATAATGTTGTGTAAATTATGGCAACACATAGGCTTCTCTCTCAATTACTCCATGGCCCTAGTACGCCGACCATCTCTAAAGCAAATATTTAAATTGCATCTCACATTGGTCTAAAACAAAAGCATAAAAAAGAAACAACCCAAATAAATGCTTGAAGTGTTTCCAATTGGTGCATATAGTAACAAGGAACTTGGGTCTATATATATAGTATTGACCTCCATCATCCTTCAGTATTCTAGGCAATGTGAGACTTTACCAAGATGTTTCATTCACCTCATCTTCATTTACCACACTAGGCAATGCAACACTTGTTCCACCGTTATATTCAACCTCAATATATAATATTTAAAAACTACACTTCATGTGAAATCCTACCAAGAGCATCCTAATCCTTTGAAGTGTACACCCCAACTAATAAGTTAGCTAGAACAATTTTCCTAATACATGGTTATAACTTATAAGATACTATTTTCAAATACCCTCTCGCTGATGAAGCACTATCTAAATTAGCAAAACGTTCAAGGTCATATTAGTTCAACAAGTTCAAAAATGTTGGATTGTTGAGTCCCGTGATAGTATATCAGAGGACAAAATACACACAAATATATAAAGTTAATTACTAACAAAGTTAGAGACAGCTAGAGGGAGAGGATGGGAGGTATGCAGAGAACGAACCTTAACCATTCTTCTTAGCCATTTAAATGTGTAGTAGTTGCAATATGCAAGAGATTTGTCTACGGACAAATCATCGAACACATTAGGGCAGTCAAAAATATATAATCCAGACCTATGATCACGGGATTCAGATGCTGTTTTAAAATATCTCCCCACTGATGAAGCACTTATTAATGGGAGCTTAGGCAAATATTGAAGCTCATGACAATGACCCATGTTTAAGTATGATAGACTGTAAAGCTTCTTCATGGTAGAAGGTAGTGAAACAAAGTTGTTTCCTTCTAGATTTAATCTTTCTAAAATCCACAAGTCTCCAAGAGCATCTGGTAATTCACGTAGATTACAAAAGCTTAAATCTAGAAAAATCAAAGATTTCAGATAGGAAGAATGATTGGAAGTCTCTGTCAACGGCAGATTCATGAATTTTGAACACTTGCATAACTCTAGAGTTATAAGAGATGTCATGTTATTAAGACTGTTGGGCATACTGACAAGATTAGTGCAATCCCTCAAACTCAAGAATATAAGCTTTGCAAGAGCACCAATGGATTCATGAACCGTGTGTAAACTTGTACATCGATCCATGTCAAGGTACTCAAGATTTTTTGCCCTTGTAAAATCTGGTGAGTTTTCAAGATTCATACAACCAGAGAGGCGCAGAACTTTTAGAGAACTTAATTTTGATTTATTGCTGAAACTGAGGCTGACCAAACTGCTACAGTTTTGCAAACTCAAGAAAGCAAGTTTTGTAAGAAGTCCAATTGATGGATGGACTTGCAATAATTTTGCGCATCCTGTAAGATCTAGCCGCTCAAGATTTGGAGTCTGAAAAAATTGTGGTGTCTCGAGCAGATATTTAGAGTTGCTCAGATCCATTCTTTTCAAATAGGGGAGATCCTGTAGAGTATAGAGAGATATCAGCAAGCACTTTTCATTCTTACCATTATTTCTTCAAACCAATAAAAATGAAGGGGAAAAAATATTAAAGTACCTTGTGGCCTTCCCATAGTCGTTCAATGCTACTATCTGGGATATTCAATTCCACAAGATAAGATGGCTCAAAATTTGATGGCAAAGATGGGAAAGGGTATCCATGCCACAAAAGATATCGCAGGGTGTTAGGAAGAAAATTAAGGCTTCCTGAAAATTTCCCATCATATAATATGAGCAAATTAAGGTTTCTCATATTTGACAATCCTTCAGCCCTGCAATTGGAGATGTTCTCTTTTTGATCAAGAACTACGGCTTTAACATTGTTTGTTCCCTGAAAAAAAAAAGACCTTGTTTACCGAGGAACAAGAAAAATCTTGTTCATATGTTATAAGGGCTACTATGCAAATTAATTTTAGCACATAATGAGCATATTGTAAGTAACTTTATAAAGTTATCTATGTATCTTTATTTGATAATTACAATGTCGAATATTTCAATGGAAATAGTAAAATCATGGAAGCTTAATTTATGCATAGGATATAAATAGTTACCGCTTCTGTGTTCAAGACTTGATAGAAATCCCGGAATTGCCATATTCTAGTCCACAATCCTGGATCTGCAGGAAATTGGTGTCGGACAATTTTCTTCCCTAGTTCTTGTAACATTTCATGCATATGAATTTCCTGGTTTCTAATAGTTATAAGTGATTTCTCAAGGATTCTTTGAATTCCAATGTGAGCATGTAATCCACAAGCATATAGAATACGCTTTACATAATCCTCCCTTTCCCCTTTAAAGAAACAGGCAATATGCAGAAATATTTCCTTCTCCTCATGTTGTAGTCCATCAACACTTATTTGTAGCACATCCACAATTTTATTGTCTGGATTATTCTGCAATCTATCCAAGGCATCTCTCCATTGGGTAGCATCTCTGGCACACAAGAAAGAAGCCACTACTCTAATTGCTAATGGAAGACCTTGAGCATATTTTAGTACCTCTGGAATCAACTCATCATAATTGCTGCTGCTGCTGCTGCTGCTGCTGCTGCTGCTGCTGCTACTTTGTTTCTCCATTTTGAAGGCTGTTCTACAAAATAGTTCACTAGCATCATAACTACTCAACAGCGGAACGTGATACACTTTATCTGCACCATATACTCTTAGTATATGCTCATCCCTTGTGGTTATAATTATTCTACTTCCTTTGCCAAGGAATTTAGGATTTATAGCTGATTCCTGCATTTGCTCTAATTGATCAACATTATCAAAAACTAGAAGGACTTTAATATTGCAGTGTAGCCTATTTCTTATAATCCCAGATATTTCATAGTTACTGTATCTGTCCAGATTATTTTCGTCTAAAGTTTGACTGAGAATTTGTTTATGTATCGCAGCAGCACCACCATCTCTGTAAATTTTGTTTACATCCTCAATGAAACATCGAGCATCAAAATGATGAGAGATTCTGTCAAACAAGACGGTTGCATGAGTTGTCTTTCCTATTCCACCCATCCCCCAAATTCCTAAAACTCGAAAAACATCCTCCTCCTCTGAGCTCAATTTTAAAAGATTTTCTATTTCTTCAATGTGAGGTTGTATCCCAACTAGACCATTAGTAAATGTTGAGAATTTATGACCCAGTGTTTTTATCACTGCTTGAACAATTTTTTCAATCTCTGCAAACTCCGGCCTGCAGGAAGAAAGAGTACAAAAATATTCATCACAAAATAAAGTAAACAATTTACAAGCACAGTTGTTTACAAGAGGAAAATGTTAATGGATTATATGTAATAATCTTGATTTGTTGATCAGTTTTTATTGGAATTTGATAGTTATGGCTTAGAGATGAGGTTGCTCTACCCTTAATAAGAACTATCTTGGTCATATCTCTGGTCAATGTGAGACTTCTAACACACCCCTCACGTATTTGCAGGACTCGTCATCTACAAGGTGACCCCTATATGGGAGCTTTCCAACAAACGGATTTAATATGAACTCTGATACCATATTATAATTTGGGAGGCCAAACTCAAATTCTGATAGTTTGTTGCACAAGCAAAAACTGAATTGAACATTCACCACAAATTCACGTTAAAAATGGAAAAGTTACAATAAAGAGAATGCTTACTTATTCCTGACATCCCAACCAGCTGATCCAGCCAAAGTCCTCATAGCTCTCTTCCACCGATCAACCTTGTCCGGGTCATATTTGAATTTCTGGGTGTGTAAAACAAAGGCATCATGGTACACCCCATCCTGTTTTCGAACATGAGATGGATCAACATCATAAAAAACAGGGAAAACAGTTTGTTTTAATTCTTCATGGCATTCAGCAATAGCAGCCAGTTCATCCAAACACCATGTTGAGGAAGCGTAATCTCTTGAGAAGACGACGACGGAAACCCTTGAATCTTTAATCGCTTGTAGAAGCTGCAATGAAATGGGTTCTCCTTTCTCAAGCCTTTGGTCATCCTTGAAGGCAAAAATGCCTTTCTTGACGAGGTGGTTGTAAAGATGATCAACAAAAGTATTGCGGGTTTCGGGACCTCTAAAACTAATGAACACATCGTATCTACAGGTTCTCATCGATGTGGAGCTGCAGCTAACAAAATCCATGGCTTCTTTTTAGGGAAGAAGACACAAGAATTTGATACGGCTGTGGGGTTGACTTATGAACTTTCGCTTTCTTTTTTTTCTCATTGGTTGATGCTGTTTTCATGCTAAAACCAATGCAAAACATATCTCTCCACGATTTTGGCTTCTACTACTATTTGATTTAATATTATTGGTTGGTTTAAAGGGTCAATAAGCTCCTGAAATTGTAAAGGAAATCAGTTTCAGGACCTATAAATTTTTTTCATCAAATTAGGTCCCTAAGAATTTTTTTTAATTCAATTAAAGACAAATGCTGCCAGACTTCAATTTTATCCTACTCAGCAATTCCACGTGGCATTTTTATTTTATTTTTTAATTATAAAATTATAAAAATTTATTTTTTAATTCCAACTCATTTGTTTAAGCAGAAAAAAAATTAAAAAACTTAATAAAATCACCAATTTAACTAATTTCAGCTCTAATTAACCAATCTCTTCAATTAAGCCCCAAATACCCAATTTGAACCCTAATTTTGCTGCAACTTCTGTTCTGAATCTCCTCCCTCCTCAACAGAAGCACCTCCTCATTGAACCTGTCATCCTCCAAATCCCATCAAACCCATCTCTTCACCTTTCCCACAAAACTTCATTTCTTCAACTGGTGTCGTTCCCATCATTCCTCCCCTCTTTCCTCCTCTGCTTACTCCCTCATCCTCCGCACCCTCTCCCGACCTGCCTTCCTCTATCATCTCCTCAGCCCCAAAACCACTTTTCCTTCACCATCGTACAAAACCACCTCACCAAAACACTCAAAAATTTGAACTTTGTGTCCAATCTCAGAAACCCAGAAGGAAACACTCCTCTTTGTGCCCAATCTCAACCCAAAATTCAAACTTTGTGTCCAATCTCAACCCCCACCATACCCATAAAAGAAGAACACGAAGAATGAGATTTCGATCTGTCCCAAACCAAGAAGAGGAACGATGGCTGGTTTTTGAACATGTGGTGGCGGTGCCCAAAGGCCATGCTGAATCTCTTAATCTCTTCCTCTTCTCTTCGTTTTTGTCCTTTGTGGCTGTGTGGGTGTGGGTACAAGCGTGTGTATCCTTCAAGAGCTCGTCGAAGAAATTGTCCATGGAACTGCTTCTGGGAATCTCGCTATTGTGGCTTGCTGGTTGCAGATATGGAAAATCCGGGATTTGGGTTTGGGTTTGTGATGGAGATGTTGAAAGGGTTTGGGTTTTTCCTTCTTCTTTTGGGATGAAGGGAAATACAATCTGGGTTTGGGGAAATACAACCGTGCGTGTCCTTCTTTTGTTTCTTGTATTGAAATTTTGTTTTATCTTCATCTTCTATGAATTTTTTTTCCTTCACAATCAACCCAGCTTTTTTAAAAAGATTATGTTAGGATTAGTTTTAATTAGAATAGGTTTTTTTATGAAATGTGATGGAAATAAAAATAAATGAATAAAATTATTTTGTATTAAAAAAAAAGATAAAAGCCACGTGGAAAAGCTAACAGTGAAAAAATTAAGACACATCAGCGACAAACACACTTTGTCCTTAATTGAATTAAAAAAAAAATTCTAAGGGACCTAATTTGATGAAATTTTTTTCTAGGTCCTGGAACTGATTCCCTTTATAATTTCAGGGGTCTTTTGACCCTTTAAACCTTAAAAAAAACATATAATATAAGGCTTCTAGAAATGAGAAAATTGTTCGTAGTTGAACGATAGCGATTTTTTCTTATTTCCATTCCTATATTAAAATTTTAGTGAATTACCTCCCTTAATTTGTTAGACTGATTGGTTTTCATCCTTTGACCATTTTGATGGACGACATGGAGCTCTAATATGTGTAGATATTTAACAACAGCGGTAGGTTTTTAACGATGTGGATTTTTTAATTTTTAAATGCACGCGTGAAATATTAGAGGGACCAAAATAAAAAATTAATTAATTCATCATCATCTCCTATCATCTTCATTTCCATCATGTTCAGCTTTCATCATCATCTTGTTCAATATTCAACTCTAACCTTAAAAAAACCAAGAAAAAAATTTCTAATTCCACAACAATTAATTAATTAAAAAAATATCTGCTTTTTCCTAATTTGATCTTTCCTTCTTTTCCCTTTGCTCTTTCACTTTTTTTTTCTTTCTTCTTAACTTTGACAAAAAATGGAAATAGAGGACTTCATACGTCTTAGCTTCTCTTTGAAAAATTTTCATTAGTTTTTGCATCTCTTAAGAAAACACAAAACAATAATAAAATGTAATTTGATTTCTCTTTACCCCTCTTTCACGCTTTTCTTTCTTCTTTCCCCGTTATCAAACTTAAGAGTCTACGCAAACTAGTTTTAGGGAGGTAAACTCGTTTCGTCGAGTTAACTCATTGACTCGCAAGAGTCTACCAATAATAAAAACCTTAATAAAACTTGTCATGGTGTATAAAGAATACATACTACAACCACCTTGGAGACATTAACCAAATAAATTCAACATTCAACTTAATAATAAAGCAAAGTTCAATAAAATGCATAAGCAGTTAAATACCAAGAGTGCGTTGTTCTTAAAAAAAGGTCTTAGAGAGAGCTCAAAATTTCAAGCGGCGACTTGCAGCGTTTGATGTCTCCTCTTCTCCTAGGGTTCGAAGGTGAATGAGGATGTTGGATTGAAATGAGAAATCCTATCTTTCTCTTAGTATTTGCTAAAAGCTTTATGTGAAAATCCAAAATTACCCCACTTAATTTGGGGATTTAGGGAAAAATTCGTTTTCTTCGTGACTCCTAGAATCGCGAGTCTATGCGAGTTTACTGAGTCAGCAAGAATTTGCTCGATTCTTGGAATTTAAGAGTTTACTATCGAGTTGACTTGTTTTGGGGACTGGAAACGTAGAATCGTAAGATTCTAAGAGTCAACTCGAGAGTTTGACAACCTTCTGTAACCCCAACATGACATTTTTTCCTAATCTGTGATCCAACACCTCTAGATCTTCCACCTTCAAAACTCACGAATCATCTTTCCCAATTGCAGAAAACTGCAAACAGAGTAAAGATGACGAGATTCAAGAGGGAGAAAGCGAGAGACTGGGAGATTTAGGTTATCTTGCACGATTTGGGTTCTCGAGATCTCAGAGAGAGAGAGAGTCGTTTGACTGATGGTTAATGTTGCTTTTGACTTGGTCTGGTGAGGTCGGTTTCAATCTAGGATCCTTTCCGACTGATTAACGATAGAAAAAAAAACTTTGGCCAGGCCCATTTCCTATGAGTGCAAGACCAAACCGACAGAAGTTCACTTGGCCTAGCCTCTCCCTCTCTTTCTCATTCACCATAAAAAATATCTCTAGCCCCTGATCTTTAACTTGCGTCGCCTCTCCACTTCTCCTTCTCATCTCAATTCACTTCCCCTTCCCAGTTCTCAACAAATCCTAGAGCTTCCACCACCAATCCATGTCTCTTCTCCCTTTCCCAGCCATTGCAACTAGTCACAGGGCTATCATCCACTTCCCTTCTCTTTTATTGTCTTCAACATTAATGTTATCCTCATTGTTTCTCTCTCCCCGTCGCAGATTTATAGAAGTTTCATCTCCTCAAAAGTTTACTCTATCTTACCTAAGGAGTTGAACCAAAAGTTTTGGCACATCATAGGTGAAGATATAACTCAGTTCTGTCTTCATGTTCTGCATGGCTCCTTATCGCCAGGTATTATTAATCGCACTTTGCTTGTACTTATCCCTAAAGTGAAAAAGCCAATGTTTGCTAATCAATTTCGGCCGATTAGTCTTTGTAACGTAATTTTTAAAATTATTACTAAGACTATGGCGAACAGATTAAAATTAATTCTGCCGGATATTATTTGTGAGGCCCAAAGTGCTTTTGTACCTGGTCTTCTGATCACAGACAATGCACTTGTGGCGTTTGAATGCTTCCATTTTATGAAGAAGAAGATCAGTGGCCGTAATGGCGTTTTGGCTCTGAAGCTTGACATGTCCAAAGCTTATGACAGAGTAAAGTGGCCTTTTTTGGCGAGTGTTGTGTTGAAAATGGGTTTCCCTCAAAATTGGGTGGATCTCATAATGAGCTGTGTAACAACAGTGAGCTTTTCAATTATGCTGAATGGTGTTCCTCAGAACCCTTTTTCACCGGGACGAGGATTGAGATGTAAGATCAAGATTTGGTCATGTGGTACAACTCTATGTTTTGATGATAACAAGTATTTATTTGTGGATGAACAACTATGATACTCTAATGTTTGTCTTGAGTGTTTTGACAAACAGGTTCTGATTCTGACACCAGAAGATATATTCGTCAGAAGTTCTGAAGATCAGAGGATCTGAAGACCAGAGGCTCTGAAGGTCCAGAAGATCTGAAGATCAGAGGATCTGAGGATCAGAGGATCAGAAGATCAGAGGATCAGAAGATCTGAGGATCAGAAGATCTGAAGACCAGAAGCTCTGAGGGACCAGAGGCTCTGAAGGTCCAGAAGCAGAAGTTACGAAGGTCAGAGGATCCAAGCATCCCTCTGACTCTAATCACCAAGCTTCACAAGTTCCAACACGAAGCATAACTCTGATCAGATGTCATTGGTTAAAGGCAAATGTCTCTATCAAGAAGTACAAGAGCAGTGTACTATTCTGACAAGCCTACCTACCAAGGTTCAGCCACAGCAGGTTCTGGAAGTTCCAGAAATGCCCTCCAACGGTCATATTCTCTCAACAGAAATATCCTTTGCACCTTGGACTATAAAAGGCTGAAAAAAAAAAGAAGAAAGCAAATAGAGAGAGATCAAGAGCTGCAATACAAGAAAAGATTCAAGCCTCTACTTTCTTCATCTGTTCTTATTTAGTTTACACTCAGCTTATTTAGAAGCAAACCTTTGTAAACACCAACCTCAAACAGTTGTTTGATTTTCCTTAAGGGACCGGGTAGGTCAGTATCCTTAAGAAGACTAAGAGAGTGAATCTTAGTGGTGATTCCTTTAGGAGATCAAGGTTGATCGGATCCTAGAGAAGACTAAGAGAGTGAATCTTAGTGATAGCTAAGTCAGTGTATTGTTAGTCACTTGTAGGTTTCAAGTGCAGTTGTAACAATTATCTGATTAGTGGATTGCCTTCATTCTAAGAAGGAAGAAATCACCTTAACGGGTGGACTGGATTAGCTTGAGGGATTTATCAAGTGAACCAGGATAAAATACTTGTGTGCTTTTCTCTTCTCTCTATCTTTATCCGCTGCACCATCTATCTTAGAGAAACCGAAAAGATTTACTTTAAATCTTAAGGGGAAAGTTTTTATATTAAAAACGCTATTCAACCCCCCCTTCTAGTCGTTTTTCACACCTTCAATTGGTATCAGAGCGCAAGTTCTGATTACCACACTTAACAGTGTTCAGTAGATCCGGGCCAGTGTGAAAAACTCATGGATTCCACCACTACTACAAGCAAATATCAATATAGTGCAAGACCACCTATCTTTGATGGTCAGAGATTTGATTTTTGGAAAGATAGAATCAAAAGCTTCTTTCTTGGCTTTGATCCTGATCTCTGGGATTTTGTTGTTGATGGCTACACCCCTCCTGTCGATGAACATGGTGTAAAGATCCCAAGGGAGAAGATGAGTGAAGATCAAAAGAAGGAGTTCAGAGATCATCACCGATCAAGAGCTATTCTGCAAAGTGCCATTTCATATGAAGAATATGAGAAAATTACTGATCGTGATTCCGCCAAGGGCATCTTTGAATCCTTGAAGATGTCTCATGAAGGAAACAAGAAAGTGAAAGAATCAAAGGCACTGTCTTTGATCCAGAAATATGAATCCTTCCAAATGGAACCTGACGAATCCATTGAGGATATGTTTTCCAGATTCCAGTTGATTATTGCTGGAATAAGACCCCTCAGCAATAGCTACACCACTGCGGATCATGTCATGAGGATCCTTAGAGGTCTTCCTGAAAGCTGGATGCCTTTGATAACTTCCTTGGAGCTAACTAGAGATGTTGAGCAGATGAGTTTGGAAGAACTCATAAGCATACTGAAGTGTCATGAACTAAAGCGTGCTGAACATCAGGATCAGAAGAAGAAGTCTATAGCCTTGAAATCCAAATCTGAAAAGGCTAAGGCTCTCCAAGCAGAAGCAGAAGAATCTGAAGAAGCCTCTGAAGATTCTGATGAAGATGAGCTGACTCTGATATCCAGAAAGCTCAACTGCATCTGGAAGCACAGGCGAAGCAAATTCAAAGGCTCATCAAAGGACAAAAAGTCAAAGAAGCATTTCAAGATCAAGAAGAGTCTGATGGTGACTTTTGATGAATCAGAGTCAGAGGATGTTGACTCTGATGGTGAAGTTCAAGGACTCATGGCTATTGTCAAAGACAAAGGAGCAGAGTCCAAGGATGCTGTTGACTCTGACTCAGCATCAGAAGGAGATCCTACCTCAGACGATGAAAATGAGGTATTCGCTTCTTTCTCAACCTCTGAACTGAAACATGCTTTGTCTGATATCATGGATAAGTATAACTCTTTATTGTCTAAGCATAAAAAGTTGAAAAAGGACTTATCTGTTGTTTCCAAGACTCCTTCTGAACATGAGAAAATTATTTCTGATTTAAAAAATGATAATCATGCTTTGGTAAATTCTAACTCTGTGCTTAAGAACCAGATTGCTAAGTTAGAAGATATAGTTGCTTGTGATGCCTCTGATTGTAGAAATGAATCTAAGTATGAAAAGTCTTTTCAAAGATTCCTGGCTAAAAGCGTAGACAGAAGCTTAATGGCTTCAATGATCTATGGCGTAAGCAGAAATGGAATATATGGCATTGTCTATTCTAAACCTTCTGAAGTTGCTGCATCATCTCTTAAGAAAGGAACTTTCTCTATGTCAAAATATCATGCTCAAATTCCTTTCCATTATCCTGCTGAAAGACCCAAAGTTGTCAGAACTTCTGGGCTAACTAACAAGAAAGGACCCAGAAAGTGGGTACCTAGGGATAAGATTATATATGTTGCAGGTATCTTCAATAGGTCCATCGAAACTCCAATCATGGAACCTGGACAGTGGATGCAAGCAACACATGACGGGAGAAAGGCATATGTCCCAAGATCCAAAACTTGAACCTGAAGGTGAAGTTAATCTTGGAGGCATCAGTAGAGTAAGATTTGGTCAAGTCAAAGCTAGCTGAAAAAGCTTGCAGAGATGAGCATGACCGTTTCAGAAAGAAACAAAGACTCAGAACTTGACGAACTAGAAGCAACAACATCAGAAGATGCTACTACAACTTCTGACTTGCGTCATCAGAAGAAGAGTAGGTTCCTAGCTTCTCATTCTGAAGTATCTGAAGATGAAATTTTGTCCAGAACGGAGATGTCACCAGAACCACACTTCTGCTCTCATCAGAAGATACACTAATCAGCAGCCAAGTATCCCTTGGTATTCCTTCTGAGGGGGAGTATTTCGTCTTATGCTTCTACTATTTTTTTTCCACCTTCATTCTTTTTGCTTATGACAAAAAGGGGGAGAACCTATAGTATCTTGACAACTCCTATATTATTTAGCTCAGAATCTAAATATTACTAACATTGATATTAAGTATTAGATTCAGGGGGAGCTTAGCTCAGAATCAAGCACGAGACTTGGATTCAGAAGGAGCAAGATAAACTATACACATCAGGATAAGTTTTAACTCTGATACCTTATACTCTGAGTGTATTCAGTTTATTTGTTTAGAGTTGTTCATCAAAATACATGGTTTTGTCATCATCAAAAAGGGGGAGATTGTAAGATCAAGATTTGGTCATGTGGTACAACTCTATGTTTTGATGATAACAAGTATTTATTTGTGGATGAACAACTATGATACTCTAATGTTTGTCTTGAGTGTTTTGACAAACAGGTTCTGATTCTGACACCAGAAGATATATTCGTCAGAAGTTCTGAAGATCAGAGGATCTGAAGACCAGAGGCTCTGAAGGTCCAGAAGATCTGAAGATCAGAGGATCTGAGGATCAGAGGATCAGAAGATCAGAGGATCAGAAGATCTGAGGATCAGAAGATCTGAAGACCAGAAGCTCTGAGGGACCAGAGGCTCTGAAGGTCCAGAAGCAGAAGTTACGAAGGTCAGAGGATCCAAGCATCCCTCTGACTCTAATCACCAAGCTTCACAAGTTCCAACACGAAGCATAACTCTGATCAGATGTCATTGGTTAAAGGCAAATGTCTCTATCAAGAAGTACAAGAGCAGTGTACTATTCTGACAAGCCTACCTACCAAGGTTCAGCCACAGCAGGTTCTGAAAGTTCCAGAAATGCCCTCCAACGGTCATATTCTCTCAACAGAAATATCCTTTGCACCTTGGACTATAAAAGGCTAAAAAAAAAAGAAGAAAGCAAATAGAGAGAGATCAAGAGCTGCAATACAAGAAAAGATTCAAGCCTCTACTTTCTTCATCTGTTCTTATTTAGTTTACACTCAGCTTATTTAGAAGCAAACCTTTGTAAACACCAACCTCAAACAGTTGTTTGATTTTCCTTAAGGGACCGGGTAGGTCAGTATCCTTAAGAAGACTAAGAGAGTGAATCTTAGTGGTGATTCCTTTAGGAGATCAAGGTTGATCGGATCCTAGAGAAGACTAAGAGAGTGAATCTTAGTGATAGCTAAGTCAGTGTATTGTTAGTCACTTGTAGGTTTCAAGTGCAGTTGTAACAATTATCTGATTAGTGGATTGCCTTCATTCTAAGAAGGAAGAAATCACCTTAACGGGTGGACTGGATTAGCTTGAGGGATTTATCAAGTGAACCAGGATAAAATACTTGTGTGCTTTTCTCTTCTCTCTATCTTTATCCGCTGCACCATCTATCTTAGAGAAACCGAAAAGATTTACTTTAAATCTTAAGGGGAAAGTTTTTATATTAAAAACGCTATTCAACCCCCCCCCCCTTCTAGTCGTTTTTCACACCTTCATGAGACAGGGCGACCCTTTGTCCCCTTATTTGTTCATCTTATATGGAGAAGTTTTTTCTGCTCTAATTAATAATGCAGTGTTGACCTCTTCTCTTCATGGTGTTAGGATTGCTAGATCAGCTCCTGTAATATCTCATTTACTGTTTGCAGACGATAGCGTCATTTTTGCGAGAGCAACAGTAGATGAAGTGGAATGTGTGAAAGAGATTCTTTCAACGTATGAACGGGCCTCAGGACAAGTCATTAACCTTGACAAGTCTACGCTCACGTGTAGCCGAAATGTTCCAGATGATTGTTTTAATCACCTTAAAGGGTTGATGCATGTAAAGGTTGTTGAGTGTTTTGACAAATATCTTGGGTTACCAACCATTATTGGGATGTCCAAAACCCAGATATTTAATTTTGTCAAGGATCGGGTTTGGAAAAAGCTCTTTCTCGAGCTGGAAGGGAGGTTTTGGTCAAGGCGGTTGCTCAAGCTATCCCGTCCTATGTCATGTCTTGTTTTCTCCTTCCGGATGGGTTATGCTCTCAGATTGAATCCATGATCAATCGCTTTTACTGGGGTGGTAATGTTGATGCCCGGTGTGTCCATTGGTTGAAATGGGACTCTCTATGCAAACCAAAGCAGGAGGGTGGTTTGGGTTTTCGGGACTTCAAAGCTTTTAATACCGCTTTGGTCGGGAAGAATTGGTGGCATATTATGGCCAAGCCTAACACTATGCTAGCCAAGGTTTACAAAGCCGTGTATTTCCCTAAGTGTTCATTACTTGATGTGAGGAAGGGATACCGGCCAAGCTATGCTTGGACAAGTATTATGGGTTCTGCATGGATCTTTGAACAAGGTGGTCTTTGGCGTGTGGGTGATGGAAGAAATATCAAAGCATGGCAGCATAAGTGGATCCCTTCTTCAAGCCCACTTGTCTATAGAGAAGAGGTTGCAGCTGATTTGGGTGTGGTCCATGTCTCAGATTTGATGCTCCCCGATGGTGCTGGTTGGGATCGTGACAAGGTGGAACATTTGTGCTGGCCTCCCTCAGCAAGTGCAATTCTGTCCATCCCCTTGTCCATGCTTGGTTCGACCGATTGTTTCTTCTGGCCTGCTACTGTTGATGGCTCATATTCTTCAAAAACAGGTTACCACTTCATTCGAATGAAGCATCATGAAGGCACACCAACGATCTCCTCAGGCCCATCTTTAGCTCTAGGGATATGGAATAAACTTTGGAAGGCTGCGGTTGCACCGAGATGTTGCGAAACGACATGGAGGGCTTGCTTAAACCTTCTTCCCGTTCGCGAGATCCTTCACAGACGCGACATGGCTGCGGATCCCTCGTGTCCATGGTGCCAGGAAGCGTCGGAGACCGTTTCGCACGCTCTCCTCTCTTGCCCGTTCGCGCAGCAGGTCTGGTTTGCGTCTCCCCTGGGCTATCGTTTCCAAGAGGAACAACCGGTGCAGACTTTTCTCTCGAGGTTCCTAGCAGCAGCGGATGATAGAGCAGCTGGTTTATGTTTCTCAATCCTCTATGCGCTTTGGCATGCACGTAACGACTTACTCTTTAATTCCTCCACATCGTCGGTTGTTCAAGTGCTACAGCGAGCGGCGGGTCTGTGCCCTTCGGAGAGTTCTTTGCAGGAACCGTCACGGCCTAGTCGGGAGCTGCCATCGTCATGGTCTTGCCCTCCAGCAGGTATGTTCAAGATCAACTTTGATGCTTCTTTGCATGTCTCTCATGAGGCTGGTTTTGGTTTTGTGGCGAGGAACAAGGATGAAGAAGTTCTGGCAGCAGCTACAATGGTTATGGGGCCGGTTCTATCTCCGATTCTAGCCGAGGCTCTTTGTCTAAGATGGGCACTTGGTTTAGCTCGTGAGCTTGGATTCCGGCGAGTATGGTTTGAGACAGATTGTTTGGCGCTCCACACCTACTGGGGTCGGAGAGATACTGGGTTCGCTCACTTGGAAACGGTGGTTAATGATTGTCGTTTGTTAGTTTCACATTTTGATGTTTTCAATTTTATGTTTGTGCGTAGAACTGGCAACTGTGTTGCTGACGCTATTGCTAAGTTAGCTTTTCGTTTGGGTTGTTTGGTTTGGATTGAAGAGGCTCCTTTGGAGGTTTCCTCTCTTATCCAGAACGATGTTGCTGTTTCTGTGGTTTCTTCTTAATTGAATGATTTCCATTTTCAAAAAAAAAAAACTTATAAAGAGATAATAATATAAGAAATGACTGAATGATATGATGTGATGTGATACGAAAAGGGAGAAATAGGAAGAAAAAGAACATGAAAATCAAATGGAAAAGAAAGTGTAGTGGGAACCGTGGGAAAGTATCCTATTATCCAAAATTACACTGCCAATAACAGGGTAACACGTATATCTTTCTTTCTTCCCCTTTGGTCATAATCCTTCATCGCCCTCTTTCACTACTATGAATTTGCACTTCCAATTGGATTTACTTTGGGGTAGTAAACAGTGAGCGGTGAGTCGGTTGCATCAAAGGGTCTCTCAAAATCGAAGAAAATGGGAAGAATCTTTGCAGTGGAGCTGGAGGGTAGGTCATATGGTTGCAAGTCTTGCAAAACCCACCTGGCACTCGCAGATGATCTCATCTCTCGGGTACCATTTACCTCTTTTCTCATCAAATTTAGTTAAAAATACTGTATTTTTATCTGATAATGTTGTGTGTGAGCTCAACTGTTTGTGAACTAGCCATGAATGAAGAACATCATCAATTTTGTTTTTTTTCAGGTTTGGAAGAACATTATTTGATTTTTATCTCGTTTTTCTTATGTTGTTATATGAAAATTTACTGTCTTTCTTATGTTGGGTATGCAAGCTTTGATAATCAAGTGCTAGAAACATGACCCCTGGTTGGAAAAAATCAAATTTTGATAAATTGGGTATGTAAGAGTCTATTGTATATGCTAAGTGGGGTGTGAAGTCTTTACATTTATAGTAGTAGTCAGATTAGTATAGAATCTTGTTTGGCACTTGTAGTTAGATGAGTACATCCTTTTAAACATGGGTGAATTTTTCAGGGATTAGTTTCACATAAAACTCACCCCTACAAATTTTCTAACCCTTTTTTGTGGGCTGTACCTAACTGACCCTTATAACCCAGAAGGTTGTACCTTGACTACTGTATCCTTGAACATTTCTGATTTCTATCCTTCCGAGTTAAGTCTAGATGACAAGGTTATTAATTTCTAAACCCAGTGATAATGTATCATCATCATCTAAATCTTTTTTCCCTCTAGATGGGTTGGCTATATAAATCAGTCTATGCAATAATACTATGTTGTATATTAACTTATTAAGTCTACAGATATACTATTGACCTCTAAGTCCCTCTTAATGACCTGCCCTATGGTTTTCCCAACTCTCCCTCCGCCTCTAACCACCGGCAAGTCTGGTGATAGCATTTACTTTACACTATAAAAGGTCCCTATTGAATAAGGCTGTTTTTAATTTAACAATTCCAAGCGAGGTGCTAGAAAATGGATTGATCTGCTTTTGCTAAATAAGTTAGAAAAACATGCGTTTTGAAGTCCTAATCAATGGCAACAAGTGCTTCTTGAGTCTGACTGGGGGGTCATTCGAATTAATCTATCATAACGACTTGCAATTAGAAGTTTCATAAAGGGTTATGTTTCTTATTATTCTGGCAAACTGTACACTTAATATAACTCTGGAGATCTTTTGTGTCGTACCATCTTTTCAACTCTTAGGTAAGTTATCTTTTACAAACCTCCTCTGCTTCTCTTTTTCATTCTCAGTAGCATTCCATGGAAGCTTCTACCTCCATTGAAAAAACAACAAACTCATAATGCCTATCTGGTATAAACAAATGGCTTATAAATAATTTTATTCAGCAATTGTCACGATGACCTTTGTGCTGAGTGGGGGTTACCTAGTATAGTATATTAGTATGTAATAGGCTAGTCCTCCATTTCTTTATCTGTTATTATAGTAGAAGGGTACTTAATAACTATGTTGACCGAAAATCCTATTTACAAATACCGGTGCTTTGTTGGATGAATCATTGATATCATTCACTTTGATCCTTTTGCTGTTCAATCCTGCTTATGGATAAATCAAAGATATGTTGATGTGATTGCAACTTGTGGTCAGGAGAGTGAAGTTCACTTCTATAATTGCATTGAAGACAAATTTTCAAATAAGAAAATCATTGGATAAAACACCACAGGTTGATATTCTCAGAGGTGTACTCAGTAACTGTCCTCAGCCAGTATGTTGAGTCAAAATTCTATAATCGAATAAAGAGAGGGTCCTCTGTAATATTTCTGCAAGAACTAATTTATGTCCTTCTAAGTGTTGACTACATGACTGTTGGATCATTTCTTATAATACCTGATTTTGTATCCATCTTATTGTGGTGGGTGCTTTTTCTTGATTATCACATATTAAGAAGAACTATTTTAATAAATAATAAATAACTACATATACGACATTAAACAGTGCGAGGGAGAATAGCATGACAGCTAATTATTTTTGTGCTTCTAATTGAATGCATCATCTCTGCCTTGTTTGTCTTTCTCGATTTCTGTCATTGTATTATTTTAACTGTTCTGCTGGATTCTTAAATGAGTTCTCAATCTTAATATTTGATTACAATTCTTGCCAGGGATTTTATTGCCAGCGGGGAAAAGCATACCTCTTCAATAATGTGTGAGTATTTTTCAGTTCTTATTGGTTAATCCAACCATTAGTGAGGACAGTGAAGGGAATCATGCATTTTAAATGCTAGTTCCCGACTCTTTTGCTCCTGAAATTATTAATATACAGAAGGCATGCATGATTGAAAGGATTTTATTTGATGTATTAAAACTTATAACATGATATCCATGTGCTAATGACTTAGGCATCTAAAAGGGGGAAAAACTATTAATGAGCCAGTCAGTTCAACTCCTTGTGCATAATCCTTTTTTTTATATAAAGTCATGGTTTGACATTACACTCCCTAATTCACTTATTTGTACCTTATTGTCAATAAAAATTACAAATAGATTTAAGCCCTCTTTCCTATCAGAGCTATATAGGGAATTGTGAAGATGAAAATATTTCTAGACCTGAATGTTCCACTTCTCATCGGTATGCTTATGTTTTGGCTCCATGATCCAGTGTGAACTTCACAATTGGAGAGCTAGAGGAAAGGGCGATGCTTTCAGGATTGCACACCGTGGCAGATATTTTTTGCTGTTGCTGTGGACAAATAATCGGCTGGAAATATGTAATCCTTCTCTTACCCTGTCTCATTTTCATAAATCATATATCTTGAAATAAGTGTTGTTGGTGAGATCTTTTAGAATGTATATTCTGCATGGCGTGGCCAGAATGTTTTTGGTCTAGTCTATCCATTATCCCCATTTTTGTTCCTGCCAACTTCACATCACTTTTTGATCCCTTTAAAATTGTATCTCTCAGGAATCTGCTCATGAGAAGAGCCAAAAGTATAAAGAGGGGAAGTTTGTTCTTGAAAGGTATTATCTCATTTTGTTGTTACAGTTAAGTTATGCTTTATCCTCCAGAGTGTATTCATACTGATTGTGCATGTTTATCAGAGGAAGGATTGTTGATGAAATTGATTTCTCCACTGAATTCCGCGTGGACAGCTGTATCAGCATGAGTGATTCTGAAGATGCTTAAGCATATTAAAATCATCTGTACTTGTTGAATCAGGTGAAAGAAGCGTTGTTGTGTTATGTGAAAAATAAGGTAGAACCATGAATGTGTTCAGAGTCAGAATAAGAGTGAGTTTTTCTTTTTTACAATTTGTTTGTTGTAGTAGTAGTAGTAAATAGAATGTAGAGTTCTCAATGGTGTGTAATGTCAGTGGACAGAAGGAAATGAAACCATTTGTTTCAGATTTGCCCCTAGCTCTTTTTCAAACAGAGGCGAGGCTAGAAATGTAACTTAATTTTTTTTCTTTTTATTATATAAGAATCTAATTTTGTTTGTTGGGATTGCCATATCAATGCATAAAGGAATATATAAATAAAATTACGAAGTTAGGGGTGCTATGTTATTGTTAGACTATTGGAAGGCCTAAACTTTCAGGACTTGAACTCAGTGTTTCTTCAACATAATGAATCAAAAATTCACATGTTGAAGAAAATTAAGACTAATTAAATCTTGTGTGGCCTGCTCTAATTAGTTGGATTCTACCACTTCGGCACTGATATTTGAAGTACACTTCTGATGGCTTCATGGGAAGCTAAATCCATTTGCCTAAGATTTCACTTTTGCATAGTTTCATTAAAATCATCAGGTGATATAAGTTGTTGTCATCTGAGAGTTGTACCTAAATATAAAGTTGGAAAATAATGGGTTCACACCCTAAATTCATCTAGAGTTAGATATGAAGAGAAGAGAAAAATAAGTAATATAATATATGATGTGATAGACTGATAGTAGAAGAAAAGAGATAGGAAGAGAAAATTAGGTGTTACAAGAACAAATCTTGGTTTGATGACCTTATTTTTGTTGAGAAAAAGTCATTCTTGAAGTGAAATGTATAAAAATTATTGGCTTAAATATGTTTTTGGTCCTTATAATATACCCTATTTTCGTTATTAGTCCTTTTAAAAAGTTCTGTTTTTCATCCTCAACATATCAAAAGTTTTGTTTTTAGTCATTGGAGTCATATTTTTCATTCACTACTAACAGAAGAAACAGTGCCAAGAACCCCTTCTATCTATACGATTTTGTGCCATATCTTCCTTCTTAAACCTCTCAAACCTTGGACTAGCAAAATCGTCATTGTCTTCATCACATGCATCACTAAGAAGTTCTTCAGTTTGATAATCATCATCAGCCTCATGCACTACGGAATACAGATACGGGCTTCATCAACCTTGCTCCTCATAGGTTTTTGTTGGTGTTATTTTCATTGTAACTTTTTTGGATGAAAAAGTTGATTGAAGGACTAAAAATAAAACATTTGATATGTTGAGGATGAAAGTCGGAATTTTTAAAAAGGACTAAAAATAGAAATAGGGTATATTATAAGGACCAAAACATATTTAAGCCAAAAATATTTATATTTTTTTAAAATAATTCTATATTACCATTTAAAAAACAATTCTTTTAAACTTTTGTAATATTATTTCGAAAACAAACATTTTCAAACTTAATTCCTTAATTCTATGAAAAAGACACTGAAAATCACTTTAAAACAAACTGACTTCATAAATATACTTCTTTTGAAAAACAATTATTTAAAATTCTTGTTGTCTGATCCCCCATCTCGATTATAAGAAATAGAGTCTTTAAACCAAGATTTGTCATCTCAAATCCCCACCAAAAAGCTTTTCCACAATACTCGTGTTCCTTCCTGTCACAAATAGATCATCTATATAGTGAGTTGACGAGAATTTCAGCTCAATCTAGCTTGGCATACAACATTTATTCCAACAACCTTTTGACAATTCAAAAGTTAACCAAGTCTTCATTGATTATGTTATAAGACACATTTAAAAAATCTAATTTTACATCAAGTTGAAATTGTCTTTAATTATTATTCGTCGCTACAACTAGTGGCCCATTGGTGTCCAATCGAGTAACTGGTGCAATGTTCATTCAAAAAAAAAAAATCTAAGCAAAACTTCTCTCCACAAGTCTTGTCATGTATTTATCAATACAACCATCCTCTTGACCGTAAATTATATTTTTTCCTTGAGGTCTTTCCATAAATATCTAGGTTTGGTTATCCTCATTATTGATAAATCCTCCTTTGTTATAGTAATCCGATTTTTATTTTTCTTTGCTTCTTCATAATCTACAGGTTCACACACAACTATATTACATCTTCATAAACATTAGAGCAATCTAGTACCTTCTATTGGAACATCATCCACAAACTCGTTCTTTCATACTTCATTTTTTTTTTATATTTCCAATCCCATTCTTTATGTTCCACAAAGTGCACATCCCTGCTACTATCAATAATTAATTCTAGTTTGTGGCAGCAAAACACTATAGGCTTTGCTAACTGTAGTGTAGCCAACTAAAATTCCTAATAACACTTTTATCCAACTTATCTTGCTTGCTTTGTGAAACATGAGAGAAGCAGTCACATACAACCAAATACTTTATGAAATTTTGGAGAGGTTTCTAACCATACCAAGTCTAGAACAGCATGTTAGAATCTGTCACGCAGAATATAATGGCTGACATCAAGCTGCAAGGAGAGGTTAGCTGGGAACTATTGATTACTTATATAGTTAGCGCGTATTCAAATTCCTATTTCTTTTTGCCACTCACGCAGGCCCATTCATCCATGTGGGATACTTCTATGCCTTCTAGGAATGGTGAATATCTTTGTATGATGTACTGGACCTGCATAACGCACAATGGCATGAACTCAGGTACATCATGGAATTAAGCAGTTCCACCAAGGGGACAATTAAGAGAGGGCTGCATTTTAAATAAGAAAATAATGGCCATTAAGTAAATAACCTGTTCAGATAAAATGCCAGAGAGACCAATAACTGCTCCAGGCTTCGCACAAGAGACAATTTGATCAGCAAGATCTAACAAAGGGTTTAAGAGCATATTTGCAATGACCACATCATACTTATACTGGCCGGTAACTGTTTGTATCTCACAAGTTCTTTCACCCTCTACAACTCCAGATTTCGAGTCAGCCTTGAAGGATGAAGAGGCATCGCTAGCAATAAGGAGCAGTTGCATTTTGTCTGGTTCAATGTTGTTCAGGGCAGCATTTTCAGATGCTGATGCAATTGCATCAGAATCTATATCAACTCCAACAGCAAAGGCAGCACCAAACTGAGAGGGCAACAAGATATCAAAATTTGAATTGAAGAGTCAACTACATAATAGATAATGTAAACAATACGAAAAAGCTGTTAAAGGGAGTTATTTGAAAGTATTGGATAAAAACAAGTGCTTATTATGAGAAAAACATAACAAACAAGTTCTAGAGAAAGATATGGTGTTACTATTAAAAATAATGGCAATTATATCAAAATAAGTTAGCCTACTCAAATATATGGATAACTGGGTATGCATAATTGGCAGAAAAATATCGCATTAGATTTATGAAAATTTAATAAATGAACTGTAATTCCAGTTAAAGATGTTCACCCATAGGCACGTCTTGCAGTTTCCATAGTATTAGAATTATAGAAGGTCACATCTAAATCAAAGCATTTACATGAATGCATAATGTCTAAATTCATTATTCATATCTGACCATAACATGTGATCCCTGGATTGTTTACCCCTGTTTCAATGCATTATCTTCACAGCAGTTTCTAATAAAATTTACAACAAAAACATTTTATTATGTTGAAGATACTAGGACAAAATAACTAAAAGTACATGAAAACTGGTAATATGTTAAACTTGTAAATTCGTTAAAATTAGGCTCTTTGCAAAGAAGCAGTAATCAATAGCACAAGTTAAGCTCAAGTGAAGGTATTTTCAATAAAACTAGAGTTCGGGACTGCGTTCTCCAGTCCAGCTTACTGAGACTCGAGATGAAATGGTTAAAGACCATTAGGATGCTCCTAAGTTTTCTAGTTCCATAACATTTGTTTTCATTTTAGTTCAATTCTATAGTATACTGATCATCAGCTGAATACCTTCAGAGCTGCAATGGCAAGAATTCCAGTGCCTGTGCCATAGTCCAGGATGTATTCTCCTCCTTTTACACAACCATGTAAGAGTAATAGACATAGTTTGGTAGTGGCATGTTCCCCTGTTCCAAAAGCTAGCCCAGGATCTAGAATTATATTTGTCGCTTTATCATCCTGTACAGAATTCAGGATTTATCAAAAGAAAATTCCTTCATGGTTTTCAACCTTAGTCTCACACAAAATATTCAAATTAAGAGGACCCATATGCAATAGATAGTTACAGAAGTTGCAAAAAACAAACAAATAAATAGAGTTGGCCTACATAGCAAGCAACCTAGCAACACTTGATACATAAATAAAGTTTAAGATGGTAATACCGGTGGCCGTGGGGCACTCCACTTGGGTACCACCCATAGGTCTTTAGTGACTTCTACTGGACAAAACGATTCCTGTAAGCACAGATAAATAAGTTTGGTAAGTTTATTTTCAATAACGAATCATAGAATTATAATTTTACAGCAATATGAATGATTTCCTATTGAACAGCATGCCCCATATAAGAAAGTTAAGGTTAAAAAACAGTAAACTGCAGCTACCGGATAAAAGCAAACAATTAGTATTTAGCAAAAACTAGTTAGAAATGATTCCATTCTATCAAAATTTCCTTTATTAGAGACAGATTACAACTTTACATTAAAAGCCAATTTCTGGCACACAGAGGAACACTCCTGTGATTCCACTTGTACCCCATAATTACGATAACTAATTTGGGAAAATACACTACAGAAGATGGAGACAGCAATTCTGCCACCCTCCTTTAGAGTGAAAGACAAAGAAAAACATCCTTCTCATCAAAACCTTTGTCACATATATTACAATGAAGAGGCTAGATAGCAGGGGAGAAATAAATTTGATGCACATATTTTAGATTCAGTCACCTCAGTAACATAACAAGAGAGCAACTAATGAAGAAAAAGGTGACCAGAAGAAGCAAAGCAAATTGACCTGAGCTCTCTTCATCCAATTTTCCTCATTAACTTTAACTTCATATCTTGGTATCTCTTTCAAGCCAATAGAGTCAGCTGCATGCGAAATGCCAACATTTATATCTTCACCTTCGGAAAAGATGGAACTAATGCAAATCTGCAGAAAAATATATTATTTTAGAACTCACACTAAAACAGTACAGTACACCGTTTCAATATTTAATTCAGAAATATTTATCAAATATACGGTGAAACATTACATAAACAATAAATACCATATTTCCTTAAACGAGGAGATTGATCAAAGTATGTCATCAATATGAGCACCAGTCTAGTGACAGGCTGAAATTTATTATCTCTGGAATGATAGGGATTGTTCAAGGGTACTGGAGGATTTTGGTATTGATATTTATTATTAATAGACACAAATGTCATGTAACTTGAGGATTTAGGTTAACTAGGATGGTTTTAAAATAAATCAGGATTGTATTTAATAAGATGTATATGAAATTAAGTGAGGGGTTTTCTCTAGTAAAATTAAGATTATTATGGTTTCTGTATAGGGAGATTATGACACATTTTGAATTTACATTGGCAATGCTGAATGACCTTCTATAGTTGTACTGCCAAGAATAAAATTCTTTAGATATCCTAAACCAGTGTTGTTAATTGCAGATCGCGGGTCATGCCGGAAAGCCAAAATCCCGCCATACATGACAAATAATGGCGGAATATGGCGGCCATATGGCTGGATTTCGGCCATGGCGGAACGCCAAAAACCAACATGAGAAATCGCCATGGCGGCACCATGGCGTATATTAGATAACACTGTCCTAAACATAATTAATGTGCATTGGAGAACATGATTATACTCCTTTCTTCGTTTAATGGATTGTCATCTTTCTTTGCTAAAGATTCGATTAGTCTTCTGATCGAAAATCTATCACAATCATAAATAGCATTGCATTTGAAATATACCAAACCAAATTTTTCATCAGAAACAAAATCCAAAGCAACAATGTTAAGGAAAAAAAATTAAAAGTAAAAAGAACCTGCAAAATCAAAAGATAAAAGTCTACCTCATCTCTACGTTGACACACATCATCTTGATCAATGCTAACAGAAGTTGCACCAAAGCATAAAAGAGCTTCTGCAAGCACATCCTTGTCAGAACAAAGAGGAGGGAATGTCAAAAAAATTGGCAACATAACAAGGTGCATGCATATCACATAATCCAAAAGATAAACACGCTATTAGAGTCTAGCTGACATTTCCTTCAACAGAAACCATGAACTCCAGTTACTTCATCAATGCAATATACCAATGTCACAATTGTTACTCCAAACCTATAAACTACCTTTTTCCCCCTAAAAAAAAACACTGGTTCAGATTTCTTCATACCCCATGAAACTAAATTAGAGTTAGTTACTTGCTCTGACACTATACACCAATTTCAAAACAAGGGTGAGTTAAAGCTCTGAACTTTTTCCACTTCTGAACACACACACTCACTGATTAAGCAGCATTACAATGTAAAAATTGAAAAGAAGAAGGAAATGCCGAAGAAAATGGTGAATTACCGCACTATCTTTAGGACAGTGAATCAGAACCGAAAGATAAGGTGGAGGTGAAGCCAGTGACTTGTCTTGTAGAGAAGGGGAAGAAGAAGAAGCTGTTGAAAACTTGGCATTTGCAGCTGCAGCATGAATGTTGATTGGGATATGTGGAAGCCATTGGTAACTGACTTTGTGATGGTGGAAGAGAATGGGAAGGGATGAGATTGCAGACGGTGGTGAACCTGTGAGGCGGCGGGAGATGGTGGCGGTTGGTGGATGAGTGCAGGTTAGGTGTTTGAGGAAATGCCGCGCAGACATGAAGTGAGACATTTGAGTGCTGCTTTGAATTGGATAATTCATTTTATATCATATCATTCCAATCAAATTCTTACATCATGACATGGGTCGGTGACTCAATGACATAATATTATTTTTTGGGTGAATGGTCACTTTGGTCCCTAAAGTTGTAGGTGTCGGACATATTAGTCCCTATTCTTCAGAAATGTCTCCCGTAGTCCCTAATGTTTGCAAACGTCGACCACGTTGGTCCTTGGCCGTTTTCCCGTTAGTGAACATTAACAGAGATAATGATTTGGCACGTTAAGTGCCCTAATGGCGTTGCCACGTGGATCTGAACGTTGGGGGAAACATTGAAACATCAATTTAGTCCCTTTCTTCCTTATAAGAACAAGAACCCTAGAACCCTAGAACATTGAAACATCAATTTTGTTATGATGGATGCTAGTGTATATGCAAAGGGAACTGGATGCTAGTGTATATGCAATTTTGTTTGGGAAGCCTAGCAAACCCAATACATTCACCTCCAAAATCAAGATCAAAACTTCCTACTCCAGAAAACCCAATCAATAAATCCCACACCTACCCAGAATCAGAAAACAAATTGGAATAAAACCAACCATATTCAAGAAAGAAAAATCAGTATCAATTTAACTCCATTAAATTCTTTTTACCCAAATCAGAAAACATAAAAACCCTAGACTATTAGATCCAAAATTGACAAGAGGAAACACCTCTTAGCAGTGGTTTGGCCTCGGATTTGAGAAGAGGAGGTCGAAAGCTTCAAGAAATTGCCCTTGATTTTCAGAACGAAGCTCGCCGGAGAAGACACCGGTGGCGGCTAGGGTTTTGTTTCTCCTCTGTTCTATGTAGCTTCTCGCCGCTCCTGAAGGTGGTGGTGCTCGCGGCTCTGGACTGGACAAGGAAGAGGCGTCACGGTGGTGATGGCTGGTGCGTTGTGGATGGAAGTAGAAGAAAATGATGGTGGTGAGAGGGAGTATGCGTGGCTGCTGCAACGTTGAGGAGGTGAGGATGATGGTCTTTTGTTGTTAAGGATGAAGAAAGAATTATGGTGAGGATTATGAGGTGCTGCTCATTGAAAGGGAGAAGGGAATGTGGGTGATGTTGGTTTTGTTCTGCAGGAAAAAGAAAAGGGAACGAAGAAGAAGGAAAAAAAAGGACTAAATTGAAGTTTCAATGTTTCCCCCAATGTTCCAATCCACGTGGCTAGGAGAGATGCACACGTAACGTGCCAAATCATCGTCTCCGTTAACGTTCACTAACGGGAGCAGAGGCAGGGACCAACGTGATCGACGTTTGCCAACTTCAAGGACTACGGGCGACATTTCCTTAGAATAGGGACTAATATGCCCGACACCTACAACTTTAGGGACCAAAGTGACCATTCAAGCTTAAATGCTATTCTGGTGGGTCCAGACTTCCACATATGATTTAAGCAACTCATAAGCAACCCATGCAAAATTCACTTCAGTGCATGGTTGCTTATTTTACTTTTAGCTGAACCTCACTGTACCTCATATATTTATATTTTATATTTTCACTTAAGCATGATTTAAATTTAAATATTAATTAATATCTATAATAATATAATATATTTAAAATTGAAGAAAGAAATTGTGTGGAAGTGAAAAAATTGTGTAAAAAAAACAGATATTGGCATGTTATTTATAATAGACCCATATTAATTTTTTTATTTGGGCCCAACGGTCACAAAACGACTAAAAAAAAAGAGAAACTGGCCCATTTCAAGTCAAAACGACACCCCATTAACTCAGGAGTTAACTCAGCCTTTTCAAAACCCTACTCAAAATACACAATTACTCCTCAACCGTTCCCTTTCTCTCCTCCATCAACGCAATTCCCGTTTCTCACGGCCCTCACCCACCGTCCACCTATTCCCTTTCTCTCTCACTCTTCCTCTTCCTCACCGAAAGCGCTTCCCTCCTCTTCTTCTCCTCTGAAACCGATTCACTTTCTCTCTTACTCTTCTTCTTCCTCAGACCGAAAACAACGAAGAAACCCTCCTCTGAAAACGATGAAGCCTCCCTCCTCTTCCTCTCCTCTCAAAACGATGAAATCTCCCTCCTCTTCCTCAGATCGAAACCTCTCCATCCTCTTCCTCTCCTCTTCCTTAGATCGAGCCTCCCTCCATGTTTTCATTCACCAAGCCACCAGATCGAAGCCTCCCTCCTCTGAAAATCGATCGGAGCCGCCAGATGAAGGGTTGAAGCCGCCAGATCGGACATGCAAGTCTCCTCTTCCCCTCCTCTTAACACGGATCGGAGGTTAAATACATGCAAGCCGCCAGATCGAACCCAGTTCGGAGATTCATGTATTTTACTGTGTATTTTTTTATTGGATTCATGTCAAGATTCAGGTTTTGTAATAAATTACTTCTTTTTTTTGTATATTTGTTCTTCTGTGTTTAATAAATTTCTCCCGCACTCCTCATCTCTTATTTGTGATTCCGTCTTCTTTTAACTGGAATCTGTTGCTGAAGGGAGAGAGAAAAAACAATTTTTTAAACCAGGCAGAAGTTAAGGAGCGTTGCTTAGCTTTGAGCTGTTAGCAACGCCACCTCAGCAAGCTCCAATGGAGCAGAAAAATAAGGAACACATCTTATTTTAAGCAACCAGGTTAAGCAACGCCACCTCAGCAAGCTCCAATGGAGCAGAAAAATAAGGAACACATCTTATTTTAAGCAACCAGGTTAAGCAACCCCCATTGAAGTTGCTCTAAGGGTTGACATACACATGTTAAGAGATGCCTTCTTTTTTTCCGGTCAAAACATGTTAAGAGATCGTTCATGGGCAGGTCCGTGTGACTAAGTTAGACTGTGATTGAGTTAATAAAAAGGGACACTGGAACAAAGAGTTGCCACCCCTTTGGAGTCTCTTCCGGTTCCTTCTCTTATATGGAGGTTTCTCCTCTCCTCCTTTTGTAGATGTTTCTTTCATAACAGGTGAGTTCTCTTTCGTATTAGATGAATTTGCTACTCCAAAAAGAGAGTTTTTCTTCTATTTAAGTTTAGAATATCTCCCTTTTATGTGACCACCCCGTTCGCCTTAGTCTCGACGATCGATCTCCGCCTCTACCACCACCATCCTCCTGCCCCCTTTGTTCTTTCACTGTTGTTGGTTAGTGTTTGTTCTAAAGTTGCCATATTTTTTATGGTCTCACTATTTTCTAGCATGACTCATCACGATTATGCTGAAGCCAAAAACATAGGCTTCCTTGTAGGCTAAATAGATCGTAATTCCAACGAAGCTAGATGGAGTTGTTGGTTAAAAAGGAAAAAAGTTACTGCTCAAAAGTCAGCTTGGTTCACCGTTGTTCCTAGGTATTGGGGGCTTTGTATGGTTTTTAGTATGTTGGCTACTTGTATCAGCATAAGTGAGCATGCTTTGTTCTTATCTGATTGCATTGTAGTATCACTCCTTGAGCTTTTGGTTCCACTGATATAAGTGTTGTTGGACTAGGGATGACAATAAGTCTTTTTCTCATTGGATACCGCAAAAAGTACTCACAATGGTCAAGGTGAAAACTCACTAGATGAGTATGGGGTTGGTATGAGTAAATACCTGCAAAAAATAGTGGGTATGAGTGCGGGTATGAGTACTATAGTGCCCAACCCGCCACATATCCGCACACACATATTACACACACATAATTAGTAGTATATTAATAAATTTGAAGTATAACTTTCTAACTTCTTTTAAAAACAAGTAAGTGAAGTTTTAATATTGAATAAATGATGGTTACACTATCATGGATTGGGACTGGACTGTGTCTCTTACACATGTCCCTATAGAGCAAAACCACACGTCGGATGCTTTGGCACGATCGACAATCTTCTCGGAGGGTTGGCAAAAGAAAGTATGGAGGCATCCTCCTGCTAGTTTGGCTACTTCTTTGTACCATGATACCTTAGATTAGTTGCTATGTTTCTATTTTTTCTTTCGCATGTAATAAAAATAATTATTGTTAATTTATTCTCCCTTATTTTTAAATTAATTTAATAACTTATAACTTTAGAAGTTTATTAGCAAATCTAAAATTATGAATTTAAAAGTAATTTTTTCGCTTATTCTTTTTAAAAATTATATTATTCGAATGATTTTACTTGTTAAATATTTGGAATGAGTTTTCTATTTTTTTATTAATGCTTTTTATTTATAATAGCGTTTATATTTTGGTTTTCTATTAAAAACTTCATGAAAGATAAATTTTGCTTAACTGATTGCCCGGGTAAGGGGCACGGGTATGAGCATATAGGTAACCATGAAGTACGGGTACAAGTATTCAAGTTGATACCCACACGGGCAAGAGGACCGACACGAGTAATTTTTTAAAATGCAGGTATGAGGATAAGTATCATAGTACCTTATCCAGACCCTATCCATTATCATCCCTAGGTGAGAGTAGCAAATGGTTTCTTAATAAATTCACGTCTAATATAAATTTAACCCAACTCGGTTCAATAAGAAAATTAATTGATTTGACGAGGGCGTGGGTTGAGCTTGTCTAAATTTTACTTTTTTTAAAAAAAATTGTCAACCGAATTGTCAATTTCTCTTCCGTCACACTCTAAGTTGGTCTATTCCTCTCCTCTCAAGTCAGTGTAGCATTGCATTCAAAACAGCATAAGGGGTGCTAACCCGAATACAATGAGAAAGAGATAGAGATGACTAGTCAAAAAAGGACTAGAACATGAGTGAACAGTAGTTACATGAGAGAAAGAAAATAAGAAAAAGATGGGGAAACCAGCAAAATTGCTAAAAAAATGATATTTGGTCCCTTCATGGAAGATGCAGACATAAATATATTGGCTATAAGTAGATCCCCAAACTGCAGCAAATCTACACTGTATCCAAATAGCATACCATCCCGTAACATAGTGAGAAAACACAACCCAAACAAGCCTTTTATGCACAGCAAAGCACCACCCCCAAGCACCACACCCCAATTCATGAAGAAATCGCAACAATTCACAGGGAACCATAACCATACTGGCTTTCCTGGATCTGCGGAGGCACTAAATTTCTACCTAACCGGTGTTGGATTTGATTTTGAAAAAAAGCTTGGTCGCCGTTTTAATGCCTGCTCTTCTCTTGTTAATGGTCTGCATGTTTCTTCCAAAAAAAATTCCTCCTAAAGGAAATGCTGGAGAAGGGAACAATGCTCAGGCAGTCTAGCTATCTAGAGAAGAGGAGAAGAATCATCAACTTGGAAGAGAGGAACAATGTCTACCGTCTCATCCTGCATGCTATAACCGGTGTTGGACTTGATTTTGCAAAAAAGCTTGGCCAACTAGTCAACACCCACAGGAACGCTGTTATAATGTTCGCTCTGGTCTTGTCAACGGTCTTGCTGTTCCTTCCCATTTTTTCCCTCCTAAAGGAAATGCTGGAGAAGGGAACCATGCTCAGGCAGTCTAGTTATCTGGAGATGAGGAGAAGAACCATCAACTTTGAAGAGAGGAACAATGTCTAGCAAAGCTGAGGAAGGAGAGGGAGAAGGAACAACAAGCTGAAGAAGAAAATGTAGTTAAATGTTTGTATTTTTGTATTATTTTTTCTGAGACTCGCTTGTTTTAATGTGATTAAGTGTGTGTATTGAATCCTTAATGGTTGGTTTTCATTTTTTTTTACTTCTTAATTTTTCAAATTAAATATAGCCTTGTTCAATTGAGATAAATATTATTGTTTAATTTGTATTGTTACTATCAAGTTATTCTATCTTTATTCATTGACCAGACTCGAACTTACACTACAACAAAAACCACCTTTAGGACAAAAGTTTAGCAGCAATAAAGCTATTGCCAGCAATTTATCAGCAAATTAAATTTTTTTGAGGCAATTAAAGAATGGACTGCAATAATTACATTTAAATTTTAAACTGACAATTAGTAGAAAAGCCACTTAGAAATTGGTTCCAAACTTCCAATACGCTTCTTTATTTTTCGTTTCCCGCTTTTTCTTTCCACACTCTCGATCAAAACTAGTTCCCCTCTTTTCAAATTCTTGATACAAGAACTCTCTTTAAGAAAACCTACCATTGATCCCTGATCCCTTGAGACCTTGCCCTCTCTCCTTGAAACCACCACCACCATCCTCTGAGATTCGCGTGAAGGACTGAAGGTGAAGATTCTCGTGAAGTTCTTGTGAAGGTGATGGAAATCACGTGAAGTGAAGGTTCTCTTTGATTCTCTCTCAGGAAATCTGTAAGGTAAGCTTTTTGATATGAAATCTCTACTCTAATTTCGTTTCTCATTCCTCAATTTAAGGTTTAGGTGTTACGATCCACTGTACGGTGAGAAAAATGAACGGCGGTGAGAAAAATAAATTGCGGCGTAGATGTAAGGGTAATCAGTGCAGAGTGTGTCTCAAATGACTGGTTGCAACTTTCTTCCATGTTTTGAAGCGATGTTTGGGGGACTAGGGCTTCAAATGTTTTTTTTATAGGCAAATGTTAGTGGTTAGTTGTTAGTAAGTTAGAAAATTCCTTCAAGTTTCCCTTTCAGGATTCGAACCGTGGACCTTCCCCTCCCCAACCCTTATGTCCCCTAACTCTTACCATTTGAGCTAACCCTCGAGGACTAGGGCTTTAAATTGTTGACTGGACTGTGCTTATGCATAACCAATGGCTAGAACTGATATTGTTCCTTTTGTGTTGTGCCTAATGCCTCTTCTTGCTGTGTTTTTGGCCAAGTTTAGTCGGTGTAATTGAGTATAGTTGATGCATCTATCTATATTGGGGGCTGATAATTTAGTGAAATTTTCAACAGGGACATGTATTTTGGCCTTTGGAACTTAGGCATAAAAGTAACATAGCACAGTTGCATATTAGTGAAAAAACCCAAAAGAAAGAGGTGTCTATATATATATATATATAAATAAGTAATGCATGTAACCCATAGTCATCATCTTTGCCATGCTTTTGAACAATCCTTGAACGTCATGACAAAGTTTAAGTAGAAGAAAAATGATAGTAAGACTAAGTTTTGCTTAAAAAATAGAGAGATTTGATTAGCTAAAAAAATAATCAACTGAAATTATGAAATAGAGAGGTTTGCTTAAATAACCGCCGCTAAAGAAAAAACAACCGCGGCTAAAACCCGAATTTCTGATAGTGAATTAATGTAGGTAATAAAAGTGAAATTAAATATTTCTCTTACAATTAAAACTTTTATGGAGGATGTTTCTTTATCAATCTAACTTCCCTCATTATTGTCCAACATTCGCATAACTTGAGGAACTCTTGCCACTTGCAACGTATTCTTCGATGGAATGTTTCACATTAGAAAATTAATTAATGCAACCTCAGTTACAAGAATCCTAACAATGACTCAATTTAATTTACTATTTAAATGAATTCCAAGTTGACCATTTGCATCAAACGAGTAAAAAATCAAATACTATAGTGCAATATTTTACTCAAATCTTATGGCAAAACTTAGCAGTTGTCTTATTTTGATGTCTCTCTTCATTGCAACCACAACATTTGCTGAACCAGAGAGTATCCTTCAATGTGCAAAGTATATAGGAGTACCCTGTGGAAATCAAGTATTTCGAAAATTATTCGGTCATAAAACGACTGACCTTTCCACACATTGTTGTTATAAGCTTATTCAAACAGGTTATATTTGTCACACCAAAATGGCCCTAGCTGTTCTCAAAACATATCCACAATTGAAAGATTTAACTTGGCTTGACATTCTGTTCAAGGCTGATAAGATTTATGATACGTGTGATCAGCTGACTAAACCTGTAAGCCCCAAATATCTTGCTAAGTGCACAGAAGAAATAGGTAGTCAATGTGGAGAAGAAGTTTTTGACGAACTAATTCACGACAAGACCATGTCTAAGAATTGTTGTGGAAAACTTGTGAAAATGGGTGAAAAATGCCATCTGAATATGGCAAAGGAATTGATTCGCACCCCGGAGATGAGGAGCGCCAATGCAACTCAAATTCTTATCAAGAATGAGGAAATATTTCACAAATGTCAGAAATAAGAAATATTTCATGAAGATCAATTGAAAACATTGTAAAATACTTTTTTGAGAAATGGAACAAATTAAGGGAAGGTAAGTGGACTTTAATGAAACGATTTCAATTGCATCCTCTCTAAGAATTTTTGTTGTATTTCTACTTTCTAATATTGCAATTGATAATATTATTTGATGGGTTTAATTTAAAATAGTATTTATGTAATGCATTTATTAAAGGAGATATGGAATAAGGGTCTTTACCGTACGTCAATTTAAGATATTAAATTTATTTATTTTCATTAAAAGAACCAATTAGTCTGTAATCTATATTAGGATACGTTAACAGTATAAATTCAAAAAAGAGTTGGTGCAATGGGATATTCATTTTCTTACTATTTCTCAATAAGTGTTGTCAAATTAAAAATCTATGAACAACGGGTGGGTGGTATCTTTCTTATTCATTAACTTTACAATTTACAGTTAAGGTTCAACCCTTCTTAAGCGTGTTTATGTTATGTAATGCATAATTTGAAAATTAGGGGTTTTAGTTCAACTTGCAACTCCGAGAGATCATCGAAATTCCTGTAATATCACGAACATCTTCTTTCATACTCCACATATATTGAACCTTCAAATCTTCCTCCATCCTTTTCTTCTAAATTTAAATTATATGTTTTTTATTGGTCTATATCATTTAAGGTATCATACCTTAATAACAAGCCCTTATTAGTTTTTTAAACTGAAATTAGTTTTTCAACGACACTATAATAACAAATCACAAGATAAGAT
This sequence comes from Lotus japonicus, assembly GCF_012489685.1. Taxonomy (NCBI): domain Eukaryota; kingdom Viridiplantae; phylum Streptophyta; class Magnoliopsida; order Fabales; family Fabaceae; genus Lotus; species Lotus japonicus. The sequence goes on from NC_080043.1 coordinate 4,881,552, forward strand.
ACAAAAATTGGCTAGTCAAACATGCCGGTAATATATCACCAGATGTTCTTCAGCTAAGGATGGTATCCGTTGACTTTGAATTAAGATAAACCTGCACATTTTTTGAGCATAACATTGGAAGGGAACGCAGCTTGTGCACACTGCTTTCATGCTTTGACCTCAAACATGAGCCCAGAGAATGATAACATGTTGAAAATTGCAGCTCAAATGGGTGATATAAATCTTCTGTACACAATAATACAGGATGATCCATATGTTTTGCAAAACATAGATTTGATCCCATTTGTTGAAACTCCTTTGCATATTGCTGCATCTATGGGGCATCTTCAGTTTGCCACAGAGGTTATGAGGTTGAAACCTTCATTTGCATGGAAGCTAAACCAGCAAGGGTTCAGTCCCATCCATCTTGCTATACAAAATGGCCAAAAGAGGATGATGTTACGTTTTGTAGAGGTTGATAACAATCTCGTTCGAGTCAAAGGGAGGGAAGGTTTAACTCCTCTGCATCTTGCAAGTCAAACAGGACAGATTGACCTTTTAGCTAACTTCCTTTATGCTTGCCCTGATTCCATTGAAGATGTCAATGTGAGAAGTGAGACCGCACTGCATATTGCTGTGAAAAATAAACAGTACGAGGCTCTTCAAGTCCTTGTTGGCTGGCTAAAGAGAACTCGCCATAAAGGTGCTATGGGGTTGGAAAAAATGATACTGAACTGGAAGGATGAGGCTGGCAATACCATTTTGCACATCTCAACTTTCGCCAATGACTTACAGGTATCCTTCTATCTATATTTTGATCCTGCTTTTTGATTAATGAATCAATATCTTCCTTTCTCAAACCTTGTCTCAATTTGTTGTCAGATCAATTAAGAAAGACACGGAGAGAATCAATTATAAACTAACGTCGAAGTTTTTAATTGACATGTCAACATTTTATTGGTGGAACAGAGAATGAAACGATTTAAGGAGAGATGATTTCAGCCCTTCATTAACAACAACGAAGGAAGGACTGGAATCACCTATGTCACTTACATGTCTCTTTTCATGACTCCTTAATTCAAAAAATAACAAAAAACTCTCCTCTTGGTGGTTACAATATTATCTTTCTTAATTGTTAGTTTTGTTTTATGTTGTTGACATGTCAGTTTTTTTATTGGAAGAACATGGCAAAAAACATATAAAATTAATAATTATGTTGTTTGTTTGTTAATTCCTTGGTAGTAGACAGTTAAATTGTTGGTGAAGACTAAGATGGATTTGAAGGCAAGGAATTTGGAGAACTCAACAGCATTAGACATAGCAGGCAGTGCAGAGATGAAGAGGATACTATCCAATGCTGGAGTAAAACATGGCTCATCAGTCACTAATCCTCCCACGTTTGCAGAGAAACTAAGATCAAGGATCACAATTGTGGATAAAATATTAATCTGTATCCTTCGCATTAGAAAGGATATATCAGAGGAACAGAGAAACGCTTTTCTGATAATCGCTGCTCTTATTGCAACAGCCACCTATCAATCAGCACTGAGTCCCCCTGGTGGAGTTTTCCAAGCAAATGCAGGAGACAATAATATGAACACCACCTCCTCCAATTCTACAGCCAATAATTCCCTAGAAAACAAAGGGAAATCAGTCATGACTGAAGGTGATTTCTTGACCTTGTCCATCTTGAACACACTTACCCTTTTGCTATCAACTATTATAATATATATTCTGACCCCAAGCGGGATAGTTGGGAGTTTACTGTATACACCAATGTTTTGGTTTGCCTACTGCTATATCTATGCTATGAAGGTGATATCCCCTACCTCTGCTACCACAACTTTCAATACCATTACATTGAACTTATTCAACTTCTTGCACGCTGGGATGTTTTGGATATTTTCTTTAGTGTACAAATTCCGCATTCATGCTAAGAACAGGGAAATCAAAACAAGGAATAGTGCAGGAAGAAATAAATGGTAGTTATAGCACTACTGCTAGCCACTTTTGTCATGTATATATATGATATGATACATGTTGGAGTATTAATATTAATAGACTGCTATCTTGTAGATTGATAAGGAAGACCAGTCATGGTTTTGTGTAGGAGATATAGATGATAAGAGATTATTGTTGAGAGTCACAGATGTATCTTTTTTTTATAGAGAAAATTGAGAGTTGTGATTGCATCATATACTTGTACTTTATGGAATTTCTATGTATTAGTTGTGGTTTGGAAGCAAATTGTATACTTCACATAATGATAATGTGATGGTCTCATGCTTAGCTTGTGTTCACGAAGTGAACCAGGAGACCGGTTACTGAGTCAAGAACTAGAGAGAGAAAATTCTTATCTCTATTTCTAGTTGGTGTTTGAGTGTCAACATATTGTTAGAATTTTGGAGGCCCAACTCAACAAAACAAACTAGCTTAAGAGTTGAGAGTTGTTCTACCTTTATAAAAATGCTATCTATGTCATATCTCTAACCAATGTGAAACTTCTAACTCACGACTCCCCACACGGGAGGATCGACTATATTTATATGAAGTCATGACTCTCAAGGCCCAATGACTCGTTCGGGGTTTACAATACAAATAGGCTCACACACTTACGAGATTGTATAAAGGTTCCTGAACTGACTTCAACATCGGAGTCCTTGCAGGATCCCCCTCCCGGGCTCACCCATGACGATCAGATCTCAACCCCCCCCCCCCCCCCCTATGTTTGAGTGTCAACATATTGCTAGAATTTGGGAGACCCAACTCAACAAAAAAAACTAGCTTAAGAGTTGAGAGTTGTTCTACCTTTATAAAAAGGCTATCTATGTCATATCTCTAACCAATGTGAAACTTCTAACTCACGACTCCCCACACGGGAGGATCAACTATATTTATATGAAGTCATGACTCTCAAGGCCCAATGACTCGTTCGGGGTTTACAATACAAATAGGCTCACACACTTAAGAGATTGTATAAAGGTTCCTGAACTGACTTCAACATCGGAGTCCTTGCAGGATCCCCTCCCGGGCTCACCCACGACGATCAGATCTCACACCCCCCCCTATGTTTGAGTGTCAACATATTGCTAGAATTTGGGAGGCCCAACTCAACAAAAAAAACTAGATTAAGAGTTGAGAGTTGTTCTACCTTTATAAAAAGGCTATCTATGTCATATCTCTAACCAATGTGAAACTTCTAACTCACGACTCCCCACACGAGAGGATCGACTATATTTATATGAAGTCATGACTCTCAAGGCCCAATGACTTGTTCGGGGTTTACAATACAAATAGGCTCACACACTTAAGAGATTGTATAAAGGTTCCTTAACTGACTTCAACATCGGAGTCCTTGCAGGATCCCCCTCCCGGGCTTACCCACGACGATCAGATCTCACCCCGCCCCCCCACAACAGCTCAACGCCAACACCTCCAGTCTTCTCAACACTGTACCCCCTCCTGGGTAGCTTTGGTCGGCTTCCCCCGATCACAAACAATATATCTTAGCCCCATAATTTGAAAAATGAGGCAAATTATGTGTTACGGGACAAACTCAGGAAGGCCTTACATGCCTATCTCGGAGTAAATCTAGGGAGTTAAACATGTGTTTTGATTATTTATTGAATACTTGTTTACAAATGAAACAAAAGTGAATTTTGCAGCAAAATGTAATTACAATATGTTTAAATTCATGTTTAAATCTTCACCTTTTTCAAAATCTCTTCCGAGCAGATTCTCCTATAATATTGTAGAAATAACAGACTAAGTAGAAGTTAGTTATATAGACAAGTTGAGATTGCTCATGTGCATTCTATTAATAAGTTGTGAAGTTGTTGTATCAACTGTATAATTAAGTTCTCATCACCGTACAATGTTCACGCTTTCTTTCTATTAGAAGTTCTATTTTTTCCTCTTCCTCAAATACCTATCAAAGCAATGGAGAATCGCTTCATGATACTGTAAACATTTGGAGAAATAGTTTCAGTAAATCTTGATGAGGATAATTTATGGCCACGGAACCATCTTGTTCTCGCAGCTGTGACAGGATTCAAGCTTCGAAGTCACTACAAGCGAGAATCGATTCCATAGAAGTATGCCTCTTAGGAAGATGGGATAGAAGACATCTGTACAACAATGTATGAAATATAGAGCAACAAGATTCCCTGGTACTTTCATAGTTTCTTGCATCAATGCCGGGTTAGTTATCAAATCGAATGGTTGGATGCAATTTTCTTATCAAGTGTGATGCAGACTTTAACTTTCTTTGCGCGCTTGTCAAACTATTGTTAAGATTAAACAATTGAAAACCAGTTGAAAAGCACAAAGAAGGGTGATGCAACACCTGAATATCTTCAGCAATCAAGAAGATTGCTGATGCTGGATCATCTGTGTCTAAAGTAGCACATGTTAAAGCTATTTTGAATGGCTTAACTAAGGAATATGATCCTATTGTGATTACAGTCACTTCTAAAAAAGTTGTATTTTCTATTGAAGAAATGGATTGCTAGCTATCGCAGGTATAATCACAATTTTCCAAATTCTCATACTGTCAAGAACTATGTTACATCTCCTAATGCTTATTTTAGAAGTGCTGACGATTCACAATTCTCACGTTTGTTGGGAGAGACATGCAACCGTTTCCCGAACGGGTGACCGCATCTGTCAAATAACAAAAAAGAGTTGGTTCAATTTGGAAATGACACATGTCATGTGCACCTATTTTACATGTTGAAAGTACTTCTATTCCCTCTTGTTTTTCCTTTCCACTAGCTATGAATAATTTACTTCATGATCTTGGTGTTTGTAAGAACTTGTTAAGTGTGTCTCAGTTTTGTAAAGAAAACAATGTGTTATATATTTGAATTCCATTCTAATCATTGCTTTGTTGTGTATCATTTCACAAAGGAGATCAATCTCCAAGGCTCTCTTAGGAATGGTATCTATGCTTTTGATAATCTACTCTCTATTGCTTCATCCCGCTGTTCTGCAGCAAACTCTTTTCTACATTCCGCTTTATTTTCAAATAAGTGTACACAAGATGATCAGTTTTTCAATTGTGGCATGCTCTCTCTTAGGACATGCTTCACACAAGATAGTTTCTCATGTAAATTAAACAATGTAATGTTTCTTCTTCAATTGAATTAAAATATTTAAGTTCTTTCGTGTAAAGTTTTTTTACACTGTCACCAAAATAACTTTTTAATATTTGATTTAGTGATTATGTAAAAATATTTTACCTCATTGCAAAAAAATTATTCTCTAAATTTAAAATATTTTGGAAGATTGTGTAATATTCATATTTAATTAAATAAAATATGTTTAAATGTATTTTGATTTTGAAACTTAAATTATCATAATTGTTTTAAATTAATACTTTACGATGGACTCATTATGAAACTATGTACCAAAATAAAATAAAATAAACACTAACGTTTACTTATTTCAAAATATAAAATTTAACTTCTCGAGCCAAATTAGTCACGTGGGACCCCTTTCCCCGTGGAGATTGATGGCCGGCTAAAGGACAATTTTTTTATCTATATATAATTTTTTTTAAGTTTAATAACCAATAATTCATGACTTATGATCTCATTAATTCTCAATTAGTGTTATCATTATTGCTTATGCTAAAGATTATTTTACTCGTGTTATGTACTAGTACTGATGCCTAACAAATGGCAATGCCGGATAGGAAAGAATAATGAGATATAAATTAAAAAGGATGGCTCCATTCACTCCAGGAAAATATATAATGAATTGAACAGTGAAATCAAAAGATGAAGCAATTGGAAATCAAAAGATAAAATATCAAAATTTCCGACGCTAAATTTAAAAATTGTGATATTAAAATTTGGAAAAAATATATGGTCCTTCTTTTAAAAACTTGATAAAATTTTATTATTTTTTATTAATATGAAAATGAAGTCTACTTATTGTGTAAAATTTGTGTGTTTTCCTGGCACCACAAATTAGTGGCGGTTTTAAACCGCCACTAACTGATGCTCGTGCACTCACGTGCAATATCCCGTCGTACCAACTACCAAATAACACTCCTCTTAAAATATTTATTCAAGTCCATTTGACTTTGTCATTAATAATTAAAACTTTAATAATAATAATAATGATAATAAGAATTTTTAAAAATGAGAAACTGATTTTTTTACAATATACAATTAATATAATGAATAACATATAATGTTATTAATATCTTATTAATATTGTTTTTAATGTATAGGTCAAGTCAAATTGAATTATTAATTAATATTTAAATAATACTAATTTTCTAAATATGAAAAAATGAATTGTTTTTACAATTAATAAGTAATATATTGAATAATATAAAATATTATTAATAACTATTTAATATTTTTATTAATGTATAGGTCAAGTCAAATTTACTTATTAATTATTAATATTTTTTAAATATGAGAATCAGATTTATTTTATTGTTTTTTTAAGTGATTTATTTTACTGTTAACAATTAATATAATGAAAAACATAAAATTTTACTAATAAATAATTTATATTTTTATTTATGTAGGTCAAGTCAAATTTACTTATTAATCAATATTTAAATAATATTAATAATAATTTCTAAATATGAGAAACTAAATTTTCTTACCGTTAATATAATGAATAGCATAAAATTTTATTAGAAACTAATTTAATTTTTTTAATATATAGGTGAAGTAAATTTTACTTATATATATATTGATAATAATTGATTGATATTTATTTATAGATAACAAGCCATATTGATAATAATGATTAATATTTAAATAATAATAATTTTCTAAATATGAGAAAATTAATTTTTTTTACAATTAATAAGTCATATATTGAATAATATAAAATATTATTAATAACTATTTAATATTGTTATTAATGTATAGGTCAAGTCAAATTTACTTATTAATTATTAATATTTTTTAAATATGAGAATCAGATTTATTTTATTGTTAACAATTAATATAATGAATAACATAAAATTTTACTAATAAATAATTTATATTTTTATTAATGTAGGTCAAGTCAAATTTACTTATTAATAAATATTTAAATAATAATATTAATAATTTTTAAATATGAGAAACTAAATTTTCTTACATTTAATAATTAATATAATGAATAGCCTAAAATGTTATTAGTAACTAATTGAATTTTTTTAAATATATAGGTGAAGTAAATTTTACTTATATATAATATATTGATAATAATTGATTGATATGTATTTATAGATAACAAGCCGTATATCATATATGGGTAGTGTAAATATTATAGGTGGAAGAGTGGAATATTTTATTAAAAGAGGTTAATTAATAAATTTTATTTTAATATGAATATTTATATACTATTTAATAATTATATTATTTATTATTGTTACATTTTAATCCACATTCGATTTTATGAAAATATGAAATAAAAAAAAACCCCCCAAATTTTGACTCTATTCCTTTTTTTCCCATCTTTTCCTCTAAAACTTTTCTTTTGACAACCAAATTCAAGTGAGGAATAGTTTGACAAAAAAAATAAAACTGAGGAATGGTCGTCACTTTGTAACTTGACCAAATCTCATATTTTTCTTTCTTTTTGGTGGCCTTAGATTTATGGGGCATTGATATCGGTGCCGAAATAGGACAAGATAATATCACTTCAATTCAAATCACGATCTTTTCAATGTAACAACAACGCCTCCTCTATGATTATGTAATCAAATTGATCCACCCTTTAAACCCATGCTCCCATCATGAATCGAACAAAAGTGCTTTATCAAAGACATAACAATGTCAGCGGTGACATGTATGTTAGATCAACCACTCCTCCTTAAAAAATAGACATTACAAAAAAACACATTTAAGAGTAACAATAGAAAGACAAAATCGAAGGACCAAATTTTTTTATTTTTCTTAATTATTAATATGAAAATGGCATCATTACATGTTTGTTAACAGCAATGTTCATGACAATGGGGAGAAACTCCTCAGCAGAGAAAAAAAAATTTAGGATAAAGTCGATGAGATTAGGCATTCTCTAGCGGAGGTGGGGTGTTGAGGTCAAGATCCAATAGATCAGGACCTGGGACCCTCCAGTGCACAATGGAGGATGAGCTGGAGTCGCTATTTTCTTTGTCCTGCCTCGCGGCATGAGCAGGAATAGGAGCGAAGGCATCAAAGAATGTCAGAGGGCGAGCAACTGGGAAGACCACTGCAGCATTAGCATCAACAGTGGTGGTAGAGGAAATCACAGTGGAGGAAGCATCAACAACAGCGAGAGCGAGATCCATTGGTGGCGGAGAGGAGAACTCCAAGGTGTTGTCCTGGCTGGGATTGCGCAAGACTGAGTTGTTGGTGGTGGTGGTGGTGGTGAGCTCTGCCGCCACGATAGGGTAATTGAGCTCTGCCATGTTAGGGAACGAGTGTTGAGCTTCTACGAGAAAGACATGTATGAGTGAACCAAAAGAAGATATAGGGGTTTTATAGCCTTGATGTAGAGAGAGAAAATAGTCTTGATGTATAATATAATTATATGAATTGGATTTATATAACTATATCTATATTATATAATATTTATATATTTATTGTATACATATTATATTAATATATCTATATTTTAATTTGTACTAAAGGGTAGAATAGGAAGTTTCAAATTGCAAGCTCATCCACTCCCAAATAATATGATACCAAACAAGGTTGTCTAGCTTCTTTCTCTCTTATCTCTCTTTCCCTCTCTTGCATTTTTCTCTTGTAACGAACCCCTTACAAACAAAGCATAAAGTCTAGTTCGTTAAAAGGCTCTAGATTTGAGAGTTCAGCTTTGCACCAAATTACTATCTGTCGAATCCTAAGCTTGATTAGCCAAATAATATATCTTAATTGGAAAATGATAGAGAGCACGAGGATGTAGGCACGATGGGAGCACGCTTGTGGTTTTTTCTAGCACCGCATATTAGTGAGGGTTTTAAACCCCCAGGATTATGTAAAATTTGTGTTTTTTTCCTGGCACCGCAATTTAGTGGTGGTTTAAAACCGCCACTAACTGCTGCTCGTGCACTCTCGTGCATAATCCCGCCGGGCCAAATAGCACTGCTCATCTTAATTATAGCCCGGTTAATTGAAAAAATGACAAACTCACGAAGGTCTTACATGCCCATCTTAGAGTAAATCTAGGGATTTAATAAATGTACGTATAAAAGTGAGAATTCAGTAAAATATTACCATAAAACCAATTATTCTTGGGTTTTATTTGAAACTAGCTTGTTCAAAACAATAAGAATTTCCCTTGAAAAATACATATATAGTAGAAGCTTTGACTCATTAACTAAGATATATTTACGCATGCTTATCTAGAAAATTTAATTTGGTATATCTAATCTTGTTTTTCTGACAAAATTAGATAAAGGAAAGTAAAATAGAAGCTACAACTAGAAACTTCTTAGTTATAAATTAATTTTCGCAGGAACGTGGATAGCCTTTGTATTCATGAACATGCACGTAGACTAGTGGCTTGCATGAAATGTACCATAGATATGTGTTTCAATTAGTTATTAGATACTCATTTTCTAATGTGGTAAAACTGCATTTTGTATAAAAGTGTAATTACAACATGTTTGAATTCATGTTTAAATCTTAACCCTTTTAAAATATATTCCAAGTAGCTTCTCCTATATTATTATTGTAGAGATAACAGACTACGTAGAAAGTTAGCTAGACCAGTTGAGATTTCTCATGTGCATTTGTGATGTTGTTAAATCAACTGTATATAAGTCATCACCTTAGAATTTTCACATTTTCTTTCTATTAAGAAGATAGTTGATGCTCTAGCTGCTGCTGGATCATCTGTGACTGAAGTTCACATGTTAAAGCTGTTTTGAATGGCTTAACTAAGGAATATGATTGGGATTACAGTTACTTCTAAAAAAGTTTTGTTTTCTATTGAAGAAACGGAGGCTCTCTTAATGGCTCAAGAAGAGCGAATGGAGAAGCACATAAAAGTTGAAGCGCTAGTTCCATGTAAGGCTAATTTTTCTCAAGGCTTCAATAGTGATAGGTGTGGTTGCAGTTCAAGTCCAAATAGATTTAATTTTCATGGTCGAGGTGGAGGAAGGTTTCCTTATTCAGGCAGAAATCATTGAGGATGGTGGTAGTTTTTCTGATGATAAATCATGGTCTTTTGAGGGAAAGCTAAATTTTAAACTCTGTTGCAAGATTGATCATCTGTCCTGGGAATACTATCACGTGTATAATCACAATTTGCCAAATCTTCACTGTCAAGAACCTTGTTCCATCTCCTCATGATTATCTTACAAGTGTTGACAATTCACAAGGCTCCATAGCCTCACCTTAAGCTGTCATAAATCCTATATGGTATCCTGATTCTGTTGCCTCGTACCACATGACCTCTGATTTGAATAATCTACAAAGTACAAACAAAGTATGTTTGCAAAGGTAAAGAGTTGGTTCAATTACCAATGAGGTGTTGGTTCAGTGATAAGGAAGTTAGGCCCCGTAAGAATGCGAGCACAATTTCAAATCCCAGGAAAAACATCTTTTGGCAGGGACATGAAACTGTTTCCAAACGGGTGGCAAAATCCGTCAAAGACCAAAAAAGAGTTGGTTCAATTTCGCAATGACACATGTACACCTATTTTACATGTTGACAGTAGTTCTATTCCCTCTTGTTCTTCCTTTCCACTAGTAATGAACGATTTACTTTATTTTCCTGGTGTTTGTAAGAACTTGTTTAGTGTACGTCTCAGTCTCAGCTTTGTAAGGAAAACAATGTGTTCTTCAACAATTTAGAAGTAGAAATCAATTATAGTTAATATTTTGCTCCTCTGCTATCAATGCTTAATCTTAACCACATGACTGATGACTAATATTTACTCCTTTTATTCTCAGTTAAAAAAAAAAAGCCATTTCACTTGATACGCTTATATAAATACGAGAGAGAGGTGAATTTTCTGAATCCGCGAAAAGAAGAGAATCCATGAGTAGGCTCATCCTCTCAAAATGTAAAGAAGCAGCTTTTAGTAATTGTATTATGGTACGATTTCGGTGAAACTTAGCAAACTCCTAATTGTACAACAATGCTGATTTTTCCAAAGATAGCAAAAAATATAACAATTCTGATATAAGGTATAAAAACATTTTATTGCAACAATATATGTACAATTAATCATGATAAATGCAGAAGCAAAAACAGCACACAAAAATTAGCTCCGTCCCTCGCTCAAGCTGGATTGACATCTCGTGAGCTTTGGCCTTGCCATCTGCAAAACAAAGAACCAGATTATTCACAAGCATAATGTATGCAAGATAATGTGAAATTCTCTGTGATCTTATTATGTTCTTGCAAAGTATTAAGAACATTATTCTGTGTGATCTTATTAAGATAATGTTCTTGAAATTCTGTGCGAAATTCTAGAGAAATGATATTTGCTACATTAGAAAGGACATAGTGCACCTATGAAAGAATTATTATGTTCTTGTAAATTCCACAAACCTTGAGAGAAGAAATCTTGCAAGTGGGCTTAAACTGCTATTTGAATGAAGATCCTTATTCTGCTGTTTCTTCCGGTTATCTGGCTCAGCATTGCGGTGGGTTTCTTCAGCTGAATTGGTCTTGTTGAATATTTGAGCTGCTAGTTCTTGCAGGTCCTTCAATGAAGACTCCTTTGAGCTGCACAATTTGATTTTTCTTTTCTTATTTGAATCTATAAATTTTGATGGATAAGAGAATAAAGAGATACACATTTATTTTCCTTTGCATTTGCATGGTGAATGTTATTAGAGTGCAAACCTTGCTAACTGCTGAAGCAACATTTTGATAAGCACATCACAAGATCTAGGTGAGGTCCTCTCCATGTTTACAAGTGAATTGATAACAGTTTGCGCGATTGACCCTTCTGGATCGTTAGCAATGGCCTGCGTAATAAACACAAAAGCGCTATAAAATAATTTATAACAGATCAATATACTATAGCTATTAGTTGCTTAAGTATTGTAAGCTTCTGAAACATTATCGTACTCTGAAAATTCAATGGTGTATAATAATCTAGCACTATTTCAACAGAAGAAATGCCTTAATATTTTCAACATATGTCCTGAATCCAAATCAAAAAATTATTACATCTGAAACAATTCTTATAGGGGAACATTGCATCCTTTCCTATGGCTATCAGCACAGTGCAAGCAGCTCTATTTGGAATCCAAAACCAATTTAGAACAAGAGCAACACATAACACAACTAGAATATAATCCATGTGTGCATTACCTCTTTTAATGAAGGAATAAGCAAAATAGATAATGGTGCAGAGGATGACATTATTTTGTCATTTTCTTCATCATCACTGGCGTTATGTGACCTTGAAAAATCCTTTTGTGCATCAATGTACTCATGGGATGGTCTGAAAAAAAATTCCATCAAAAATTACAATCACATTTTCATTTTAGCAGCAAAAAACTCACCAGTATTATGGCTATGGATGAACCTGGGAGAATCAGAGCTGTTTGACACTTGATCGCTCCTGTTTTCCTGTACATCATTATTGAGCTTCCCCAAGGAAAATCTCTCTCGAGCATTAACTTTCCTTAGTCCTCCTTGGATAGCAGCCTTCGCCTGCAGAAAAAAAAAAAAGGAGGGATTTTTTTTTAAGATATTCAATATGGCAAAGTGATAAAATTACTTCATAAGTAATCACAAACTTGGCAAGTATCCAATGGTGAAAATAGAAATGAACGCAAAATAACATATAATTAGACAAAGCAATAACAAATGTATTTCCCCAGTAGGTAGGGTCGGCTACATGGATCAACTAATGCCATAAGTCTAGTCTTTGATATCATCTTAGAATTCAGGCTAGACCAAACTCTATCTCAAAAGCTAACTTAGTGGGTGACGATTTCCATACCCTTTATAATGACTTTTTTAGTCATATCTCTAGTCAATGTGGAACATAAACATATTCAATAAATCCACGACAGGGATCTCTAAGTTGACTCTTGGTGAAGTACTCAAACCATAATATATATATAAAACAGCACCAAACTAAACCTACAAACAGCAAAGAGAGGAAGAAGAGAGGTTCATCTTGCCCCTGATTAATTAACATACATGTGAAATTCACAGCTTAATAAAGAAACAAATAGAACCTCTGCAAGATTTGTAGCACTATCTTCCGGCAAGGCATTTGAATATTTGCTACTAAGTCCCAGTGGGGACCTTGGTGTCTGTGGAGTATCAGATTCATCATGCTGACCACGTAAAGAAATAGTTCCGCTATTAGAAGCATCATCAAAAGAAGCATAGATGCTGCTAGACTACATGACCAAAAAAAAATCTAATTAAATAACAGTACATAAGAGCAATAATAACTACCCATTTTGAAGAAGAAGAAAAAAAAAGTAACACTTCAAAAATACCCGGGAATTTTGGTCGCGAAACAGTGATACTGATGACGGTGATCCCTTCGGAGACCGAACAACAACAGTTCCTGATCCGTTCCCAGGCAATTCATCCTGTAAATGAATGAGTTCATGTTTAAAAGCACATTTCACTAAGTTAATTGGATTTTAGTCAGTCTTCATGATCGAGGCACTTTTTAAATATTATTTAACTAGGTAAATTCACTAACTGATTATACTGCTTGACACATTTTAACTGTTTTTTATGTGCATGATAAAGGGGAAGCAAAATAAGATGAAGAAATTTTATCAACTTCAGCTGGTTACTAGTAACTGTTAAGCAATAATCATCGATCCAATGTTAAAGAAACTACCAAAAATGCCCCAACATTTAATCCATGTTAACTTCTCTGACAAAGATAGTGAAATATAGACAAGAGACACAAAGTAAGAGTCAATTACATCCTCACGGTGATTATCTGGATGCTCATCAAGGTAGGATATTCCATGGTTTTTCCCAGAAGTTTCTAGTGACTCATTAAGTACACTCCTATTAGCAGATCCCCCTTGATAGCCACTCTCTGGAGTTTTTATTTGGTTAAGCTGATGATTTGAAACTTCATTTTTCTTATCTCTAAAGTGAGGAGGTCGTGAAACACTATGAAAGGTTCCAGTACCCTGTGATCCACCAATGCTGAAGTCCCACCCAGAACTTTTCAGGGTTTTACCCGGATCACTGCAAATTAGAAAATGTTCATCAGAAAATTCAACATGTAAGATAAAAAACAGTAACATAACACTTATAACCTACCTAGGCTGATTAGTTTCTTCACCTCGTAAATCTCCTGCCACCTTCACAGTATCAGATGCTTCCCCCATCCCTCTCGGGCCATTTCTAGGTGCCGCCTGATCTTCCTTCACTTGGTATTTTGGACGCTCCCTATCACGGAAGGACAAAAACATGGTATCAATCTCAAACTCATTAATTCTTGGTTTCTTATTTATGGTCATGGAAAACATGCTTAAGATGTATTGGCAAAAAGGGTTTGAATAGTTACTTTAGACATGATGTCTTTTAAGTCACATGTATTAACATACCTAGAAATGAAAAAACAAAAAGGAAACGAAGTAGGAGGAGATACTTAATAACCAAAGGTAAAAGTAGAATTAAATGCCCAAAGTATAGCAAGATACAGGCAATAATTTACACCTTATTCTTTCCAGGAACTTCGGACTTTTTCTGGCAGTCCGAATGAAACGGTGTTTGAGAAGCTCCTTAGCGCTCGGCCTCTGGAATTAAAAGAGAATAAAGTTAAGGAAGACACCAACATAAAAAGCCAACTCCACTGGTTCCAGTACAAATTTAGTATAAACACATTAATAAGGGAAAATAGATCAATACATTGCACCAGGTGCACAGATACATAATTCAACAGGACAAATACAAAATCAGGCATTGCTATCTCAGAGAAAGTATGCCCTGGACATTTTAGCGTAAACAGGTCTTATACATTGTAAGCCAACCGACACCCTCATTTATGACAGATTATCGTTATGATGAATTCAGATAGGATATATTTTTAGGATGAAATAAATTGTAATGTTATGATAAATCAGAATAAGATAAGATTTTATTGTTTACACTTTGTAGTTGACTAGGAAACCTCTAGAAATTGAGTCTATAAATATTATGCTTCTGAATTAATCAAATATCATAAACTATTCAAAATGCTTTTAATTTTAGGACTCAGTATCACCTTTTCCTCAAAAAAAAAAAAAGATGTCCTTAACAACCATATTAAGCAAGATAACAAAATGACTTTCTCGCTGTTCTTACAAAGTGATCATTCCACACAAACTAATGCCTAAAACAACATCTGCTCCTTAACAACATAGTGTTTGTTTGGATACCAGTTGAGTATAACGTGAACGGACTTTTATTCTAATTTATAATAAGAGTTTCTTTCACTTTTTATCTCAAAGCGAGTGCTAACATCTGTTTACACTGGTGTCAACAGATATCCAAATACAGTAACAAAGATGCAGAAAGAAAATGAAACAATAGTGAGTGTGTATAAAGTATTCACACTTGCCTCGGTAGGAACCTTCTTCAAACATAAAGAAACAAATTCTTTCATGGAACGGGAAAAATGTTCATCTAGCTGCAAAAAATATCATTAAATGTCAACTTTTACAAATGGGGAAAATAACATCTCCATCTGGAAAACTTTGTGCTCTCAAAATACTTAAATTCTTGAAAGACCAACTAATCTGATATTATGAAACCTCGAACCTGTGGCGGATTATCTCGAGGTATAATGAAAAGCACTCTCATAGGATGAAGATCAGCAAGGGGTGGCTCCCCTTTTGCCATCTCAATTGCAGTAATCCCAAGTGACCAGATATCTGCCTGTATAAACAAAAGACGAAGTGATGATTCTTAGTGGGAAAAGACAAAAACAATGAAAAAAAGGCCAATGAAAAACAAATGTGTTACAACAAACTCAGAGAAAACAAATAAATGATTTGTAGAGTAACTATAAGATAACCTTCTCATTATATCCTTCTGAATTTTGAATAACCTCAGGTGCCATCCAGAATGGTGTTCCTACAAATGTCTGTTGAGTAAAACAATTAGCATATCCGGCGAAAATGAAAAATAAAAACTAATAGTACTCAATATTAAACTATTTTACTTTTCTCCTTGACATTGTCCTGGTTAACTGTGCAGAAACACCAAAATCTGCAACCTGTGACATTATCATATAGAAATTCATATGCAAACGTATTTTAGTTCACATCACTAAATATTTTATGCATCATTTTTCAAGTAAACCATTACTCATCTTTAAAAACAAAAAGTTTATAGCCTCTATCAGAATAAGACATTTACCTTTACATCACCATTCTCAGTCAATAAAATGTTTGCAGCTGCAAAATTGATAAGCAAATTCTGTGAATTATAAACAGATTTTGATGTCCAACATTACAAAATTTATATGGACGTGAGTGAAGAGCTTCACTCAAAGCACAAGGAAAAAAAAGGGAGAAGGCGTTGCTCTTGATACCTTTAATGTCTCTATGAATTTTTCCTTCATTGTGTAGGTAATCAATCGCATGAAGCAAGTCCCGTAGAATGCAAGCAATCGACAATTCATCAAGTGGAGGACCTGACTGGAGCTACAAAAGCAAAAGCACCATACAAGTCTTAGTGGAAATTACCAAAAACGAACATACAAATAAAAACTCGGAATAATATTCTATTATATTGATATGATGTGTTATAATGCAATCCAAAACACTGAAGCAAAGGCCATAGATTACAAGTATAGTATTAGTACAAGCCTAAGCCTCCTAATACATCAATATGATAATACTACTAATCTAATTATAAAGATTTCAAGATATCCTGTCTATTTACGATATTTCTAACAATGAAAACTTATCTTAAGAGATAATCTAAGTTACTCTAAGATAAGATCAAGATACTATAACATTTTTATATAATCTAACAACTAATACAAGCCCAAGCCCACTAATAGATTTGATTACTAACCTTAATTGAACAAGGAAATAAATCAAGAAACATAATGAATTGGAAATAACTTCTAAGATTGCTTCTCAATTAGACGACTAATTGATTCCACAGTATATTCTATATATTCTGAAAACTGCAAATATATAATGTTGAGATACTCTAAAATACAGTCAGGATATTTTGAGATATTTTAAAACAAAGTGAAAAACAAAAAATTACCATGCCAGTTTTATTTACTTTTATTTGCGGGTGCTGGGTTGGAGGGTTTAACAAAAGAAAATTAAATGAAGGTACAAAGAAGGAGGACAAGAACCAAAAATCCTCTTCGAACAAGTAGTAAACAAACATGAAAAATGAGATAAGAGGTTTCAAATATAGTTGTAAGTATATAAGACAAAAATGAAGCTATTGTAACTGTACCAGCATCAAACTACAAATTGTCTTGGCATCAACAATTACTGGAAAAAAAATTAAAATATAGCTGGTACCGCACATAAAGGAATTATGAATTAAACCAATATCAAGTCTTCCTTCAAATGTGTAAAATTATACTCCAGTTCTACATGATGTGGACTAGCTAGTCAACTGTTGTGGGGTCCCTTAGTGAGTATTCTAGGCATATTTGTAAAGTTCTATTAACGAAGGCAACGTCTGAGAAACATCAACTTCACTTTATGAAATTGAACATATAGAAGAAATTTAATTGAAGTAACCTACTAGATCAGCAACAGAGCCTCCAGCCATGTATTCCATTATTATCCAAAGTTTTGTTTTATTGAGAAATGAACCATAATACTCAGTAATGTACTGAGATCGACATTGTGACAGCACAGAAATTTCCTGAAAAGTGTTAAATTCATGGAAAAGAAATTAACAATCTGGTATAATAGACATATTACGAAGTAGTAGTACTGGTAATCTATAAGATAAAATTTATACCTTCTGAATGTCCTCAACTTCATCCTCTCTGCAGATGAGGGAAAAGAAAAAATAGGAATGTCATAAAGTAACGCTAAAGCAACTGCATAAGAATTATAAGTTCAACAAGGCAATTAAATGAAGTATGCATTCTAGGAAGAAACAAAATCTACAACTTAAATATTTAACAGAAATGAAGGCCACTTAGTTCATAATATATATGTGCCACTTCCCGACAAAGTAAATTACATGAAATGCATATCAAAGACGAAGTTTAAAAATGTGTTCAGCCTTCTTATGGAGAACAAAAAAAATTGAATGGATATGGAAGTTATGGCAAGTTGTTACCGAACCAGAACACCGACTATCAATATGCCAATTACTCTCCTCAAATGCGGACATAGGTCCTAATTCATAGTAATAGAAGACATTAGATACTAATTCATTTCAGCAACATCGGACTCTGTTATAGTACTTCTATTTCCATGTATGTGATGTACGTTTAACACAGTGCAAGAAGTTGCCAAATGTATTATAAGGATATAAGTTCTTCCCCTTCCTAAAGGTTGGAATATCCATTATAGTTTTACCTAGTGGACTGTAATTACTGCACCTTAAGGAGAAAATTAATTTTTCACAAAGTGTTTTAAAATCACTGTCAGGCTATATAAAAGCTTACTTGAACTGTTCCTTTGAAAAATCAAAATGCCACCCTTAGCCACCACACCCTTCCCCATATGAACTCTAAAAGCAAAGCCTAACTTGCATACAGAATATGGCTATGCTAAAATTTAGATGAAATAACAAATACACAATCGTGTCTGCTTTTCAACTTAATGCACAGAAATTGGAAGTAGACATGACACAGGACAGCATCCTCTTTAACAGAGAATAACATAATACTCCTCGTCCTAAGCGGAAAAAATAAACAAACGGTAAAGTAACCAAATAATAAGCACAGATGATTGATCCAAAAGATCATTCTAATTTTTGCTTGATGGTGGCATAGCTAGGACCAAAGAATACGAGTCAAATTCTATTTGTGTTCAATAAGACAAAAAACATAAAATTTTGCAGATTTTAGGGCTAATGATTTAAATTAGTTATGCAAAAAATATGACTGGGAGAAAAATTATCTAATGAATTCTCCTATAATTTCTACCCTAATTTTTGGTGAAATTTAGAGAATTCGAAAGATCATTAGTTCGTTACAACTGCAGGATTGCATCCTTCTTGTACAAAAACATATCATGGAAAAAAACAAGGCAAAACTGTGTTAATTTTCCAGTGTAGTACTTCTTAAGTATTTCATAAATATAACAAACAAACAACCTGATATAATTTAATAAATGATGATTCAAAGTATTTTCAGATGCCCAGTGTCATATAATTGGCAAATGTCCCTGATATGGCAATCCAGCAGTTCCTTGAATTCAAATATTCACTAGAAGAATATACTTACGACTCTTCTAAATCAATCACTTTGAGAGCGACTTCTTTGTTGAGCTCCTTGTCAAACCTGAAGAAAAGAAAGTGGAACAAAGTGACAAACAACTCACTGCCCAAATCTTACTTTAGGTCCTATCAATAAAATTTCTCTGAGAACAATAACTAGCTCTAAATTTGGTTATTCATATTTGACAGCTAGGTAGCTTTATGGGAACTAGGATATGAGATTTTCCAAAAACAGCAATAAATTTACTAATTATAATTTGTATGCGGATCTAGACTGTAACATATCACTTTAAATTATAACTTTATAAATAGAAAGGTAAGAATTAAGAACATTATATAGCTGTGTAAGATTTAATAAGAAGTGAAGCTAATCTTTAGACGAAAAACATCTTTCAATATGACGAATGACATTTACATTAATTTTCCTAATGTAACTTCCAATTATTAATAACATGCATGTAACCTGCTTCTAAGTAACAAATATATGCAAGTAGGCTCTTCGTATTAGATATAACTAAAACCCCAGTTCTGCCTCCTTTATGTTGCTTAATGCAACTAAAGTATAGTATTTTGCTTTTCTAATCCTTACAAACACCCAGTCACCCCTGGCCCTACTTTAACTCTGTTTTCAAATCATTTGGATTATAGTATACAACTTTAATGAAGAGTAGTTAAATTCTGCCACCTTATCTACAATTACAGTCAACACTATCTGACATTCCCTACATTGGTAACATAAACCATCTTACAGATGCTAGGACAACGGATGCTTGAATACACTAAACACTCTTCCAGTTTCCATTTTTTCTATATAAAACCCACTTAGCAAACGTTCACTTATTCTGAGTTGCAAGATCCATCACTGAACATAAGAACCTTGATTTATGAAAGAAAAAAAAAAACTAGAAAACTATCTAATACTATTGTATGAGTGGTATATGGTTTAAATTTTCAAACTTTGGAAAAATAAGCCAATAAGATACGCAAACATGAAGTTCATCCTCTATTGCAATGGATTCAAAGCAATTATCAGAATCAACCAACAATCAAATATTTAGTGATTGGAAGATTTAGTGTAGTTTGTGCATCAACAAATTCTGTGAGTGTTATCAAAACAGAAAAATTTGAAGCAGATCAAGATTTAAGCCTCATTTTCCAAATCTTAGCAGTCATATAATACCAGTGCATAAACTAACACCTACGCTTTATAGACGTCGCCAAATGATCCCTGTCCAATGAGCTCCAATGAACTAAACCTTGACCCAGCAGCCTCAGCAAGACCTGCTACATCAGCCATTCTCAGGAGCAATTTGTCAGAGCCCTCACACGCTGCCTACACATACATCTGAAACACCAAACAGGACAACTGAGACACATAGAAAAATCCAAACATTTATCATCGATTCTCCAAACCCCACCATCCAAATCAAAACCAAACACAAATCCAACTATTGATAACTGAGACACATAGTAAAATCCAAACATCTCTCACCGATTCTTCAAACCCCACCATCCAAACCAAAACCAACTATTGACTTTTAAAAAATGCCAAGTTGACAACAAATTAATCACTCAACATCCTCAACACATAACTGCCCAAAACCCTAAATGAAGTAAAATTCTTGGTGCAAAAGAAAGAATTGAAATCTATAAAAATTATAATTATAACAATAAAAGGACAGAAAAATAATCTAAAAAACAAAGCAATGTAATTAAGCAGTGCACTTGAACTCAAAGCAAAGCATAAGATGGAAATGGTGGGGGTGCTATGTGGGCAATGTTTAGGTGAGAGTGCGATACTAAAGTGACCCCCCAACAGAAATGAATACACAATTGCACTTAGCAAAAACGAAAGGAAAGCAAAACAACAACAACAAAGACAGCAACAGCAACAGCAGAAGTAGAACTTTGACAGTTCCATCAAATGATCCTTAACAGAATTCAACAAACTTAAGGGAAATTGAGATTGGAACTCACCCAAGAACTAAAAAACAAAAAAGCTTGGAAATTTGTTGGTGGGGGCAAAAGGGGTGTAAGGCATAGATCTCTTCATGGATTGAAGATCATAAAAATCGTGTTTTGATTTGTAAAAAAAAATCAACAAGTTGGGGTTTTTCTTCAACACAGAAATCAAACAGCAACTATGTATCTATGTGTGTGTGAGTATGTGTTTAACAATGGAGTCTCTTGTTTTTCTGAGACAAGTATTCAGTTTTCTTACCTGTGTTTGTTTGTACCATGTACCTGTCCGAAGAAATGGCCGAAAATGTGTGAAATGTTTTTTTCAACCTTTATAAAAATCAGTTTTTACTTTTTAAGAAAATAATTTTATCAAGGTAATTTTGAAATATATTTTAATACTCCATATTTTATTAGTAATAATTATTATAATGTAAATATGGTAAGTTTTTTTTTTTGAAATTAAATAAATATGGTAAGTTGGGTTTAATAAAATTAACTAATATGATAATATCGTTAAATTCTTGTCAAAATTTAATTAATATATTATCATATAAATTTATTTAATATAATATAATATTAAATAATATATTATAATATAATACTAGTAATTAATATTATATGATATTAAATTTTATAATAATATAATATTTATAAAAAACAATATAATATAATATTATATAGTAGTAGAAATTTAATGATATAAAAGTGGTCCAGTGGTGATAAAAGTTGATGTGATATATTTTGGAAGGAAAAAATTTGTCTGGATTGTCAACTCTTTTAATAAATAATAGAACTTTTACTCGTGCGATACACGACAATATAAAAGTTTAATGTTAGATAATCAAATGTGTTTTTGTCTCAATTAATGATACTTAAGGCATATTAATTTGATTTTTTCCTCCATTTAGCAAAAAACAATCCTTAAAAAAACATAAGGATAAAGTTAGAAAGGAAAGGCTAGTTGCACACAAAACAATGCTTACTAATATCTTACTAAGCACTCAATGTGTTCATGTGCAACATATCCTTCAAGATTAAAGATCTTTGAATAAATGAACATTTGATATATGGAAATGTCTCTAATTTTTAATTTTTTTTAATGTTTTTAAGCATTGTAATTTTTTTTCATTACATTCTCTATATGGACTAGCCAGCCAACCCGTCAAAATGTGAGTTGGGTTGAGTCTTTCGACCTAAGCACTAAAAGTGAGTCAGTCCAACCCAACCCTTATTTTGACAGGCCAATGGTGGGCCTGATCCAACCTGTTCCGCTAAATTTTCACCTTTATATATGATGCTAAAGTGACATGCAGAACGACATGCAAAATGTCCATAACTCTCCCCTTATCAATGAGCATAATCCGGGTCATAGTAAATACATGGAGCATAAGTATGAGGCAGTTGAGAATGAAGTTTCACTTAACCTCAAACTCAATGATTTTATGGCATGTTAATATATCTATATATATATATAGAGAGGATGTATTATATATGAGTTTAATGGATATGCACTGTTAGTGTAAAATAGTTTTACACTGACATTCAATCAATATATACCATAGACAGATATGTTGTTAGAGGTTTGGGGGCAAATGCCCTCACTTGATTTTGAAAAAAACCATTAGAAAAAAATTTGAGTACTAAAAGTATGTGGTCTTAGATGACCCTTTTGGTAATAAATGTCATCACGTTGCTCAATGCCCTCACTTGAGTAGTTAAAACATGTGGTTTTTTATGATTTATTTGGTAAAAAATGCTCTCACTTGTGTCATATTTGATAAAAAAGATGTCCTCACTTCTAAAAGTTTTTGTTAAATTTTTTTATTACGAATTTACATATGTATATATTGCCCTCACAACATCAAATTTCCGGATCCGTGCCTGATATATATCATGCAGGAGAAAAAGTTACATTCAAATTCAATATCAATTAAATAAAAA
The DNA here is from genome assembly GCF_012489685.1 of Lotus japonicus. Lineage (NCBI taxonomy): Eukaryota > Viridiplantae > Streptophyta > Magnoliopsida > Fabales > Fabaceae > Lotus > Lotus japonicus. Next base: position 4,904,751 of record NC_080043.1, read on the forward strand.
CATATTTTATAATTTGACATAATTCAATTGAATGTCTTGTAAACAAAAGTTTACATTTGTACCGACCATCTACGGAGGGGTATTGAGTAGTAGTCAATATTTATTCTCAACCATTTATCAGGTAGGTATAACTTTCACATTCCTTATGAAAAAGCATAGATTATTTTGCACATATGTTGAATTGCATGTGTATGCCAAACAAATGATTTCTTACCGGATAAATTTTATCAGGTTAAGAAATTGGTTTTTGTATTAGGCTTAAAGGTGCAAAAGATAATTTGGTGTGTCTCTGGTGCATGTTACACTACAAAGCAGATAACAACTTAATTCAGTGCGAATTTTGTAAAGAACCGAGGTTCAAACTTGGAAGGGGAGGCACATAAAGATGGGGTAAATAGCCAAGTTCGTCCCTAAATGTGTCAACCGACTTCAACTTCGTCCCTAAACTTAAAAATGTCGCTCGTGGTCCCTGAAAGTGGCAAATCTCCCTCATCAGTAGTCCCTGAGTTAAAAAAAGTGACGGATGTTAACGGAAGTAGTGATGTGAAATTTTTTTTTTCCATCCGGGAGTGCTGACGTGGAAATTACTTGTTTTCTATCCAAAAATGAAATTCACAGAACACATGTCAGACGCTGATAGGCTCAAATGGTGGTCAAATTGGTCCCTACCCAACCTTCATCTTCTTCCTCCTAACCCAACCTTCAAAATAAGAAACCCAATACCATTGAAGCAACACCAAGCACGACCACCACCAAATCCCCCCTCTCACCCAACACCACCACCACCACCGAAACCCACTTCCACCAACACCTCAAAAAATTGGGGAAAAACCCTCCCAAACACCCCCCTCCAAATTTCCATAAAATTTTCAACGAAATCAGAACAAAATCAATCGAACCAACACCAAATAAATTAAGAAGAGAGTGTATGTAGAAAAGGGAATACAAATCAATGGCCACGGTTTTATCTTCTCCTATAACCAAAGAAAAAAAAAAACACGATCTGGAAACCAGTGTGTGACTTGTGTGAATCAAACATCACAAGAAAGAAACCCAGAATTTTATAGGTTAAACAAAATGCAAAAATTGAAAATTCAATGATTTTTTTTCAATGAAATGGGTTTCTCGATAAAAACAGAGAAGATTGAAAGATGACAAACATAAAGAAATTTTACCTTCACTGAGCTGGAGGAGATCAACTCCCACAATCTCAAGACAACAAGGAATCCGACGAAGAACGAGAAAGAAGGTTTCACTTTTCCCTTTCATTTGAACCAAAAAAAAATTAAAAATCGATTTTTTTTCATTCTGATTTGGGAACTTTATGTTAGGGTTTCATTTTTCTTATCCAATTACACTGATGTCAATTGGCGTTACAGGATGTCATTGGAAGAAATCAAGCTCCTCCAGAAGCAGATGGAAAGAAAATTGGCCAAGACAAGCGCAGATGGAGAAGATGGAATCAGAAGAGCAGAGATGTCGGTGGAGAACCAAACCGCGTCTTCTTTCTTCTTCTCCTTCTTGGTTTTGTGATTTTGGGTTGAAGATTTTGATTTTTGGAAGGGAAAAAGGGTCGGGGTGAAGGACAGCGTGAGATGGAGGAGATGAGGGTGGGTAGAAGAAGAAGGATGAAGAAGATGGAGATGGGGAGAGGGTGATGGTGGTGGGGAGAGGTAGAGGAAGATGGGGAGAAAAAGAATTTTTTTCAACTACAAGGACTAAATTGAAGTTTTTAAAACATTCCCAACACTCAAATGCCACATAAGCTTCAGCCTTTAACAAAAAAAAATTACAACTCAGCCTTCCGTTAACGTCCGTGACTTTTTTTTAACCAGGGACTGCTGATGAGGGAGATTTGCCACTTCCAAGGACCACGGGCGACATTTTTAAAGTTTAGGGACGAAATTGAAGGCGGTGGACACATTCAGGGACGAACTTGGCTATTTACCCCATAAAGATGTAAACATGTTCCTCAAAAGAGAATGATCTATCTCTTAATCAATCTCGGACAACAAAGACTATATGCTCCAATAAATGCGATTAAAATGAGATGGAATCAGAAAAATAGAACGATTGAGATTGTGTCATCCATCCGATGTGGAGCTTGCGAGTGAGCCAAGAAATGTGTGACTAGACCTATGTTCAAATGAGTTTTGATCTTGCATTCAAGCGTTTACTACTTTGTACTCGTGTTATCCTGTAATTGCCATAACTTACCTATGTTTGACATGTCTTGCACCTCGCCCATCAAATCCGACAACAAACATAGATGTGTACTTGGAGTTGTTGATCGATGATCTTCAAAAGTTTTGGAGTGATGAGATTTTGAACTACGACATTAATTTATACCAAGTAGAACTTTATCATGAAATCATGTTTGATGTGGACACTGGACGCTCATTGATTTCTTGGAGTATGACATGTTTTCTGACAGTTTCAAACCTTGCATAAATGCCACAAAGTTACACTTTTATTCTCGAGAATTTTCACTTGACTTCTCTTTTAGCATATCAAAAGCCGTCACTAAACGCGTATGTCATGAACCTTCGCGTTCAAATATGAGGGGCCTTCATGAATATTCTAATCCTCAGATTAGGAATCTCTCTGACTACTTTTTGGACGTGAATGTAGGAATCTCTCCATATTAAGCGGTAAAGGTACACAATTTGGGCCATGAGAAAAACCCAAAGTCACAACTCTCCCCGAAGACTTGCACCGCCAGAAGAATTTTCTGGCAGATGACAAAGGGTAAAACTGTGAAATAAGCATCCTCTTTCCCTCCCACTATGCTTTTTTCTTTCCTTTCCCCATTCTCTATGTTGTGCTTTGCAGCAAGAGACAGAAAGAAAGGATAAAAACTGCGCCCACAGAGATTTTCATGTGCTAAGATACTCACAAGTCAGTGAAGTCACAACACTAAGCACTTGCCAAAGCAACCTCGTTAGGGACAAACAAAAGCAGAGTGTAGAGTTGCTGAGATTGAAAAAATATGAGAGTTTCGAGAATAGAATAAAGAATGAAAGAAAGAAAATAAAAGAGACCAGATTCAGACAATACATAGAGAAAGATAAAGAGAACAAAAGATCCATATGTGAAGAGAAAGATAGAGAGAGATAGTGAGAGAGAAAGAGAGAAAGAGATGGTGGGCTCAGGAACAACATCAGATAGGAGCAAAGAAGCTGTAGGGATGATGGCCCTTCATGAGGCCCTTAGAAGCGTATGTCTCAACTCAGATTGGAATTACTCTGTCTTCTGGACCATTCGTCCTCGCCCGTATGCTTCTCTCTCTCTCTATATATATATGTTTTGTGCTTCTTTGAATGCTATGGTTTGAGACTTTGAGGTGTTTTCTCAACTGGGTCTTCCCCATTTTTCTTGCAGAAGGGTCAGAGGTGGCAGTGGGTGCAAGGTTGGGGATGATAATGGCAGCTTGTAAGTATGGTGAAAACAGAGTGAAGTCTCTGTTGGTGTATACTATTGTTGACTTGATTCCAAAACTGATGATATTTTTAGCAATTTTTGATTCTGGGTATTGATAATTCAGTGTTTTTCAAATTTGGTGAAGGATGTTGATGTGGGAAGATGGGTTTTGCCGTGGAAGCGATTTAGACTGCCTGGAAGAGATTGATGGAGAGGATCCAATCAGAAAATCCTTCAGCAAAATGTCCATTCAGTTATATAATTATGGAGAAGGGTGGGTAATGGGTAGGTCTTTATTTTGTGTTGTATGTGGTTTCTATTTTCATATCTACCTATGTTCCTCTTTCTCTTTCTCTTTCTAATCTTCATTATTTCAATACCATGTTGGAGGGAGTTACTCACAAGTCACAACTTACAAGTACAATTTCTAATCTTCAATATTGGAAACAGGTTGATGGGAAAGGTTACATCTGATAAGTGCCACAAGTGGGTCTTCAAAGAGCCCACAGAAAGTGAGCCTGATATCTCCAACTACTGGCAGAGCTCCTTTGATGCTGTATGCATTTGAACCCTCTCATTCAATAACTTTTTGATCTCTTTGTTTTATTCCTTTCCCTTAAGATATAGATTTTGATTCCCATCCCAAGATTCAACTAGCACAGAATCTAGCATTAAATTTAGTCTCTTCTCTTGATTATGTGTAGCTGCAATTAATTGTCTAAGAACTTAATGCCTTTGTCACAATTGATCTTTGTAAATTGATTATTGTAAAAGTAAGTTGAAAGTGAAGTGATTTATGTTTGGATGCATATATGAAAGTTATTTTTGTTGAGTAATGTTGTTAAATCTCAATTGATTATATGTTCAACGCAGAAGCTATTCTCTCTAGCTTCTATCAGAATTGATTTTTGATATGAAATCAATTCTCTCAAATGACTCACAAACATCAATATTTTCATCCGGAATTGATTTTAATGATGTTATTTATTGCAGCTTCCACCTGAATGGATCGATCAGTTTGAGTCAGGCATTCAGGTCAGTCAGAACAGAATGAATGAATTAATATCATGCTCCTTTTGTGAACCCTCCAAGGGTTAACCATTTCATATACTTATATTTTGTTTACATTTATTCCATGGCCAGACAATTGCTGTAATTCAAGCTGGGCATGGCCTTCTACAACTTGGCTCTTGCAAGATTGTGAGTAAATTTGGACATGACAATTTCTTAACACACCCACATATTCATAGTTTTCATTTGTATATGTGTTTCTCACACTCCCACAGAATTATCAAATGTTTGATATTTTTACTTCTATATATTCTCAGATTCCTGAAGATCTCCATTTCGTGCTAAGAATGAGGCACACTTTTGAATCTCTACGATATCAATCTGGCTTCTACCTCTCCCAACTTTTCTCTTCAACTAGGAACACTTCCTCTCCTACTTCAGTTCCTTCAAGACCATCCAACATTCCAATTAGCCCAACTCCTTCACTCCTCAACTGGAGTCAGAGGCCTCTTGGTTCTGCTACTTCTATGCTATCCTCACCAGGTTTTCAACATATGGGGTGCCCACAGGCCAAAGATGAGACTCATATGTTTCTCATGCCTCATGCATCTGAAGCTGCAAAAAGAGAAGACATGATGGGGGAGCATGAAAACAACATGAAGTGGCTAAATGGGTATTCCTCCTTCACTGCACCTGATCGAGTGGCTTCTTCATCCTCTTCTATTTCAGTGGATCACCATCAAGCTGTGGAGTATAGGAATTCAGGAGGAGGTATATACACGAATGTCATGGAAACCTTTCTAGAGTGAATGAGGGTGAAAGGTGAGTTTGTGTTAGGAAAAATGAAGGATGGTGTAGTTGCTTATTTAGGAAAAGTTATTTGTGTTCCTTTTCAGGTGTTTGCTTTCTTCCTCTTTGTATCATGTGTTTCTGTCATCCATCCACTTAATGAGACTTTATTAAATGATGATTTCTCTTTTCTTAGTTCGATCACACACATGGTGAATCTTACTATCTTCCTATAAGGTTATATCAAATGGATTAAGGAATATCATTTGATGTTATAGTTTTATTAAAATTACTATTTAACTTCCTAACATACCCTTTATCTCTCTTATTAATTATGTCTTTTCAATTCTTTTACCACTAATAAATTAAGGGTATAATTGGCAAAATATGATTAATGCTATCTTGAAATTGCGAAAGTGACAAGTAAATAGGAGTATTTAGGAACATATGGAGTAACTTATTAATTAGCTCCTTTGAGAGTTTGATAAACAACATATTTCACTAGTTTATAGCATGTGTTAAAACGGGACTTGAGCTAGCTTATAACTCAAATTAGTTTAGTTAATCGTGAAAAGTTCACTATTTAGGTTCTTAGCGCTTCATGCCTATCCAACTCTAACATGTTTTAAAAGTGACCAATTAGATAACGGGTTTTCGGTAAGATTGTTAATTGGATAAATATTTACCACCAGTTAGAGACCTGAGAGGTAGAATTGACAATCATAAGAATTATTAGCTAGAATAAAATTGGGAGGATTTGAATCAGATATCATTATAATCTTAAGGCCTCTAATCTCTGTCATTTCTTCATTTTTCATTCGCTTACTTTATTTTTTTGCATGCTCACAATCAACCCAATAAACATTTGATTTGCCTAAACTATAAGTCCATCTCTTTAAATTAAATATACACGCCTTAGTCTCGTGTGATTTTAAATGCAGCACAACACTCCCTAAGTCACAACGCTTAGTACCTTCAACATGAGCCACGCTGGACTACGAACATGGACCCTCGGACATGCCTCTTCCTTAAAGTCCCCCGACTGATGCACTGCCTTTGATGAGCACGACACCAGGGCTAAGTCACAACGCTCAATACCTTCAATAGGACCCATGTCTCACTACGCTCATCAAATATCGAACTGAGGAGCACCTCATCCTCAAATCCTTGTTTGAGGCACTACCTCCAACGAGTGTGACCCTAGGCCTAAGTCACCTCCCACTTTGAATCCGTCCAAAAAGTTCATCACCATCTTCGCTCAAGCCAGGACGCAAACCTGGCAAACCCAAAATGCCACTGTTGTCCCTTCTTCTTCTCGCGTTGGACAAATGCCTTTTCTAACTTCTCATATTGCGAAAACAGGTCCTTGATTTGGTTGTATCCCACCAATTTAGAGATATCATCGATGAAAAGAGTGATACAATCCTGGAGATATCCTTTTCCACCTCACATCAACATGACCATCTTGTCTCCACCCTCTGGATCACCTTCATTCATATCTAGATCTCCTCCACCGGGTCATTATTCGGGCTATATAGCAGTATATTGATGACACTAAAGTTGTTCATCGATCCATCTTTATTACGTTTCACTTCGAATCCATCACTATTGGAGTGTGACTTTTTCCAAATCCAACAGCGTGCACACAATCTAAGGCAAAATATTCTTGGAAGTAAATGGTCAAAGTCAAACTATTTCTTTCTTCAATCACAATTCCTTGGAGATCCAAAACCAAGTCCACCTTTTATTCATTTTAATTTGCATCCTCAAGCAAAAATAAACAAACCATTCGATGTGGCTACTAAATACACAAATACATCATAAAGTGCCCAAAATCCCATATACCTTCCCACAAACGTTGCAGAAAATACCTATTCACATTTTTTTTTACCTTTGCAACAAACAATTTTTGTGTGAATACACAGCCATTAATCAATTTATGAAAAAAAAACTGAAAATAACTTATTCTTGTTAATATTTATTGTTGTATTGAGATATTTTGAGTTTTTACTTGATTTTTCTTGCCGGAATTAGAATTACCCTCTTGCAACATTTTCTCTTTGTTGTGTGCCTTCGTCTTTGATGGCTCCATGGCATGACATTTTCTGCAAGCCGTGAAAAGCCACCGGAAAATTCTCCGGCCAAACCGGAACGCCGACACCCTCTTCACCATGTCCTTCTTCTTCTTCAGCTTCTTTGTCTTGTTCTTCCTTCTCATCCCTCGCGGCATGTCCATTGTTTTTCTCTTGGAGGCGTCACGGTTCAACGCCGGCACCGGCGTTATATACTGCCACCGCCGGGAGCACCCATATGGCTGATGAAAGTGATGACCCGAAACCGTTGATCTGTTGTTGAGGACTTTGTTGTGGAACAACCTTCTCTCGCTGCTGTCACTGGAGCTTGTCCTGGCACTGCTGCAGCTGCTGCTGGTGCTGTTGCTTCTTGATGAGAGAAACGAGTCCTTACTGCTGATGCTACTCGTTCGGCTTGTGGCGGCGAGAGGAGGGTGGAGGTGGTGGTGGGAAGAAGAGTGGCCGGAGAGAGGGAATGAGTGAGGTTGGAGGCGGCCATTGAAGAAGAGGTGATCAGCTGGTGAGGTTGTGCAGGAGGGTGAGTCAGGTGTTAGGGACCCGAATTCGAAGTCGGAGTCTTCTTGGTTTGGGGTGCTTGGGAACGAGAATGAGTCGCCGGAGCTGCTATTTTTCCGGCGGTTTTCCATGGAGGCTGATTGGGAGGGTGGTGATGGTTGTATTTGCATGGGGCTTAGATTGATGTGTGTTGTTTGGAGAGTGGCTTATTTATGGTATTGGGTTTTAATGGGAAATGTGGAGTGAATCAAGCTCCTTGTTGGTTTCAAATTGAGGAGTTAAAGATGCAAATGTGGTGTAAATAATGGGGACACTAGTGGATGCCAACTCAAACTTAAGCTTAAGAAATAATATTGGAAGGTGCTTGTGTAATGATGATGTTACAAGCATAGATGTGTAATGTGTTGCTAAAGTGTTTGTGTCTTGTGATAGAAAAGTTCTAGCTAGTACTTTACATTACCACTCCAATTACACTTTCAAGTTTCAACTAAGAGAGCTAGATAAAAAAAAGTATAATAAAAAAAATTAAAGAGATAGATAAAAAAAAGAGAAAAATGAAAGATAAGTGAGTGTTGTATAGAAAAAGAAGAAAAAAAAGTGATGATGAGCAAAAGTAAGATTTATTTTTGGAATCACTAATCAAACAAATTAATCAATTGTAAAAGAACAAAGCATCACAGATCAAGATCATAAGGCAGTAATCCATAAAATTTGAAAATGGAAAACAAACAAATCGGCAACATAAAAAAGTAAGATGCAAAGAGAAATTATAGTGTGAATTAATAAAAACCCTCAATGTGTGGATGTTTATACCTTTCCAAAGTGCCTTAGTATTTAGTAATCTCAACTTAATTGATTAGTATTGTGCGTTAAGTTTGGTGGTTTTCATCAAAAAGAAAAAGAAAACACTGTACTTTGTATAGTATATGTATTTTAAAAAATTCTGTGTCAACGATGTGGCAATTTCCTATATGACTTATAGTACTCTTGTATTGTGTATTATTTACTAAAGAAATATTGAGGATTTGGAAAGTAAACTCTACTTAATCATCTTGTCTCTTGAATGGAGTATATATTATACACATTCAGATCTATCCATCAAACAGTTGAATCATATTATATTTGAAAATATTATCCAATGTGGTAAATATTTAAAGTGAGAAAGAAATAGAGAAAAAATAATTAATAAATATATGCTATAATGTGGTATATAAAATGATGTGATTATATTAGCCATATCATTAGTCAAACATACTATAAAGTGGTAAGTGAAACTAACAGGAATAAAATAAAAAATTATATGTGGGGACCAAAATTAAATTTATACCTGAAATTAGGGATTAAAAGCTTATTTAAATCAATATTTTTCACACTTGTAATAAAGCAATTGATTTATCCAAAATTATTGACTTATCCCAAGTATAGTGGTGAATAACACATGATTAGATTATTCTTGATCAACTTGCTTTTTGTTATTCTAAAGGACACAGAGTCCCAAATATGCCCTTTTCTATATAGATATGCAGAAAAACAAAAAATAAAATAAAGTAGGAAGAGAGTCAGTCTTCTTCCAAAAGACCAAGGAATGGTAGGATCATAGCACTAGTGTAGCTTTCTTTTGAAGAAGGAAAGCAAAGCCAAAGCTCCCTCTACAATCTAAACGAGAAAAAAAGGGATGAAATAAATTGAGGTGTGTGATTTTAATGATCAAAGACCTACTTTTGAATACTCTTGAACAAACAAGGGGACAAAGCAGCTCTTATAAAAATCCTTGGTCTCTTATTTAGGATTCTGTGGCGTGACCCATGGCCCATTTCAGCTCATTGTGCCTTGGGTGCCATCGGTCAGCAAGATTCAGTCATCAATATTTAACTTTAATTTTCTCCAAAATTAAACTCAAGCAAAATTATTCTTCAATCTTCCTTACAAAGCACACTTTCATGTGACACTAACATAATGTGGAAGGTCCATGGATTTGAAGACAAAAGCTGTCAAAGAGTTTCATTAGGTAGAAACTAAATATCTCATCCCTCACTTATGACACCAAAATATTGAGTATTCTGTAACAACAGTTAGAAGTTGTTTCTGCTAAAGAAGTGTTAGTCAAATTTGGTAAGAAGCTGTAAGCCGGTGGAATGGGTTAGCCGATATGAAAGATGCTTTGCATCTTAGGGGATTAATTTTGAACCATTAATCGCTCCAAGACTTAGGAAATATAGGTTATATTTGGCGTCCCTGGATGATAAGGTAGTTGAAAGCTAAAAAATTAGCTGAAAGCTTAGAAGTTAGCTGAAAAGCTACCTGATTGTAAAAAGTGTTTGGTAAAACTAATTGTTAAACAAGCTGAAATTGTAAAATGATATAAGAAAACATACTTGTATAAATTTTCTTTGCATTCAACATTATTTTATTTACACATCAATGCATATATGATATTAAAATATTAAAATAATGAACACTTTAAATATTTAAATTTAGTTTAAATTATTTATCATCTCAAAAATATAATTAACTTGGATAGGTTTTTGGGGTCGATGGTGGAGGTCCAGGTGTTTATCATCAGTGATGGTTTCTGGTTGGGATTAAGAAGATAATGGTGGGGGAGAACCATAGAAGAAGAAGTTTTTTTTAATATTTAATAAATGAGAAATTTAATTAGAGACATGAAAAAATAATAATGATAAGAAGAGACATGTAAAAGAGAGATTAATTGCCAACTCCACACTTAACAGATCTCACTGATGACAAAGATTATTTTCATACATTTTATTAACGTTGAGGATTTTTTTTGTAAGGATGAATTCCAATTGACTTTTTTTTTATGAGACAAAAAAATATTTAAGCCAATATTATTTTTTGTTTCTAATAGCTTATAGATCTTGTGAAAAACACGAGAAAAAGTGCCTTAGATTTTTTTGTTACTAATAGCTTATTCATGTTGATTATCTTATGTTTCTTCTCAATCTTTATACAATATTATGAAACATAACATCCGATAAACTTTCAAGTCAACACACACAAATAGGGGTGGAAATAGGTCAGGCGGCTCGTTAGGGGCCTATGACTCGGCTCATCTGAGGCTCGGCCCGGCCTGACTCGTTTATTTAAAATGCTAGACTTAGGCTTTTTAAAAGGTCTGTTTAACTAAAAAGACCAGACCCAAAAAATTTAAAAAGTCTATTTGGCCTGATAGGCCGGCCAACTTATATATTATTTTTATTAATAATATAAATAAATATAATTTAATTATATATAATTTAATTTTTTTTAAACTGATGTATACTTTAGTATAAAAGAAAACCCTAAGTCCCTACCCTAACCTATATTAGAAACGTTCTAAACATATTCAGCATAGCACATCCTCAGCCGCATAGGACGCAGGCTGCAGCCAGCCACCACTGTCGGTCTGCCGCTGCCATAGCACATCCTTTGGGATTGAGACTTATTATTGTTTTTATTTCTATGTTTAAGACTTGAGACATATTGTTATTAAACAATTTGTTCATTTTTTATTTTATTTGTGTTTGTTTTAAAATGCAATGATACAGGTTTGGTTTTTGAAATGCAATGATACAGGTTTAGTTTTTGAAATGCAATGATACAGGTTTTTTTAATAGTAAGTGCAATGATATATAAAAGGCTTATTAGCCCGCCAGCCTAATGGCCTTCTTTTGATAAAATTGTCTGTTAAATAGGCTTTTAAGCAGACTTGTAGGCCAGGCCAAACCTTAGAAATGATCAGGCCAAGCCATAAAATTTGGCCTATTGATAGGCCACAGGCCAGGCTTGGGCCACAAAAAGATAATGTAGGCCAGGCCTAGGTCACGCAAAGCTTGGCTCGGCTCGGCCTATTTCCACCCCTACACACACACACACATATATATATATATATATATATTCTATTTATTTATAATATTTATAAATTAGATATAGAATTTAATATTTGTTCAAGTTATGTGTCATATATAATAATTAAAATTTAAGTAATAATATTAATTTTTAAATATGAGAACCTAATTTTTTTTACAAGTAACAATTAATAAAATTAATAGCATTCATGTTATTAACATATAATAATATTGTTATTAGTGTATAGAAAAGGTCAAACTTACTTTTTAATTAATATTTAAATAATAATAATAATACTTTTTAAATAAGATGCACTAAATTTCTTTACAATTAATAATTGATATATTGAATAAAATAAAATATTATTAAAAAATAACTAATATTTTATTATTGTATAGGTCAAGTCAAATTTACTTATTAGTTAATATTTAAATACTAATAATATTTTTAAAATAGGAGAAAATGATTTTTTTACAATAAAAAATTAATGTAATGAAACCTTGAAATTTATTAATAACTAATTAATATTTTTATTAATGTATAGGTCAAGAAGAACTTATGATTTAAAATTTAAATGATAATATTAAATGTTATTAATATCTAATTAATATTTTTATTAAAGTATGTTAAAAATTATTGTTATTAAAGTATAGCTAGGTAAAGTCAAATTTACTTAATAATAATAATAGTTTTTAAATTTGAGAAACTTATTTTCGTAAAATTAAAATTTAATATTTTATTAATTAATAGGTCAAGTCAAATTCACTTATCTATTTAAATTTAAATGATAATGTTTTTTATAGTTAACAATTAAATGATAATGATTTTCTTGTATATAATATATTATATAACAGGAAATGTTATTAATAATAAATTAATATTTTTATTAATGTTTAGGTCAAGTAGAATTTACTTATTGACTAAAATTTAAATAATTATAATAATAATTTAAAAAAATGTGAAACTAATTTTTATTACAATAAAAAATTAATATAATGAATAACATAAAATGTTATTCGTAACTAATTAATATTGTTGTTAATGTATAGGTCAAATTACTTATATATAAATATATTGATATTAATTGATTGATATGTATAACTATTTAAACATTGATATAACTAATTAATGTATAGGACAAATAAATATTTTTATATAATATTTTATAAATATATTAGTTCTTTTTGTTGCTTTTTGTTTCACATTTGATTTTATGAAATAACCAAAAAACCATCAAATTTTCACTCTATTCCTTTTTCCCAATTTTTCCATTTAAACTTTTCTTTTGACAACCAATTAACCAAATTCAAGTGAGGAATGGTTTGACCAAAAAAATCAATCAAGGAATGGTCATCACATTGTAACTTGACCTAGTTTCTTTTCAGTGGCCTTAGATCTATGTGGCATTGAAATCGGCGTCGAAATGAAACAAGGTAATATCACCACAAATACGAGATTTTAGATGGAACAACAACGCCTCCTCTATGATTTTATAAGAGCATCTTCAATGCTAGTTCTTATTTCTTAGTTCTTAGCACTATTTATGTGGGCTCGTATTGCCACATGTGCTTAAGCAACTCTCAAGCAATTTTACTCCAACCATGAGTCTTAGTTCTTAGTTCTTACCACTATTCATTTGGTTCCACCAACCACATTATTTATATTTTTTATTTTCATAAAGTAAAAAATAAAACTAATAAAGTAATTTGGATGAGAGAGAAATAATTAATATTTTAAGCTAAGAACTCAAAAAGCAAAACTCCTTATATAAGAACTGAGTTCTTATTTTTAAGAACTAAGAGCTGCATGTCAGCACCTCCAATGGTAAAGTTCTTAGTTCTTAACTCAAAAATAAGAACTAAGATCCTTGCATTGGAGATGTTCTAATCAGATTTTATTTTTATAAGCATTTTAATAATCAGATTGATCCGATCCACACTTTAATTTGTATAAGTATTTTTTAAAACTAATTTGTATAAGTAACTTAAACAAAAAAATCGAAGGACCATAATTTAATGTTTTTTATTAATATGAAATGAAAATGTCATCATTACATGTTGTTAACAACAGTGCCATGAAAACAGGGAGAAACTCCTCAACAGAGAAAAAAAACGACCTACTAGGATAAAGTCGATCGCAATCAGGCATTCTCCTGTGGAGGTGGGGCGTTAAGGTCAAGATCTAATAGATCAGGACCTGGAACCCTCTCATTGTCCACAATGGAGGATGAACCAGAGTCGTTATTTTCTTCGCATTGCCTCACGGCATGAGTAGGAACATGAGCGGAGACATCAAAGAATGCCAAAGGGCGGGCATCTGGGTAGACCGCTGCAGCATCATCAGCGACAAGAGTGAGATCCAGCGATGGCGGAGAGGAGAACTCCAAGGTGCTTCCCTGGCTTGGACTGCGCACAACAAAGTTGTTATTGTTGTTGGTGATTTCTGTCGTAAGGATTGGGGAATTGAGCTCCGTCTGAAGAGGGAAATTGAGCTTGGCCTTGTCACCACATAACTCAAGTGCCTTCTTGTCATAGGCATGCGCCGCATCTACCGCAGTGTCAAATGTGCCGACCCAGACCCGCGATTTCTGCTTTGGGATCCAGATCTCGGCGCAGTAACGACCCCTTGGTCTTTTCCTGACCCCTCGATACTTGACCTCTGTGGCCACTTTGGTCAGGTTAGGTCGAGAGAGAGTGATGCGTTGCGCTATCGGAGGCATTTTTTGGGGGGTTGAAACTGAGATTTTGAGCAACAGACTCAGGAGGAACGAGTGTTGAACTTCCAAGAGGGAGACATGTATGAATGAATCAAAAGAAAATAGAGGGATTTTATAGCCTTGATGAAGAGAGAGAAAATAACCCTGATGTATAATATTTATATGAATTTGAGTTATATAAATATATATATAATATAATATGTATATATTTGTTGTATATATTTGTTGTATTCATATTATGCTAATGCATATTTTATACTAAGAATTCGTTTGATGGTCAGGATAAGATATGTGAACATGATAGCAACACGATAGGATAAGAGCATGATAAACTCTTATCATATCCTGTGTTTGAGGTGCACATGATAAAGACAGGATATGATGAGAAAAAATGTATCAAATTTATATTTGAATAAAAAATACATTTAAAAATTGATAATTGTATTAAATTTAATTTTTTATACATTTTCTTGAATGAGTCTATATTTTAAAATAACTAAACTTAATTTAAATTTTATTAATTAGCCTATTTTATTGTTTTGAAGATAGACTATATTTTAAATAAAATTATGCAATTAACCAATTGGTTTTTACTTAGTTGCGACACGTGATAATTAACCATAAAAGTTAACAAAATTAAGAATATTATTATTTCAAAAGTAATTTATATTTAAATTATAAAATATTATATAAGTCGATAAATAATTTTAAATAATACGAGATGAAAATAGAAAATTAGTCTATTACTATTAAAAAACCAATATTTGTAACCAATTCGTTTTCATTTAATTGTGACATGTGATAAATAAGAAAAATTAACTAAATTAAAAATATTGTTATTTTTAAAGTAATTTATATTTAAATTATCATATAAGTAGATAAATAATTTTTAAATAATAGGAGATGAAATATTAAATTAGTCTATTACTATTAGTAAATCAATATTTGTAAGTGAGTAGTCTATTTTACTATTTATGTATAATAATTTTATTTATTTTTTATTTTACTTAAATTAGTGTTTTTTATATTTATTAATTAATATTATTATAAATTATAAATTATATAATATTAAAATAAATTAATTTGGAGTTAGGATACTGAAAGAAATTATATAACTGATATCAGATTCTGTTCTATCATATCTCTCTCATCAGGATAACTTTTATACATGATGGACAAGATAAGATATGAGACAGGATAGTGTTATCCTATTATGTTGGCGCAATAAACAACAAATAACAACATAATATGATTATTATCATGTTATATCCTATCTTGTCCTGACCACCAAACAGATCCTAAAAGGTATAATAGGAAGTTTTAAATTGCAAGTTCGTATCAACTCTTAAAATTTGCAGAGTGCAAAAAGTGGTAGGTCCCATCTCAAATCCCTCCCACCTCCCTCACAATGTGATACCACACAAGGTTGTCTAGCTTTTTTCTCTCTTATCTTTCTCTTGTAACTAAACCTTTACAAACAAGTATAAAGTCTAGTTCGTCAAAAAGCTCTAGGTTTGAGGGTTCAGCTTTGCACCGATTACTATCCGTCGAATCTTTTCTTTTATAAATAAATATTAGTTGTTAGTTGTTAGTAAATTAGTTCCTTTAACAGGATTTGAACCCTAACCCTTCACCTCAAGCTTGATTAGCTAGACAATATATCCTAGCCCCATTATTTGAAAAATGAGGCACGCTATATGTTATAAGAATAAGTCTTGAAGGCCTTACATGCCCATCTTGAAGTAAATCTAGGAAGTTAATAAATGTATAGAAGTAAGAGTTCAGTAAAATATTACCCTAAAGCCAATTATTCTTGGGTTTTGTTTGAAACTATCTTGTTCGAAACAATAAGCATTTCCCTTGCAAAATACTACATATATAGTAGAAGCTTTCACTCCTGAAATAAGATATACTAGATATAAAATCCGTGCGTTGCACGGGTGTTTTTACAATTTTATCAACATTATATAAAATTTATTAGAGTTTAAATAAAAATATTAAATATTTTTTACTTATAAATTATAATAAAATAAAAATAATTGTGTTAAAACATTTCATTATGAGTATTAGAGTTTTCTTTGTGTAAATAATTAATACTATTCAAATTTAATAATTAGAATTGAAATAATTTTAACAATTTAAAAATGTATTTATTTAAACATACAATAATTTATAAAGTGCATTTCAAATATTTTTAATCAATTAATAAGTTTTAATATCACAAAATAAATTATATCAACATTTTCTTATACTTTTTATCAACAATTAATTAACTTTAACTTTGATAACTACAATAAAATTTAATTTTAATATTCTAAAATATTATTTAGTAAATTAATTATTTTTTAATTTTAGCCTTAATTATTTTTCTCTGTTATACTTCTTTAAGTTGATCTTTTTTACTAATATATAATAGATTAAAATTTATAATTGAATAAATTTCTGAAAAAAATACACCCACGTCATACTTTTTTGACATCCACATCATACTTAATAATGTTAATTTTAAAAATATTTTTAAAAATTATTTATTAATAAGTTATTGCGGCACTTTTAATTTTAAAACTATTTGCTAATTTTTTATTAATAAAATTAATTAATTTTAATTATAAATAATGTTTCCATATAAAAATATTATTTAATAAAACTTTATTCTAAATATCATCTTGTGTATACTCTATACACTTTTTAATGTATATAAAAAGATTATCTAAAAGACTTAAATAATTATAATATATTAATTTTTCATGTATGTAAAAAACCATGAGAGAAGTTAGAGAGGGAGGCTCTGGATGGGAGTCTCCGGCACGGTGGCATCAGCCACGACGGAGAGTGGTGGTGCGCCCAGAAAGGTGGCACTTGCAGCAAGGTTGGCGTGATCAGAATTGGTCACGCAATTCAAATGGTCATGGAAGCTTTCACCGTCAATCAAGGCTAGGCGGAGAGGCTGCTGCAAATCCAGTGCCATTACAGCAACGTAGACGAGTACAACAAGGGGATCATGGTCGCCTACAACACCGGCCAAGGCCAGGCGGAGGAGCTGCTGCACAACCAATGCAACCACAGCAACGTAGGCGAGTGCAGCATGGGAAGAGGAAAGGTTTTGAACGTCAAGATTCAACTCACCTGTCAGAATCATTTTCCGTGTTTGTTGATGGTCTAACTGAAAGGATTACATTGGCGAAACTACGTTCTATTTTTTGTAAAGCGGGGAGGCTGCGAGATGTTTTCATTCCGCAGAAAAAGAAATTTGGTCGGCGGTATCGTTTTGGCTTCGTGCACTTTCACAGTAACGAAGAAGCATGGAAGGCGATTCGAATATTCCATGGCTTGCGTTTAGAAGGCAGTTACATTGTGGTGAAGAGAGCAAAATTTCAGCGGCCTCCTCGCATGCCCAAGGTACCGTTGCCGGAACGTTTTCAATATGAAATGCAAGGAAAAATTTGGCGACGCAAAAGCCAACCTCAGATGCGTGAACAGGGAGCAGTTGTTAAGCAAGATGAACCACCGGTCCGGCCTTCGGGGGAGCCACAGAATGAGGGTTGTCGTTTGAGTCTCAATGAGTCAGATTTGGATAAGGATTGGGTGCAAAGATGTGCTCAGGCGCGCACAATTGAATCTATGCCAGTTGAAGTTTTGCAGGATGCATTTAGTGAAATTGGCTTGTTTAATTTCCGTCTGATTCCAATGGGTGCAAATGAAGTCTTACTGGAATTTGAAAATAAGGAAGAAATGGAGAGCACAATTGATGAGTGTCGGTACTTTTTGGAGCAGAAGTTAACTGATTTAAGACCTTGTACAATGTTAACCTTTGGGGTTGCTCATCTTGTTTGGATCCGTTTGTGGCAGGTACCGTTGGGTTTATGGACTGAGGCTTTTTTTACTGCTGTTGGAAATAGGTTGGGGACGTATGTGTCGTCCGATGAGGCGACTTTGGCGCGACATCCGGCCGATTTTGCCAAGATCTTAGTTCGAATGAATCATCCGTTATTGCACTGCCATACATTGTCTGTTGATGTTGGAGGGATCTCCTGTATTGTTTTGGTTGAAAAGGATGTTGCTGCTTATGATTATGGGAGTGTTGTTAGGATGCCTTCAACACCAGTGAAGATTTATGTTTCAGAGGATGAAGATACGAACGAATTTTTTGTCACAAATCAAGACGGTTTTCCGGAAAAGGATTACGAGTCTGCAGTAGATGTCGCTTCTGATGAAGATGATGACGCTTACGTTGATGACAGATTGAACGTGTTTGACGTTCTTGTTGCTGCTTCGCCAAAGGACAAGTTATCATCGCCGGAGGTGGAGCCGGTGGTGGCGGCATCGCCGGTGATGTCGCCGGTGCTTAAGCCATGTGGAGCGGATATTTTGAATTTGAATGAGGGAGCGTTAAATTCAGGAACGGAAGCTGTGCAATCGTTACAGGATCTGGCACCGGTGTTAAAGCCATGTGGAGCGGAAATTTCGAATTTGAATGAGGGTGTCATAAAATCAGGAACGGCAGATGAGGAGCAGTTACAGGACCTGCCTGACTCTGGTTACTCTGTGGAGGAGATTGAGGGATGGAAAAGGAAAATAATAAAAGCAAAGGGAATCTCTGATGATGATATTCAAATTTTGAATAAAAAGGCTACAAATTCTCCTCAAGATTACGTTAAACATTTGGCAGTTCCAGAATTCTCACTTAACTCCCAAGATTTGTTTTTATCAACAAATTATTATTGGCCTTCAAATTCTTATTACTGGTGCCCACAATATTTTAATCAAGCAACAAAGGCAGGGACGTGTTTTACAATCCTAGACAGTCAACAAAACACGTTTTTCAGCTCTCAGGAGAAGACGTGTTTGGCAAATTCGTTGCTTGGACAAAATGGATTTCAGGGTGATGCACATTTACGTGAAAGCAATTCGGTGTTTGTCCGTACTTCTCCTCATCAAATTGTGCGACAACCGTTCACATCAGACTTGCAACCCTCTCATGCGTGCGATCAAGCTATCTCAGAGGTGGAGCGACAACAACAGACCTTGCTTCCTACTTGTGATGAGTCTCTTGCCCCGCTGACGCCAGTTGAGGTAACCTCGCCAAAAACAGACTCTTCCAGGAAGAGTTCGCAAAGGGGACGCCCCAAGGGAAGTAAAAACAAACCTATACCTCTACCTGTGGATTTCTTGGAGCCAGTTCAAGGCGAAGATGGAGTGACGACACGTGCACAAAGAACATGGTTGCTTGGGAAACAATTAGGTTTGAAGGCACGGGGGTCAGAAGCTTTGATGATAAGAGGACTAGAGGCACAAATCCGTCAAAATCATCCCCATCTTATTTGACATTCCGGATCCTTAGCTTTCAGTTGCATTATGATGAGGTTATATTCATGGGCCACATAAGGTGATAGAATGGCGTTTTTATTTTGGAGCTTTAGATGATAATGTTTTGAGTTAGGGGGGAGTGATTGGGGATTATTGTTGTTGCTATTGATAGATTATTAGACGTTGGAAATACTGCTGTAAAGCAATTTACTGCTGTTATGCTGCTGTTGTCGTTGGAACTTGCTGCTGTTGCAGTATTGCATTTGCTGTTGTCTTTTTCTGATGCTGCTGGTGCTGTTATCCTTGGCTGTCGTCGCTGTTCTCATTTGCTATCGTTGGTCGCTGCTGTTTTTTTTTCCTGTTGTCATCTGTTGCTTCTGGTGCTGTTAGCTACATTTGTTGTTTGCTGCTGTTGCTGATATTATCTCTTGCTGCTGCTGCTATTATTGATGTTGCTGATGTTTGCTGTTGTGATTGATGCTGCTGTTGTGGTGAACCTGCTGTTGCTGTAGTTGTTTCATGCCTGCTGTTTGTTGTTGTTAGTTACAAATTGGGGCTGTTGCTTTACGGAGAGAATGGGCTTTTATGTGATGTGGGATTATGGCTATGATATTGAATTAGGGATGCAAAATTGGTTATCTTAATGATGCGGTACTCTTTTTCCTTGCTAGGTTTTTATCCCATTGGGTTTTTCCTAGCAAGGTTTTAATGAGGCTTATACTTAAGATGACGTTTGAAGCCATTTAGAGGGGATTTTTTTTATTTTTTTTTTTGAGGGGTTGCTTATTGTGTGGGAACTTCAGTTTTTGAGTCTTTGTAATTTGTATTTGCTTTGAGAAGCTTTTCCTCGGGCTGGATTTTTATTAATAATAATACTTTCATTTTCAAAAAAAAAAAATTTATGTATGTAAAATTATTTTATAAAATAACACAAACAACATTATAATCTATATTAAACAGCACATGTAACCATTAAAAAAAATTCTAAGTATATCTTTACGGAAAGCATTTAATCATTGACTATTTATAAAATTTCATATATTTATTTTATATAAAATATATTACTTTACATAAATTTAATTTTTTTCTCAACTTGAGGTCAATAATTAATATTTTAACTACATATGTTTATATTTTTTTATCACATTATATTTATCTTTTACTTAAATGTATAGGAAATTTTATAATTAATATATAAATAATTATAAAAATGAAGAAAAATAAGTTTATAAATATATTATTTAATGTTGGTAGTTGAATAGTTTTTGACCTTACAATTTATTCAGTTTTAATTTTATTATTTAATACCTTTATTGCAAAAGAAATTCTTTATTTTTAATGTATTTTAATGTAGAGGTAAGAATTACTTAATGTATTTAATGCAAAAAAGTTCAAGTCTCCTTTACATATATATACATATATAGATTTACGCATGCTTATCTAGAGAATTAAATTTGGTCTATCTAATCTTATTTTTCTTACAAAAAACATTTAAAGCAAAGTAAAATAAAAGCTACAACTAGAAACTTCTTAGTTATAATTGAATTTTCGCAGGAACGTGGATAGCCATCGTATTCATGAACATGCACGTAGACTACTGGTTTAATTTGCAACTTTGCATGAAAAAGTACCATAGATATGTGTTTCAATTATTTCTTAGATACTTGTTTTTAAATGTGACAAAACTTCATTTGGCAGAAAAGTGTAATTACAACATATTTAGATTTATGTTTAAATCTTCACCCTTTTCAAAATATATTCCAAATAGATCTCCTATAATATTATAGAAATAATAGACTAAGTAGAAGTTAGTTAGACCAGTACTGTCAAAAAAAAAAAAAGTTAGTTAGACCAGTAAAAGATTGCTCATGTGCATTCTATTGGGGAAATGGCTTCTTCAGATCGTGATCCAGGCATGAATTAATCTTGTCCATGAACCGCTAGAAGATGAAATTTCCCATCGTCATGGAGAAGTATAGACAATTCAGATAGAGACGCTCATCTCACAATTGGAAGATCTTTATTTACAAAGTGATCACATCTTCTTCTAGTCTATGTCTGCATCCTCTACTACTACGACCTATTCAAAAATGCAAATGTATCTCTACAGTTAAAGGGAACCAATGGATCTTGGAATAACTGCTTACGCCTTACAGTGTTTGGGGAGTGGGTTTAGCGGTTATAGAGGGAAGTTAATGGGGTTATGGAAAATAAATAGTGGGAGTGGGTTTAATGGTTATAGAGAGAGAACCAAATGATGGTTATGGAGAATTCAGATTGTGCTAGGCTCAAAATTAAACATGTAACTCAAACTTAAGAATTTCATCTCCATCATATGTTTGAAGCTTTATGTTAGAGTTACACATTAACTAGAGATATGTGGTCAATTAAGTGCTCATATAGGGTAAAGCAAATATTAACTCTTGAGCTAGTTTTTGTGTTGAGTTAGACCTCCCCTAATTACAATTGCAGTTAGGTCCCAAACCTAACTCCAATGTTTAATGGTTTAAAGTGTTAGAATATTACCTTGGAGTTAGCCTTAAGCAGTAAGCACCACTACCTTCACAATAATTTTCCACACATCTTTTTCTTTGAAATGCATGAGAAATCGTCCACATTAAGATCCATGGAAATTTTACTGGGGCAACAGAACGTTGAGACGTTGGAGATTTAGTTGGAATGACAATGGATGGATTAAGAAGTCCTTTCAGGATTTTTATAGATGAACAAATACATAAAAAGCGGGAAACCAAGTTAATTTAAAATGTTTTAGAAAAAATTATTTTTAATTTTTCTCCTCACTAATTTTCAAACATAAAAAGTTGGAAACCAAAACATAAAGATCATGGGTTCGTGCATGAGGTGTGAGATCATAACACATAATTGTTCCATATTAGTGGTCGGCTTGAAAATCGTGAAGAAGGTTTATATCAGTGTTATTAAACTCATCTCGGTGATCGACTCAATAAGGGTACTGAATCAACGAGTCATTGATTTGATCACTGAGTCACTGGTTCGATTGTGTGACTCGGTCTATTTTAAAAAATCTAAAAGTTTAATTATAACTCCACGCTCTAAATTTTAAATCATTAACATCACACAAATACCTAATTAAACAACCAAGAAGAAAAGTTTTATTACAACTAAATATCACAAATAAGTTAAAAATATCATAAAAAATATAGGTTTTACACTTTAATCACGATAAAGGCACACAAATAATTTAATTTGAATTATTGTTAAATATGATATATATTAAAATAAATAGAATAAGTAATTATTATCACATTTGAGATTGTGGGTTTACTGAGATGTTTTGTACCTGAATTTTATAATGTGAGTTATTGATTTTCATTGTCTGTTTCTTACATATATATGATACTATGTAACTTTATTATCAATACACATGCCTAACTTAGTGGTAAGCTATGTTGTGGTAAGTTATGTGGTGTGTGGCACACAAGGATAGAGTTTGAATCCATGCCAAGGCAATTTTGCAATTCTTTTTTGGAAAATAGATTTTGGGAAATAAGGTGACTTGCCGGTCTAACCAAAACCGCTTGAGTTACCGATTTATCCATCGAACCGGACGAGCCAAACCGGTTTATACCGGTTGGAGCAGGACCGATCCGATAAGAGTCTTAGACCAGTCATGTAACCGAGTCACTGTTCAATCGGTCAGACCGTTTGATCCCTAAACCTCATCTTCCGGACCCATATGTTCACAAGCTCTTACTACTTGAGTTATCATTCATGGACAACTGTTAGTAGTAATATGCAAGGTTATTAAAACCGGACCGGTGATCAAACCGGTGAAGGCACTGATTCAAGGTTCATTGGTTCGACCATAGTTGAACCGTGGTCCAACCGGTATAGCCGCTATAAATTAAATAATATAATTTTAAATATATAATATATAAGGTACATTGAAAAAATGTCCATAACCTCATAAATAAAAATTACACAAAATAGTCAGAATTACATAACTAAAATAGTAGATCAAAATTGTATTTTTTTTTAAGAAATTGTATGCTTTCTACTCTGTTTTTGTCTACACATACTTATACAAATTTTTTATTTTTGTTCAACTCATACTACTAGAAAAACTTTAGTTTAATATAAAATAGTGATTAATAGGTAATTATTATGCCCAGTTTTTTTTACACGGCCGACAACTTGATCCGCACATTATCATACGTTTGGGCCCAAATTTTTCTAAATTGACTTTGTAACTACAAAAATGATGCCAGACAAGTAAATAATAAGCCCACAATAAAACAAAACCCTAGTATACTTAGATGCCTCCATTCAGCCTTCACGTTATCTCCTCTAGTTTCAGCAACCACAACATTTGACAGCTCCCCACTCCCTCATGCGTTTCCTTTCAAAACAAACCAGATCCATTCATGGTGGAGTGTGCATGAGTGCTTTGATGCTTCTATGAGCTTTCTATTCTCCACTTGCATTTTGTTTTCATTTTCCACTTGCAATCTGTTCCATCTCTAACGGTGATGTGAGGTTCACAATTGAGATTTTTGAAGAACAGATTCCTATTTTTCGAGATGACTTTGCCAACCGGCAACCGTTGAACCGGCCGGTTTTCACACGGTTCACCGGTTTTTGACCGGGTTATCCGGTTTTGACCGGTTATTAACTGCTCCGGTTTTATGGTTGATTTGAACCGCTTAAGACACTGGTTCCCAGTCGATTTGGTTGAACCGGCTGGTCCGGTCCGGTTTTTACAACCATGGTAATATGAATTAAGAAGATGTATCTTATGAGAAAGATGTTCTTATATGAGAATATAAGAATAAATCATGACCGTTAGATATAATCATGGACGATCAAGATTAAAAGGTGAAGTCATGTGACATTTTAAAAAAGTCACATGACATTTTTAAGTGGTCATATGACTATTAATTAGTTTTAATCTTGATCATCCATAATTAGATCTAACGATCGTGATTTATTCTCATTTGCTCACATAAGATCACATTTCTCATAGGCTTAATTGCACTTTTGGTCCCCTAACTATGGCCTTCCTGCGAAAATCGTCCCCAAACTTCAAAATTAGCAAAAAACGTCCTCAACGTTTACACTCAGTTGCAAAATTGGTTTTCCGTTAAATTCCGTCTAAAAACTAACAGAATATTCCGTTAAAAATGAATTAAAAAATAAAGAAAAAATAAAATTGAGAAAAAATAGTATTTTAATTGAAAAAATAAAGAAGCTCATGAACTAACTCATCAGACCAACATCTTCACCTCCATGATTCGTCCACCATCATCTTCCCCCTCCCTTTCCACGAAACCCTCTCCCTCTTCCCTTACCTCCTCCTCGATTCCCCTTCCAATGGTGGTTCCGAACGAGATCTAGGTTAGTGCGATGCAGATCTGGTGTCGCGGTGGTGCATCGATTCTCGTATGGAGAGCCAAACACGATGGGGAAGATGAATAAGGGTAGCTCCAGCGAAAAAGATTCCGATCTTAGGTGGTGGTGTCGCGGGATCGAGAGGGAGAGCGTCGAGGTTGTGTTCTTCTTCAGTTTCTCCCTCCCACTTGCATGTTCATCTTCTTCATGTTGATTTTTGATTGAGTTTTGGGGGATTTGTTTATGTGCTGGTTGTGGTTGTTGTCGAGGGAGCACTGGTGTTTCTGGGTTTGGATCGGTGGAGGTTGGCGTTTCTGGGCTTGGATCGGTGGAGGACGTGGTGGTCGCTGGCTAGGCGTGGTGGCGGGGTTCCGACACCAAGAACAGAAGGGCAGATGATAGAGATGATTGAAACCCCTTTCTCTCCAGCAATCCGCTCCAGTTCAATTTCAGTATGGAGAGTTTGTGTTGATGGTTGAGGGAGGTAGTGGTGAAGAGGAATGAAAGGAGAAGGGAGGGGAGGATGAGGGATTGAGGTTGATGAAGATGGAGAAAGTGAGGAATGAGGAGGGGGAGGATGAGTGGTGGTTATAGAGTGGGGGACTAAAAATGCAACTGACTAAATGTTATTTAATTAAAAATTTATTTTTTTTAGTTAAAATTAATTTAGAAATGTCATGTCATCATTTTCAGTTAGATTTTAGACAGAATTTAACGGAAAACCAATTTTGTAACCGGGTGTAAACTTTAGGGTTGTTTTTTACTAATTTTGAAGTTTGGGAACGACTTTCGCAGGAAGGCCAAAGTTGAGAGACCAAAAGTGGAATTAAGCCTTTCTCATAAGATACATCCCCTATCAATTAAATATAAATAATTTATACTAGACAATAACGATAAGAAGGAAGAATGTTTGATTTTCATAGTTATCGAAGATGCTGGAACAAGACAGAGAGGCCAGGAAAAACGCGTCTTCCTTAATTGCGTGGTTAGCGGCAAAACATTGGGAAGTAACAAAAGTCGTGTCAATGCACCAGTGATCCTCATCATCCTTCACAACACACTCGTCTTTCTCTCAATCCTTTCCATTTTCTCTTCTTTCTTCTCTCTCTGTCTCTTCATCTTCTCCACACACTCTTCTAGATTCTACAAATACAGGTTCAAGCCATGACTGGCAGAGAGATTCTCCATAAGATGAAGGTATGAACCAACTTCATGACATGACCCTTTTGTTCTTTATTCTTAATTATTTCTAATTATACACATTGCATATGGTATGAGACTTGTTTCAATTTTGGAAATTTCTTGTGATTGTTCTTTTTTTGGTTGGTGTTGACTTTTGTTAATGAGTTCACTAGATTGCATTTGTTGCTCAAAGATTTAATTTTGGTATACATGTGTTGCTCAATTTGATAAACCCTATCTTAAAAGCTTGTATTTTCATTTTCTTGTTGAATTCTAATGCTGATTTTGATTTGGATCTATAGTTAAAAGATATGTCACTGGTCCATCATATTAATATCAGCCAAAAGTAATTAACTTGCTAACAATTTCTTTCTTTTTGGTGCCACCATTTTTACAGTAAACAAATCTCCTTCAGGGTTTGCTTTCTTTGTTAATTTGTATCACCCCTGCTATGTAGGTTTCTATGATATAACAATTAACAAGTCCATACATAATATTAGATGCTTTCTTCCTGAGCCTGGTTCTGTATTTGTCTTTCTATATGAATCTTAGTGTGTTTGGTTTTACAATATACTAGTTGCTTCTTGATTGAGAATCAAAACATGAGCTATAGTGTATATGAATAGTTCTATTAGTGTTAAATTGGTTAATCAATGGAGCTGGTGGGGAAGTTAGTGGTCAGAAAGTGTGAGTTGTAATGTGGCCTGCAACTTTCAGAATTAAATGCTCCCCCAAGACTGTGGGAGGGGGAGTCACGGGTTCAATACTCAGTTGCTTAACTGTGTCTTTTAATGGCCATAGAAGCATAGGAGGATGAAGGTATATGTCAATTATAACTTTGGTGAAGGGTGGGTTGCCTTTATTGTCATCCTTTATGACAGTTGTCAATTCCAGCTAGCTGCAACATCAATCAATGAGATATGTTTTATGCTAGATCTCAGAAAACAAGATGATCCTGATGAAATAAGATGAGTTATCTCATATCTGTTTATTGGTGCTAGTTAGGCTGTGCTTTATAGACAAATGGAAAATCTGAGTGTGGAAGGCCAATATAATGTAAATGATTGATTATACTCAATTGCAGACATTCTTTAGGCTAAACAATATCTCACCTAGTTCATTGTTAGGATCCAATTCCAAGTCACCACATTGGAAGCATGAGATTCTAATGTGGGGTTTTTAAGACATTGGGCTTTTCAAATATAGCAGCTTTTACGGTTCTTTCGAGATTTTATCAATTTGTATCAGACCCTTCTACCATGTCTCTCAGCCGCAAACAAGCGACGTGAGTGGTGGCGCCGACATTGCCCTAGTGCCCCTAGACTAGTCAAGGGGCTAGCTCGGCTAGCTGTGAGCTAGCCCGTGCATGGGCTGCAAAGCATGGTGGAAAGTTAGGATCCAATTGCAAAATATGAGACTTCAGTCCCACATTTGAAATATGAGATTCTAATATGGGGTTTATATATGGCCTTGGGCTCTCCAACTACAACAATAGCTTTTGTAGTTTGGATCTCCCAATGTTCTTATCATTCATGCAGCCATGCAGGGATTGAATATGATTTTTTTCCCCGAATTCGTTGAATATATGATATGATGCCTTTAGCTACTTATTTTGAGAATACACCATAGTGCCCGGAAGTTACTGACTTACTATGCCTTTGCTTCAATAAATTCAACTGGGATGAATAAATTTCCTGTGTTTGTCGAGTAAACTGAGTTCAATTTTCTTCATTTTTATGAGTTTTGTACTGTGAAACTTTTGACATGAGTGAGTTGCTTGCAGGAAAAAGTTTTGGGCTCATCTGATCCTGATTCAGGGAAAGGTAAGAGCAAGATGTCGAAGAATATAACTCATGGCTATCATTTGGTAAAAGGAAGATCAGATCATGCCATGGAAGATTATGTTGTTGCTCAATTTAAGACAGTTGATAACAATGAGTTGGGTCTATTTGCAATATTTGATGGCCACTCAGGTCACAATGTACCTGATTACTTGCAGTCTAATTTGTTTGATAATATCTTAAAAGAGGTAATGTAGATTCCTGTTTTTATGAAAACTTTAATCATAAGCTGCTATTTATTTCTCCCCCTGAACTCTTTTTTCATAATGTAGCCTGACTTCTGGACTAAACCAGTGGAAGCCGTGAAGAAAGCATATGTTGATACTGATTCTACTATTTTAGAGAAATCAGGTGAATTGGGTAGAGGGGGTTCAACTGCAGTTACAGCAATATTAATCAACTGTCAGAAGCTAGTAGTGGCCAATCTTGGGGATTCTAGAGCTGTCTTATGCAAAAATGGGGAAGCCATTCCACTGTCAGTGGATCATGAACCAGCCACAGAATCTGAGGATATAAGAAACAGAGGTGGTTTTGTATCAAACTTCCCAGGTATAAACATATTTTTTGATTTTCTGATAATTTCGCCTTGAATTTAAGTATGTTAAGATATTTGTATCAAACTTCCTAAGTATTAGAGTTATAGTGGTCCAGTGCTAAGAATACAGCTTTTATGATCAATTCAGGGGACGTTCCACGTGTTGATGGGCAGTTGGCAGTGTCAAGGGCATTCGGGGACAAAAGCTTGAAGAAACACTTGAGCTCAGAACCACATGTGACAGTGGAGCTGATAGATGATGATGCAGAATTTATTATATTAGCCAGTGATGGGTTATGGAAGGTAAGATTATTTGATAAATAATGAATCATGATGCACACACCTTATGGAAATTTATGCACTAGTAACATCTGTATGTTGAAACTATTTAAGGTGATGTCAAATCAAGAAGCAGTGGATGCTATCAGAAATGTAAAGGATGCTCGTTCTGCAGCAAAGAACCTTACAGAAGAGGCACTTAAGAGGAACAGCTCAGATGACATCTCTTGCGTTGTTGTGAGACTTCAGTGATCACATAACTCACGTGGTAGTTTTTTTTATTACAAGCTTGGAAGTGTAATATAATACTTCAGTGTATAGAAGGATAAAGGTTTGGTGATATCCATTAGGCTTTATTATTTCGATGCATTCAGTGTTTGATGATTTCTTTCTTAGTGTTGTTTGTTATAAGCCTATAACGATGTAAAAAGGATTTAGTTTTGGATTGTCTAGACCAAAGTAATTCGTATGAAGGCAAGGAAGATTCATCAATCTCAGTGATTTGAAGACCCTTTAGTTATGTTGATCATCCGTTTCTGTGCTTTTATGATTGGGATTGACCTCTCACTCTCCAATAAAAAGGATTCTCTCACTTATACCTGTCAAAGTAAGCCAGCCCAACTCTTCCGAGTTTCCGACTTGCTTCTGACTTGCCACGACTTTTCTGGTAAGCGTCTGAAAGCATAACCCGGCTTAACCCACCATGAGCTTGTGACTTAAGTGAGTTGACTCGCTTTTAATTTTTTGGCGCAAGACAGGGGTCCTCATTCGAAGGCAATCATGTTCGGGTCGGGAACATCCATATTAATAAAAAACTAACTTCATGTTCTCTTATCAATATCAATATATATTAGAAAAGAAGAACTCTCATCAAACTAATTTAGTGATGTGTCGTTCTCACGTTAATTCTTAGTGACGTGTCATTCTCACGTTAATTCTCATAAAAAAAATTTCACGTGTCATTCTCAAGTTAATTCTCATAAAAAAATACACTTTTAAATTTTAGATTTCATCAGGATTTGGGTTATTTATTTCTTGATTTTATCTTAATTTATTTTTGATTTATTTTTAGAGTACTAATTAATATTTATGGTATTTTTATTGAATTTTCGGATTTTTAATTAATTCAGGATTTTATGAGTTTTTTATTGCGATTTACTAGATTTTGATAGTTTTTATCTATATTTATTCAGTACCTTTTTAAATTTTAGATTTGATTATAATTTAGGTTGTTTATTTCTTGATTTTATCTGTGGGTCTTTTATTTTATTTTTTTATTTATTTTGATATTATTAATTAATTTTTATGGTATTTTATTGAAATTTCGGAATTTTATTTAATTCATGATATATTTTGAGTTTTTTTTTGTGATTTGCTAGATTTTGGTAGTTTTTATCTATATCAGTACCTTTTTAAATTTTGGTAGCTTCTACGTATGCGTACCTATTTTGATTTAAAACCAAATCATCCAAAAAAATTATTACTTATGTGATAATTTTTAAAATAAAATCCGATGATATCTATTGAGTTTCTTTTTTATGTCCTTTTAATTTCCGTGAATGAGGAATAAATTGATTGAAGAGGTAAGCTAACATAGAAATAGAAACTGTTTTGTGTTTTATGTTTTTGATATGTTATTTGAATTGTGATTATTGCTGACCCTTTCTTTTCTTGAATTTATAACAATAATGATAAAATATATTTATGCAGTAAAAAAATAATAAAATGTATTTACATTAACCATTTGAAGGTGCAGGTATATATTTCAGTTGAACGACACAGTGTTCAACATTTGAAGATGCAGATATATATTTCACCTTTTTTTTTCAATTAGGTATTTCACCTTTTTTTTACTTGAAAGAATTAGGTATTTCACCTTGGTGAGGAAGTAAAATAATATGGATCACAATTTCTAAAATAATAAAAATATGGATCATCGTCAAAAAGAAAATATGAACCACTCCAAGATGAGATTAAATGTTTACCTTTTATTTTGTACAAATTTGATTTTAGGAGAGAATTAGGAAAATAATCTTTAAAAAATCAGTTAATTTGAAATTCTTTTAAATAATATTTTATTAATTATAGCATCGTATTGAATGTTGTTTTTAATAAAATATATACAAATTGAATAATTCTAAATAGTTAGTGTATATTTTTTTTAAAAAATTGTATATTAGAAAACACAAAAAAACCGTTTGAATTAATTTTTTTTAATAGGGAACTGGATTTAAATTTCAGGCATTTATAAAAAAAGCACATGTTGACAAAAAAATATGAGTAAAAATACATTAACTATCCAAAAAGCCCGTAAGTAACAAAAAAAAAATCAAGTTGTTCAGCCCGTGAAAAACACACCGCCAGTCCAGTAGCACCTTTCATAAGTTCTAAACCCTAAAGTTACATATTTCCTTAAGAGTGTTAATTAATTTTTATCGTATTTTTATTGAATTTTCGGATTTTTATTTAATTCAGGATTTTTATGAGTTTTTATTGTGATTTGCTAGATTTTGGTAGTTTTTATCTATCTTTAGTTAGTACTTTTTTAGATTTTAGATTTGATTAGGATTTAGGTTGTTTATTTCTTGATTTTATCTTGGGTCTTTTGTTTTATTTTTAATTTATTTTGAGAGTATTAATTAATTTTTATGGTGTCTTTATTGAATTTTCTGATTTTTATTTAATTTATGATTTTAAAAGTTTTTATTGTGATTTTTTAGATTTTGATAGTTTTTATCTATCTTTAATTAGTACCTTTTTAAATTTTAGATTTGATTAGGATTTAGGTTGTTTATTTCTTGATTTTTTCTTAATTTGTCTTATTTTTATTTAATGTTAATTTCAGGAAAATGGAGCTGATCCGGTGCTAAGGGTCCACAGAGCTACCATGAACACGCAAAGATTTGATGGTTACT
This sequence comes from Lotus japonicus, assembly GCF_012489685.1. Classification (NCBI taxonomy): domain Eukaryota; kingdom Viridiplantae; phylum Streptophyta; class Magnoliopsida; order Fabales; family Fabaceae; genus Lotus; species Lotus japonicus. The sequence continues at coordinate 4,936,553 of NC_080043.1, forward strand.
AGGTGAATTTGGTAGAGTTTCTCATTAGCCGCGGACTAGAGCTTATAGGTTACTACTTATAAGGTTTGATGTACATTTATGGAGGGTGAAACGATATTACTCCATCAAATAGCCATTATTAATGCGATTGCAGCCATTATTAATTTTAAAATCTTATTTTTAACTATAGAGATTTCTTTATGTATATGTAACGTGAGATTTTGTTTGATATAAAAACTATCATTGTAAAATCTTCTTTTTAATTTTAGAGATTTCTTTATGTATATGTAACATGAGATTTTGTAAAACCCCAATGATTTCTCTATACAGTTAACTTCTTTATTTCTCTGATAAATCAGAATCCATTTAGTAAGATGATTTGCATTTAAGGCTGCTCTGAAATCTAAAAGTTATTGTTAGTTGTATGTTTTAATTTTAAACTACTATAATGCTATCTACGTGAGATTTTGTTTCATATAAAAAGTACCATTATACTTTTTTTATACAATTATTATATTCTAAACTAATTAATTGATATTACTTTAATATAAAAAATTTAATATAATTAACTTTTGTATTGTTTAAAAAAAATTTAGATTGTATATTTATATATGTATATAACTATGGTGTTGTTTTCAAAAGAGTATGCAATCTGTCTAGGAGGTGATTTTAATGGGATTTTGATCCGTGGGGAAAGAAGAGGTGGGGCTGCTCAAATGGATCCTGTGTACCTATACACTCGCAGGAGGGTTGTATTTAGATGAAGCTGTCCTTGGCTGTGGCAATTTCTGGTTTCTAGAAATCTTAAAGAGAGGTGGGTTATTCAATTGATTTTTCAGTTGAAATGTCTTATACGTCATAGGGAAGGAACTTGAAGGAAGATTGGCACATTGAAGGAAGATTGGCACATTTAATTGATTTGAGAGGCCTTGATTAGTTGGCATCCTGTGTACTCATTATTGACATGTTTATGGAATCTCTCTCGGCTGTGAGAGTGTGAGTCATGGTCCTTGGGTGGCTTATTAAAGAAGGCATGAAGAGGTTACTGTCGTAGGAAATTATTGTGCAGCAGCTTGGATTAATTCTTAATTTGGTTTTGTTCTAACTTTTTGCTACTGGATGTGAAGTCACAATTCTTAATTAGAGGCCGTCTTTCTCACCAAAATAGTTCATAGGTTGACAAAGCTTTTTGCTTTGTTTGCCTGGGCGGGGATGATTGTATTTTCTTGATCACACTTTTTGTCATCCAATCTACATGAGAGGATTGTTCTCATGATTCATCTTTATTATTAATAAAAGCTATTTGTTCTCAAAAAAATAATAACTATAATAATTTGATAGTAAGCAAAGTACGAGGAATACAAAATATTAATACATATATACTATAAAATTATGACCTAAATTTATCAGTGCTAATAAATTAGAGTTACGAGATGTCACGGGGAGGAACATTTTACATGAAAAATGAAAATTTGTACGAGTTAAAAAAAATCATTTTTCTATAACTTAAGTGTATTTTTAATAATTTAAACAATAATTATATATTTATGTATTGTTATATATCTAAAACACAAAAGCATTACCTTTTATGCAACACGAGTATACATCTTCACAAACAAAATTCAGTTATACCTCACATATGCAAAACTTAAAGCTTTTAGCTTATTAACTTCTGTGTTTTTCAAAATTTGTGCTATTTAAATATCTACATCTTTATTATAATTTAAAATATTAATCGATGTATCAAATACAATAGACAAATTCACCCGTGCAACGCGCGGGTAAAAAAACACTAGTTAATTATTATATTAAGAAGGTCAGGATATGATAAAAAAAGAATATGATAGAGAATATGATAAGATTCGTTTGGTGGCTATGATAAGATAAGAGCAGGATATGATAAAGAATATGAAAAAACATAAAATCATAAGAACATAATATACTCTTATCATATATTGTATTTAAAAAGTGGACAAGATAATGATATGATACGATATATATGGTGAAAAATGTATCAAATTTTTCTTTGAAAAAAATACATAATATTTTAAAAAATAAATTTTCTATTTTTTTAAAAGTGATTATTCTATTATTATTTTTTTATAAATGAACCAATTATTTAAAATAACATTTATTAATTAGACTATTTTAATTTTTTCCCCGAAGGAAAACAATACTATTATTTTTTTTAAAAGTACTTTATCTCTAGATTATAACTTACAATATAAGTGGATAAATAATATAAATATAAATAATTGAATTAATTGAATTTAGAGTTAGGGTACTAAAAAATAATCGAAAGCTATTACTCTATCCTGTTAAGATAATTCTATCTCAGCTTCCCCATCAGAATAACTTTTACACATGATGAAGATGATATGATGAAGGTTAGGGTTAAGATTGCGTTATCTTATCTTTTTAACGCAACAAACAACAGATTATAGTAGAATATGACTACATTATTTTATCGAGCTTATCTTATCCACTAAGACCTAAAGGTCAACCAACACACTTGAGGAAAATTTATTTATGTGGTGAAATAATAGAATTAGAAAGATGGCTTTTAGGGTGTAAGTGCATCCTAAGTCTTGCACTCTGTAGGAGAGAAAAATAACTATTATAATAGGTAATGGTTACTTGCTAAAACAATCCCCATATTTTGATAATTCCAATTTGACCCACCTTCCTTTCAAATTCAAACAATATTCTCCAAAGTTTTACTTCCACACTCAAGTAGGGGTGACGATAGTGGTTAGTGCAATTGGCTTTTGCGATGGTTGAGATGATGGTAAGAGTAGAACGACAAGGTGGACAAGGGTTGCTCTTATGGGGTTCTGTAGTGAAGTGAATGTTTCATGACAACCCAATATAATTCTCTGATTGCCTCCATCCTCCACCCTCTGTTCCCACTAGGGGTGTTCAAAAACTGGATATGGTTAAAACCAAACCATATCCACTTTAAAACCAGTTTTACAATTTGGATTTTTTAACCGATCCAGTTTTGATATCTTAAACCGGTTTAAACCGGTTATAAAACCGGTTTTTAATCTGGATCCGGATTTAACCGAATTTAACCAGTTTAAAACCGGTTATGTTTAAAACCGGTTTTAAACCAGTTTTAAAATCCGGATTTAGTTCAGAAATCAGTTTTTAAAACTGGATTTGATTGAAAAACCGGATTTAGAACCGGATTTTAAAATTGGATTTGGTTCAAACCGGATTTTAAAACTGGATTTTGAAACTATAATTGGTCATTTCATTTTTCTAATATGATATACGGTCAAATTTGTCTAAGATGATGGACTAAAAAACGTGAATATAACTTTTATGAGTTTCCCGTAACACGAAGAATAGGATGAACATACACCAAATGAAATTAGGATGAACATAAAAATAAAGAAAAACCGGTTGGAATTTTGGGTGGCGGCGGCAAGATTTTTGGGCGGCGGCGAGTTGGATTGGAATTGGGAATTAGGGTTCTTTCATGGTTGAAACATGGAATTGAATTTGGGTTTTGGAAATTGGAAGTAAAACCGGTTATGAATTAGGAATATGAATAATGGAATATTGAATTTTTAAAAATATTGACTTTGGTTTTGGATATGGTAATCCGGTTTTTTAACCAAATTTAAAAACTGGATATCCATATTGGTATCCACTTTAAAAACTGGATAAATTAAAACCGGTTTTATATGAAACCGGATTTTCTGGATATGGTTATGGTTTGGTTATGGATTGGTTATTGAAACCAGATTTTTTGAACACCCCTGGTTCCCACCTCTTTGCCACCTTATCTAGTTCTTTTATGACCCCACCAACTCCGAGACGCTTTAGCACCGCAAGTGCCCTAAGTGCCATGAACTCGATTCGTGGAACATACACTTCTCAATATTACAACACCTGGAAGATACGAGGTGGTTAAGGACATACATATATCTAGCTTGTAATATGTGGTCATTTTTTTTTGACAGTTGTAATATGTGGTCATTGATATGACATTTTTCAGATAGCTAAATATTACACTAATTTACCAAGTATATAAACTCCATTAGCTACCAATTATCGGGTTGATGATTGGGCACCAATTGCACTTAATTAACCATTTTAAGGGGGGAAGGGTAGCTCACTTGGTGAGCTAAGGGAATGAAGGGATTTATAGGGTGAAGGGACATGGTTCGAATCCTGGTGAAGAAACTAATTTACTAACAATTAACAATTAACATTGGCCTATCAAAAAAAAAATTAATCATTTTTAAAAGTACCGTTAACCAGAAACATCTCGCGGTACTTTTTAAAGAATCTTAGAAACAAAGAAGAATGTGTTTGAAAGCAGAGAAGATTGAATTCCAATTACACTTCGAAGCACCTCGAGGAGAATCACACACAAAACATCCTAAACCCATCACTATAATTCTTAATACTTAAAGGGGCATTCTACAAACCCAACTTTTATTTCCGCGATCGTACAAATAACAAAAAACCGGACAACTAGTAATAGGTAAGCGATCCTGGCCGTCCAATAAAAAATGAATATATCCAATTGTTTAAACATGTGTTACACAATTTGCAACTTAGAAACAGTCTCATTGTTCATGTGAAAATTTAAGAGCATTAGATTGTTGATGGCAAAGTAAGAGCATAATTCTAAACAAATTATAATCTATAAATAGATACCCAAAAGAAGCAATTGTTTTTTATTCTAATCCAGTCGAAGATAAAGTTACAGCAGCATCCATGGGTACTTTATAATAAGGGTACTTATAAGGAAAACAGAAACAAAAGGCACTCATTAGCAAGTAAACACAGACCTCGAGGGAAACTAGCTCACATTTCATAAGACACCCCCTTTGTATGTTGGAAGTTTTGTGAGTCAAATTAGATTCTTTTTCTAGTAAACATACAAAGGGGTCTTTACTTTTATTTTATGCCTTGGCTTGTAAGAAACCAGAGAGTGACAGAAGAGAGAGAGCTTGCTGAACACTTTGGCTTCATCGGATGTTAAATGACTTATAGCCAGAACTCCCTGGCAGGTTCATCTGAACTCTTCCCCTCTCATCAGCAATCCTGCACTGTGTTGTTTCCTTAGGGTGAAGATGGCCTTTGCTGCCCTCATTGCTGGCTTCCGGGTTGCTTTTCCGGCGTCGCTCGTTGTGTCCGGCCAACCGCCTCCGGCAGCTTCTCTTAGCTTCATCAAACTCCGCCAGGTCATGAAACCTGCACAACACAAGACTCATCATAATTTCTAATGAACATTGGAAGGAAACACTAGCTTAAAGCTTGGAAAATTTGACTTTGCTTCTCCCCAGCAAAACTAACATGGAAAGAGAAGTGAAAAGGTCTAAGCTCTTAAAAAGTGTTTCTGTTAAATGTATAGAACTTGTTTATAGGCATGAGGTAGAGATCAAACCATATCTTTTATATGAGTAGATTGTAACATGACATGATCTCAGTGTGTGTTAGAAAAACTGGTAAATTTTCACATTTGAGAAAGAAGTAATTTTGGGAGAAGCTACAAGGAGTAGTTTTAGGTTGAAGTGATCCGGGAGAGTTATAGCATCTTTGGATCAACTTGTACTTCTCTATAATCAATTGGCACTTCGAAGCTACTCACATAAGTTTCTTCTTAGAATTGATTTTGGTCTTAGAATCAACTGTAGAAGGATTTCTTAATGCATGTCTTGAGACTCTTCTACAATTAATTATGAAGCCAGAATCAATTCTGGAAAGAATCTTCTGTATGTAGCTTATAGGTGTTAAAATTGATTATCAGAAACTAATCCAAACATGCTCTTAAAAGTGGATCCAAACATCTTGTCAGTTGAAAGTGTTAGTGCTAGTGTTAGCTTTTCCCTTATAATAATATAATTATTAGTTTCATGAACAAATGGACTAAAAACAGATGATAGACTAGGAAGACCAACTTATTATATAGTGGTAGAAACAACACAAATTGACTTTAATAGAAAATGCTCTATATGAATTAGGAATGAACACCTGCTACATTGCTGGCAAAACCTCTGCCTCAGCCCTGCAACCACCACAACTGGTGCCTTGGAATGAAACTCACACACCTTATGGCGGCGATGGTATCTCTTTGCATCAGTCAAATCAGCACCACATCTCTCAGCTTGGCATGAAGGTGGAGAAACCCCTCCACCACCACTTGATCCTCTTCTCCCTTTCTTCTTCTCTTCTTCTGTGAAAATAACATCACCACCACCAGTTTCATCTTCCTCTTCTACTTCATTTTCCATGTCTTCTTCAACTGTCTTGTTCTTTCTCACCTTCTCCATCATCAATGTTCTCTTCCTCTCAATACTCCTGGCCTCCATTGTGAGGTATGACAAAGAGGTGAAGATGACAATGATGAAGAGTATAATGGAGAAGCAAGTGAAGTGGTAGAACCTGGCCTTTTGGGAGCAATGAAGTGAAAGAGGGAGTTTATAGGAAGCAGAAAGGCAAGAAAGAAGGTACAAAAGGTGTGGACCACTGGTTCCATTTTGTTAATTGTGTGCTTTATTGTTATTAGTATAGGGTATGGGAATAGTGTATAGAGGACGGTCTTGGAGATGGGTTTTGTCGTTAATACTTAATAATAAGCTAATAATGGAAAGTTTTAATCTTGATTCTTGCACTAAAGTGAGAAGTGGGTATTGATGTTGAATGCATGGTGTGTTGAAAGTGATAGTGCTGCTGTCACATAACACTAAGCGCGTATTGATAAACCCTTAAAGGAATTACAAATGGGAAGAGAATTTTCAATTTTGCTTCTGTTTGTTCTTATTTGGTTATAGCATGTTTGGAAATCCTAATAGAATTGTTGATAAAGATAGAATTAATTGTGAGAAAAAATAAGTTGATCCAAACATGTACGACGCACATGAAGGACCCATATCACATGCATGTCCTTCCCCTTGCCTTCAATTCTTCATAGTTACAAAATAATAAATAGAATAATTTCCATAAATGAATGTAACTTCCAACAAACTCTGCATGATTAAAACAATCAGAAAGAAAGTAGCAACAAGTCTAGTATGGACTTCTATAAAGGAGGCTTGATATGCAAAGAAAGATTCCAACAAGAATAAGAATTCATAGATCAATCAAAACTAATCTATAAAAAGAAAGTTATCAGCACTGGTTTTCCACTGCCACTTTGACAATTACTTGCACTGAACATACATACATAAGGATTTTTGGTGGATGATAAGCACCTTGAGAGAATAATACCATAAAATCTAGTTTGTAATAGTTGGGGAGCAAACGGCCTATAAACCCCACATTAAAATCTCATATTATCACCATTTGCGCCGCTCGTTTGCAGCTGAGAGAACAATGGAAGACTCTGACACCAATTAAAAAGAACATTGAAAGAACCATACCACCAAAGCAAACAATTATATTTGCGAAGCCCAATGTCGTATAAACGTCACATTAAGAAATGAAGGAAATCAATTCCGTGAGTATTATTGATAATGAAATACCCTATATATACAACTTACCTAGTTGACTAACAATAAATATTAAACCCTAATTACAGGCGTAATTACAAAGAGAATCAATAATATCCTATTCTATCACACCCCCGCAGTCGAAGCGGGAGGTTCACCGACGCTGAGACTGGAACGAAAATCATCAAAAAGAACCCGAGGTAGGCCCTTGGTAAAAATGTCCGCAATCTGATGACGGGAAGGAACATGAAGGACGCGAGCCTGGCCACGCGCGACCTTTTCCCGAACAAAGTGGATATCCATCTCAATATGTTTGGTACGCTGATGATGCACTGGATTCCCAGAGAGGTAGATGGCACTAACATTGTCACAGTGGACCAATGTTGCCTGAGAGAGAGGAAAATGAAGCTCCATAAGTAAATTGCGGATCCAGCAGGACTCGGAGACAACATTAGCAACACCTCGATATTCAGCTTCAGCACTAGAGTGAGAGAGAGTGGGTTGCCGCTTGGAGGACCAAGATATGAGGTTGTCACCGAGGAAAACACAGTAACCAGAAGTGGAGCGTCTGGTGTCAGGACAGCCCCCCCAGTCAGCATCAGTGTAAGAAACAAGCTTTTCAACCGGGGAGGGATACAAATGTAGTCCATAAGTCAATGTGCCACGAACATAGCGAAGAACCCGCTTGAGGGCAAGCATGTGCTCGGTGTGGGGTGCATGCATATGTAAGCAAACCTGCTGAACAACATAGGAAATGTCAGGACGAGTAAATGTGAGGTACTGTAGGGCACCAGCAAGACTCCGATATAGGGTGGCATCCTCACAAGGAGTCCCAGAGGAAGAACTGAGCTTCTGCTTGGTGTCAACCGGTGTAGCAGAAGGGTTGCATGAGGCCATGCCGGCGCGAGCAATAATCTCAGTAGCATAAGTGCTCTGACTGAGGAAAAGGCCACCTGCATGTCTAGTGACAGCGATGCCAAGAAAGTAACTCAGAGGACCAAGATCCTTCATAGCAAACTCGGATGCAAGAAGTGCCATAAAGGATTTGCGGAGATCATGCGATGATGCAACCAGGATGATGTCATCAACATAGAGAAGTATGTAGGCAATATCAGAACCCTGCCGGAAGATGAAAAGAGAATGATCGGAAGTGCTGTGCCGGAATCCAATAGAGGAAACATAATCAGCAAATCGCTGATACCAAGCACGAGGCGCCTGTTTCAGACCATAAAGGGACTTCTTCAGACGGCAGACATAGTCCGGGTGGTGATGGTCGCGGAAACCCAAAGACTGATGCATGTAGACAGTCTCATGGAGATCACCATGCAGGAAAGCATTCTGGACATCCAACTGATGTATGGGCCAGGATCTGGAGAGAGCAATGCTGAGAACTGTCCGGATGGTAGCCGGTTTCACCACGGGGCTGAAGGTCTCGTCACAATCCACACCTGCAATCTGAGACCTGCCATCACCTACAAGACGAGCCTTATAACGCTCAAACAAACCATTAGACTGCTTTTTATGGCGAAAAATCCACATACAGCGAATAACATTAACATCATCACAAGGACGGGGAACCAACTCCCACGTATTATTTCTAATAAGTGCATTAAATTCAGACTGCATAGCGGACTTCCAATTGGGATCGGATAAGGCTTGTTTTGGGTTACGAGGCAAGGGTGAGATGGACGGGTCATCAATAGAGACCGAAAGGCTAAAAGGCTTTTTAGGTTTGGAGATGCCGTGCATGCTACGGGTAGTCATGGTCCGTATGGGTGGTGCAGGTGGGACCGGAGGCAAAGGCAAAGGCGAGGGAGAAGCAGGAGGGGAGACAGGAGCCGGTAAGGGAGGCGAAGAGTCAGTGGGACTCGACGGCGGGACCGGAGGGTCAGGTGGTCGGGATGATACGGTTTGCCAATGGTGGATCAAATAAGGAGGAAGGTCCTCGGTGAAGCACTCATAAGAAGGGGCAGGAGTCAAGGATGGGTCAGCAAAGGGGAATCGGGTTTCATCAAAAATGACATGCCGCGATATTATAATCTTTCTGTGTGACAAATCATAACATTTATAACCTCTGTGATTCATCGGATACCCCAGAAAAACACACGGAGTCGATCGTGGTTGCAGTTTGTTTATTGTAGCGGAAGGAAATAGAGGAAAACATAGACAACCAAAGACACGTAAGTGTGAGTAGGAAGGGTCGCGATGATACAACAGATGAGTAGGAGAATCATTCTGAAGAGTCTTGCGGGGCAAAATGTTCAGAAGGTACGTTGCCATTTGAAGGGCATGATGCCAAAATGAAGGAGGAACGGACGAATGAGCGAGGAGGGTGCGGATCATGTTGTTAATGGTGCGAATCTTCCGTTCTGCTTTGCCGTTTTGAGAAGAAGTGTGAGGGAAAGAGAAGCGAAAAATAAGGCCATTAGCATCACAATACCGATGAAAGGATTCATTGTCATATTCACGTCCATTATCACATTGAAGACATTTAATATTTGCTGAAAATTGTGTTTTAATAAGTGTAGCAAGAGTAGTAAACATTTCATAAACCTGAGATTTCTTGCTAATCGGAAACGTCCATAAAAAATCAGTGTGATCATCCAAAAACAAAACGTAATAACGATGACCAGCAGTACTTAAAACAGGAGACGTCCATAAATCACTATGCAAAATATCAAATGGTCGCAAAGTAATAGTTTCAGATGAACGAAAAGGCAACCGGACATGTTTGCCTAAAACACAAGAATCACAAACAGAACTAGAACGCGAAGGTTCACAAAAAATAAGTTTAGCATTCCTAAGATGGTTTAAAGCTGAGGAAGCTGGATGACCAAGTCGATTGTGCCAGACACTAGAAGCAAGACCAGCAAAGGGAGAGGAACGAGTGACTGGGTAGAGGTCGCCGAGGCTGTTACATCTCAGGAGAGGCATCCCCGTCTGGAAGTCAGACACCGAGAATCCAAACGGATCAAAAGAAACAGAAACATTATTGTCAGTAGTGAGTTGTCGCACAGAAATTAAGTTTTTAATAATTCGCGGAGTGTGCAAGACATGATTGAGTGCTAAAGGTTTGTGAGGGGTAGGAATAGAAGTGTATCCCGAACCCTGAATTGGAATGCCCTGACCACTACCAACTATCAGTTTCTGATTTAAATGACTTAAATTAGAATAAGACGTGAGAGTACCTTGAGATGCCGCAGTATGGGACGAGGCGCCGGTGTCCATGTACCACGTGGTGTCTGGAGGAGTCAAGGACATGGTGTGCATGGCAGCAGCGATATCAGTGGGTGCTGGAGAAGCAGTGGCGGTGTAGGCCTGAGGACGCGGACCTAAAACGCCGGGTTGCGGCGGAGCACCCATGGGACGCGACCACTGAGATGTGGGGTAAGGACAAGGAGGCATGCCCCAAGGGGAAGGAGCCCAACCCCAGGGATTCCAGGATGCCTGCGGTGGTGGGCGCCAGGGTGGAGGAGATGCAGCAGAGGAACCAGAGGAGCCAGATGATCCAGGATAACGGGAGCCACCTTTCTTCTTAGGTTTACCAGAACCACCCTGATAATGGCGAGTGTGCCCTGACCCATAACGATGGTTGGAGTGGCCCTGATCGCTGCGGTAGGTGGGGCGCTGCGGAGAGGAGTCAACGGAGGCCTGTGGACGGGAAGCAGAGGTGTGCAAAGCAGTCTGAGAGGCCGGACCTGACATCCTGGCGAGACCAGATTCCTCGAGAATCAACATGGAGCGGACCTTGAGGAAAGGAGGCAAAGGCTCGCTTTGACGGATCAGGGTGGCAACACCACGAAAAGGCTCAGTGAGACCAGAGACCAACTGAAGAACAAGACGATGGTCACTGACTGGAGCCCCAATATTCCTCAACTGATCAGAGATATGTTTCAGACGCTGACAATAGGCCGAAACACTAGGAAAATCCTCCATGCGAGTGGAGATGAAATCCTGATCGAGAGCGACAGCACGAGAGTTTTGATTGTCCTCAAACATAGAAGCTATACGGTTCCAAGTAGCCATAGCAGTAGAACCTTCTCCATAACAGTGGCGAGAAGGTCAAAGGAGATGGTGGAATAAATCCACTGTTTGACAGTAGAGTCAAGAGTGGCCCACCGGGCATAGGAAGTATCGGTGCGCGCAGGAGGCTCCATGCCAACTTGAGGAAGGATGTGGTGGAGCACCTGAGTAGCGTGAGCATGAGTTTCAAACAATTCAGCCCACAAAGCATAATGATCCTTGTCGAGCTCGAGTTTGAAAGGGATGTTGTTTTTGATGTTGGTGACAGCAAGTGCCGGATGAAAGTCGGGCTTAGCCGGCGGGACGGTCGGAGTGACCATAGTAGTAGCGGTGTCAGTGGTGGGGGCGCCGTTGGTAGAGTCTGAATCTGCCATTGAAAGAAGAAAACAAACAAGTAAAGGAAAGAAAATAAAATGAATTTCGTGTCCTTTTTTTGGTTAGGACCAGATGCTGGTTGAACCGTGTGGGTGAACCGGGTGGTCTGGCTGAACCGGGGATGGGGACCCAAGCAAGAAAACCCACGTGCTGGAGTGGGTCACGAGAAGCCAAACGGATCCGTTTGGCGGGTCAACGCGGATCCGTGGCTGGGAGGCGGATCTGCGCTTCCTTGGCAGCACGGCTGGAGCGGCGGCGGCGCGAGGAGGTGGCGCGGCCAAGGGGGAGGACCGGCGGCGCGAGATGGCAGGAGGGAGCGCGGCTGGGCTCGCGGTGGAGAGGACGAACGCGGCCGGGTCTTGGACAGAAACAGATCAGGGACGCGCAGAGAGGAGGCACGCGACGGTGTGGCGTGCGACGGCGGGACGGAGGGCGCCGGTGTGGATTCTGGCGGCGGCGGGCGGCGCAAAGGAAGGAGGTGTGGCCGGCGGCGAGCACAGAAACCAAACAGAGGGGCGGAAGGGAGAAAAAATGTAATAAGAATTAAAAGGAAAATTAGGTTAGAGAAGGGATCTGAACCTGCTCTGATACCATGAAGGAGGCCTAACTCAACCCAAAAGCTAGCTCAAGAGTTAAGGTTTGCACAACCATATATAAGCAATTGCTTGGCCACATCTCTAGCCAATGTGGGACTCTAACACACCCCCTCCCGCCCAGTGTAGAACATCTGGAGCGTGGAATGAAACGGGTGGCCCAAATATGGGAGGTCTCCACAACAAATGGATCTAGGATAGGGGCCCAGGCCCATGGTCAAACAACCATTGGCTCTGATACCATAAAGGAAATCAATTCCGTGAGTATTATTGATAATGAAATACCCTATATATACAACTTACCTAGTTGACTAACAATAAATATTAAACCCTAATTACAGGCGTAATTACAAAGAGAATCAATAATATCCTATTCTATCAAGAAACTCAAGTCTCATACCTTGCAATGGATCCTAACAGGTAGTTCTGGTCTCTCTCTGATTTGGTTAACTATATTTATTTTAGTGGTAAGATTAACCATTAACTTAGAAGCAGAAGGAAAAAGACACTGGTCCACTAAATCTTAAATCTTAAGCCTGCAAAGTACTCATAGCACTGGGCAAGGCTAGACTCTAGAGGGTTATTGAGAGAGACATATCAATTTTTTTCATACGGAAGCCTTTAAGAACTTGGGAGCAGCAAGGAGAAAAAGCTCGTCTTCAACATAAATGAGCAGTTGCAAACTGTTCCCTTTTCTAGTATTGCTTTGCTGTATTTCGTACCAGTAATAAGGATCATGTTTACATCATTAAGAAGAAGTTAAATTGTGTAGGAAGAGTGTTTAACATTGTGGAAATTTTTCTGATAGAATCTTTTCTGCTGGTATAAAATGATGTCAAGTTGCAATAGTACCACAACATGTGGTGCTGACATGACCTTGCAAAGTAGTACCATAGTTTCACAAGATGCCATCGTACTCGGTACTTGATGCGAGTTTTCACCATGGATGGTATCTAGATATAGCGGACAAAAACAAACGGTTCAGCCTTAATGATTGAGGCTTCTGCTTCAGCTTCATATATGTCTTAGTTCACCAAGTTGTTTCTAGTTCAACCATAGCATTAATCTATGGAAACAAATCTCTTGCAACCCTTTCGGATGAAGATCCTCAGTCATTTCTCTCCTTCTTCTCTGTCTCACCAATAAAATTATATTAAGTGACATAATTTGATTGGTGGGACAACGAATGAGACACACACATCAAATGGAGACATAGGATTTGGTTCCGCCCTTCTAAGGCAAGTAGATTTATTCAAATTAAAGGTCTACTAGGAAGAACTCTAGTTAATTAGCATATTGCAACCATCTTATGTCAAGCACCCATTACCAGAAATCATTTTTGAATCCCTATTTTCTACTTCAAGTTTTATTTGGACAACTAAAAAAGGAAATTCAACTTTAATGGTTTGCTTAGTTCTTTTGGTGTTTGAGTTCTTAGATTTTGAACGATTAATGGAAAGAGAGTGGATCATTCCTGAATTATTAGCATTTAGTTGACTAGTAAAAAAAGACCTTATTGAAGTAGACTAATGTTAATTAGTAATTACTATAACTAAGAATATGCTACCCGTGGTTTACTTGGTTGGTCCCTATGATAATAAGTTTATAACTATGGCCTAATTAAATTGGAGAGTTTCTCACTAAATCCTCAAAGATATATCTTTGCTTAAATAAGCTACATCTCTCCCAACACATGTTGGCTTACTCCTTAGGAGGTTGTATGTTTGATTTTCTCTGCTGATGTGAGGCTACATGAGTGGACAATTCGTAAGTACCTTCATAAACGACTTATAATCTCAAAATCATTCTCTGGTCCATAGTGTTAGCCGGAGCTGAATCCACCTAAGCTTTTATTCATAGAAGAAAAAAAGTTACATCTCTTTTTAAGTCTTAGAAGTTTTTTCCAAAATTGATGTTGCCCTTTTATGTAGTTTAAGGTGAAAAGTGAAAACAAGCTTGTGATAAGTCATTGCAGAAAACTTGAATGATGCAAATCAATTTTCAGTGGCATCAATGATGTTTGGCCATAAATGTAAAACCGTCCATATTATACCTTCACCTGAATTTTGTATTTCTTTCCTTCTCCACTTTCCTTTCTAGCCATGAGAATCAGAATTTCTCTTCACCATAAAATCATGCCTATCACTCTCACATTGACTTGGCTTTGGTCCCCCCAGCTCTTAATTTTATTCTCCTTTGCTTAGTTGCTATGCAGGTCATGCACCACTCCATTAAAGCCTTGTAATTAGCAAGCCCATTAAGTGTGTGACGTTTGAAAATTCTTCTAAAATTGATTTCGAAACCAAATGCAATTAGTTTCCAAGTGTCAAAATTATTATTGAGTAAAGAGTTTCAAACATGATATAATAAGTGCACACGATCATGACTTCCACACGCAAGATGCACCAAGCACTGTTGCATCTGTGATCTGATATGATATATACTATTTGAGAAAGGCCCTTTTAATGTGTTCTTTAAATCGTGTAGGACAGTTGTGAAGGAAGATTTCTATCAGAATAGACAAAACTATAGTGCTTGAGAATTCTTGTTGCTTATTTTCTGTGAAGAATAATAGTGCAGACAGCTGCACGGTTGATAAGATAAGAGGAATATAAATCATCAAGGAAATTGATGTTGGTCCCCAATTAAGCTTTGGCAAACCATGAATAAAAGCCTTCAATCAAAGACTTGTTTTCACGGCACACTTTTGTAGCATAATGCTTAAGTTACCATGGGTCTTCTTCACAGGTGCAGAAAACTTGTCATTGGCTCTTTTCCGACTTGCTTTTCTGTGATTTATGATGGCTTGTCGTTTTTGCCACTGCTTTACCAGAGGATTTATGGGTCAGAAACAGACATAGGTATCTGATTCTGTTGTATTGTCAGAAATAAGCCCTCATCAATGATAATTGAATTGTTTTTGTTAGTGTTGTTTCAAAATAGATCCCCTTGATCTTCAAGGGTGGTGCGCTTTCCTAGATGTATCTTCATGGTGTGATCTTGATGGGCGGGTTTGTACCTTACACTCCAACACTCAAGTAAGTAGGGAGTATTGACGATAAAACTCAAGTCAAAATCATACAATGAATTAACAAGATGAGTAATTTTATGTAAATGAACGATCAAATTTGTATTTATAGGCATCGTGACAGACATACTCGAGACAATAAACCTTTGTGAAGCCTTTGCATGACTTCTCCGAATTCATCAAAGAGCTTGTTGACTTTGAGGTTGTGGACATGTTGCTAATTAACGCCTTCATTTGTAACCAGCTCAAAGTGTTGGTCCTCCTAAAGTGCTAGATTTGGTGGAAAAATATCATGTTTAGCGAGGTTTCTCCCTCTATTATTTCGAAACGCAAATTCTTGGCGGTTCGAAACCTCCACCAAATTTGTGGTATGTTTTATTTTTACACTTCATATTTAGGGACGATTAAAAACTGCCTCTATATCATATGTCGATTGTATGTCCAAATTTTTGTATGTTTCACAATTTTTTGTTAGGAACCAATTATTCTAAAAGTTTAACTTATTGGAGTAGGGTCATAAGAACAAGAATGATTTTATATTATTTTATCTGATTTTATATGATTTTATCTTACATGCCCCAAAAGAAGTATAAAGGTATTTTTACCATAAGAGCAAATGTAGCAATGACAATTGTCATTGCAAGACATCAAACCCTTTAACAATGTGAGGTTGTCGGACATACTTTCCTTTAGTGAAGTGCATCCCTAAAAGTCGACTTTTTTCTGTTGCAATTTGAAATTTTCTAGATGATAGCATTACACCGTACTTATCAGAACTAGTCCGTTCTAACTGAAGTGTGGACAATGCACATTTGAAGAATTAAGAGAGGTAAGAATCGAACTCTAGATCGCTTGGTCATAGAAACTTTGACACCATAACTAAAATCAGTTATCCCAAAGGCATACATTATTAGGTAGAAGTCACATAAATAATTTTATGTTATTTCTAAGACTTAAAGTAAAACAACTAACTAAGGCATACTAATCACGAGCCATGATTAACCTTGTTCATCTTATCATAGCTTCCTGCTTTTCTCCTCAATTCCTCAACACTATTTTCACCTCTGAAATGACTTTCAGGATTGGGTCCTTTCTTTTTGTCTTCTTGGTTTCCTGCCACCACATCCTTAACCTTGTGAGCAGTTTCTTTGGCTTCTTTCCAAGCTCCATTGATGGTTTCCTTCATAGTGGAGAAACAAACTGTGGAAAGCCTAGGAGAAGCGCACCAATTAGGCATTAATTTGGAGATCACTTAAGGGATTGATTTCTTGGGTAACAACAGTTTAGATATGCTCATCGTCTTTGGTTTGATTTAGCGCGCTAGCTAGCTTCTTTTGTATATTTGTGCCTTAAAATTCAGCAGAGAAAGGTGGCATAGCTTACGAGTTACACGTTAGAAGTATTTGGACACGTTTCGGATACGCACTGCTTGTTCAATATTATCACTTTGTTATATATATATATATATATATATATATATATATATATATATATATATATATATATCACATGAATACAATAGTGATGTCCGTGGCCATAATGTATTATTTTTTATTTCAGAGATGATCGAACACCGGTCAGGAACCTAGACAAAATCCCTTAAGAAAATGCATATTCACCATTTGCGATCCCCTTTGGCTATTCTACATAAGTTCTTTTTAAACTCTATTCTTCGTAAGTTCTAATACAAAAGAATTGCGCTTATTTTTTTTAACTTGAATTGTGCTTATTAAGAAATATAAAAGCACTAAATGTGTCTAATCTTATCTAATCTTATCTAATCAATGAGAAAAAGAAAGCCACCGTATTAAGGGCTCTTTGGGAATTATGTTTGACACCCACCTATTGGGTTTGACACCCCACTTTACTAAAAACGGGAATTAAAATTCCGATTTTAATACGAAAAAAATGAAAATTAAAAAACCGTTATGTGTTTTAGCATATGTGGCACATTTTCAACCGTTCATTACATATAAAAAAAAAAATCGGAATTTTAAATTCCGTTTTGAAAACGGAAATTTAATTCCCCTATTGAATAAAGTGGGGGTGCCAAACCCAATAGGTGGGGTGGCAAACCCAAATCCCCCGTATTAAGAGCAAGAACAGGGCGAGTGAAAGACAGAAAATGGCAACAGCGACGGTGAAGAGAATCGGAGTGGTTGGCGGAGGCCAAATGGGTTCCGGAATAGCCCAAGTCGCCGCCATGCACGGCGTCGACGTTTGCCTCTTCGATGTCGACCCTCAAGCTCTTTCCAAAGCTTCCTCTTCCATCTCTAACTCCATCAACCGTCTCGTTTCCAAATCACACCTCTCTCAGGTTCCAACCAATCACTTCGATTTTGTTCATATCATCTTCATTCTTTCTTTGATGTGAGTTCTTGTTTGATAGGTGGCAGGTGCTGATGCTTTGAAACGGCTGCGTTTTACCTCGGATTTGGAAGAGTTTCGTGATGCTGATTTTGTCATTGAAGCTATTGTGGAATCTGAAGATGTGAAGAAAACCTTGTTTGTTCAACTGGACAAGATTGTTAAGAGTTCTGCGATTCTGGCATCGAACACGAGTTCAATCTCCATTACTCGCCTAGCATCTTCTACATGCAGGCCAAGCCAGGTTTTCTTCATTTTTGTTTTTCATTCGATTGTTGTTAAGAACCAATTATCCCAGAAGCTTTAAGTTATTAGGTAAAAATCAGGTGAATAGTTATATTTTTAACACGCCCCCTCACGCGAAACTCACTTGGGCTTGAAGCGTGGACAATGCACAGGTCTGTCCACTTATCATGTGCTAAGTTCAACTTTTTTATTTGAAGAGTTTGAGGCGACAAGGATCAAACTCTAGACCACTTAGTTATAGAGGCTCTGATATGATGTTAAGAACCAATTATTCTAAAGCTTAAGCTATTAGATAAAGAAAGATCGCATGAATGGTTATATTTGTAACAATTGTCTGCTATGATTTTTCATGCTTGAATTAAAGGAAGGTATGGCTTTGTGTTCAGGTGATAGGGATGCATTTTATGAATCCTCCGCCTTTGATGAAGCTGATTGAGATTGTGCGTGGTGCGGACACTTCTGATGAGACTTTTGCTGCGACGAAAGCACTGTCAGAGAGGTTGTTAACTTAGGCATCTCATTCCCCTGTCCAATTACAAACAGAGTGATTTTGTGTACCTTGTTTGTTTCCTTCAATATTCCTCCTGTTTGAAAAATATGAATGTGAATAGGTAAGGATACATGTTTGGCATGTTCCTCCTTTCTGAGAAATGTGAATGTGAATAGGTAGATACATGTGGGCATGTTTGTAAAATCAGTTCAAATTGGGAAATTCTTCTATAGGAAATTCTTCTAAGCAGGACGAGTAGTTTCTGATTTTAGAATTGATTGTGACGAATGAAAACCTAATCCAAACATGCAGTCACTATCAGCAAGAACCAAACCTTTCATGATGCAGTGGGATTGGCAATGTTGGGCATATTTAGGTTAATATTGTTTTCATGAATGTTAATGCTCGAGAGATGTGATAGGATCAAGCCCAGATGAATTGCATTATTAGCCTATTTTGGCCAACTGCTCATGTGCTGAGAACACCTCAACGTTTGTGTGATTTGTGACAGATTTCTGTAGTGATATATAGCATTGCCATTGTTTTTTCAAGAGATATGAGCATCTTAGTAATTTCTTTTTTGGTTTGAGAAAAAATGTTATGTTTTTATTTATAATTATGTTATTTTTTTGTTTTTCAGAAGAATTGTGCAGGAAATGGCAAAACTACTAAAAAGTTAGTTTCGTTTCCAGTGAATGTATTTGACATCAAGAAAGAAAGTGAAAATAAATTGGTATTTTGTAATTATTGGTGAAAATAAGAAATGAAACCAGAACACATCCTACTTGGCATTTCTATTAAGTTAGATATGTACTGTCCTAACTTCTGGCAAAATCTAATATCTGTATCCTTTTGTCCATTTTCTAATTGTTCTCTGAATGTGGATTAATTTTTCATTGTTTAATATGTTGAAGTGAATTATTCTGTTCTTTGCATATGGACCAAGTATTGTATCCTTTAATTTGTCTGCAATTACTTGAATTCGTTGTTTTTGTTTTCCTTCTCTTCCCTGGCCCTCTAAGATCTTAAGTTTCCTTCTACTCTTCAAGATAATATTGTGCTTCTAATTTACTAGTAGTTCAATATGCAGGCTCGGGAAGACAGTAATAACCTCCCAGGATTATTCAGGCTTTATAGTAAATCGGATCCTTATGCCAATGATAAATGAAGCATTTTTTACTCTCTACACTGGTGTTGCAACCAAAGAGGATATTGATACCGGGATGAAGCTGGGTACTAACCATCCAATGGGTCCTTTAGAGCTAGCTGACTTCATTGGATTGGATGTGTGCTTGTCAATAATGAAAGTTCTTCACGCTGGTCTTGGGGACAATAAATACGCACCCTGCCCTCTACTTGTGCAGTATGTTGATGCTGGCCGGCTTGGAAGAAAACGTGGCATTGGCGTCTATGACTACCTAAAATCATCTTCTCGTCTCTAAAATGTTTGGTTGCCTTGGAAGACTCTGCTGAAGTTAAGGGAATACAGTAAGATAATCTGTACAAATTACAAAATATGTTAGGTACTGGTTCTTGTGTAAGCTTCAGTGTTACCTTGCTGCCAATTTACTTGAACTGCTTTAAAGAGTTTTTACTATTACTCAATGTGAAATAATACATCTGGATTAGTTAGTGAAAACTAAAAAAATAAAACCAGTCACTTTGAAAACTGGAGACAATTTCTATTATTACAATCATTCTAAGTTTCTGATTCATCATTGCTAAGGGTGAAAGGAGGTAAAAGTTGTACATCCGGACTCCATAGAGTAGTTAAATATAGGTTTTTATTCTGTAGGATTGTACAGCAAAGACTTCTTAGCTAGAACATTGCAAATAAACCACCTTTTTTTTTTCTCCTTTTTTTTGAGATTGAAGTTTCTATATTGCTTGCCAGCTTAGGAACCTTTTGTGGCAGACAAAAAATAGGAAAAGGGAGTGATGTTTTTCCATCATGCAAGGTGCTATTGTGAGCTGTGACTAATATTCCCATTTACAACATGTCTAGCCTAGCTATGCAATTCCTTCAATATTCCGAAGCAGCCACAATACGAAAGGTAAGGATTATAAAAGAAAAAAGATAGAGAAGAGTAAGAAGGAAGACATGGAATAGCATAATTATTAGATAGGAAAGAAGAGCAAATGAGTTCACTAAAGCTGGACTTTTCCCCTTATATTGAGTGTCTAGGAATTTGAGATCTGAGCAAACGGGAATGAAGTTCTTGTTCCATTGCCCCTGTTGCTCATGCTTTTGCTTCATGAAGCCCAAGAAGAAGAAAGCAAAGGCAAAGGAGGTCAAGGTACATTATGAAGCCAAAGAAGAAAAGAACAAGTGACAACTGACATGCAACTCCACGGCTTAGAGCTGTCTTTCCTTTCTACTTGTCAATAGTCTTCTATGTATGTGTGCCTACTTTGTAAGGTTTGAACCATTCACACATTTTTTCTTCCATCCAATTTTTACCCACTTTTTCTTATCTTTCTGTCTTCTCTTCCTAGTTTTTGCTGAGTGTGTGGAATTGGGGTGTGAATGAAGTTTTATATTGTACTGCTTTCTTCATTTGACATTGCCATGATATCCAAATATCAATTCAAAATGTATGATGCCTTCTACTGGCACTGACACTGCTAAGGATAGAAAATAAATCTGCCATTGATT
Organism: Lotus japonicus; assembly: GCF_012489685.1. Classification (NCBI taxonomy): domain Eukaryota; kingdom Viridiplantae; phylum Streptophyta; class Magnoliopsida; order Fabales; family Fabaceae; genus Lotus; species Lotus japonicus. Next base: position 4,957,761 of record NC_080043.1, read on the forward strand.
GTCATGCTAAATTCCATTCGGTTTGTAGATTGTTTGATGACACGGAATTCTATTTTGTCTTCTAAGTCGTTAGTTCTCTGTTATCTCAGTAAATATGCATACTTTTTTGTTAAAATTTGCACTTGATTCTTTGATCACTGTGTGTGTAAATACTTCCAAAATTATGCCCTTTTGGGTTTGTAATTTAAAGAAATAGGAATCAACATCATTTCCCTCCATAATTTTCACCAAATAGAAAAAGATAAGAAACAAAAGTGAAGAAAGGAGATCAATATGAGTTTATATATTTTTATACATTGGTACATTTTGTGCTTTTATTTGCTTCTTAAAGCTTTTGTTTCCTTCTTGATATATAGCAGTGCTGAATAAGACGGATATGGTGTTGGCCCCATGCACCTCCCTTCATCCTCCGATAATAATTTTCGCTACCTGAGCCAGCGCAGTGTGAGATGAACCACCTGGCGACAAAGCCTTTTCAGCACTGTGCTTGATCTCTTTCACTCTCTTCGTCACGGCACTGATCCTTCCGTCACGCAACTGAATCACCTCTCTCACCATGCTCGCTATCTCCTCCCTCCTCACCACCTTCTTCGTGGGCAGCTCCTTCGTTCGCACCGCCACGCCTAGCTCCTCCGCCAGCAACGTCGCGTTCATCCTTTGCTCAGCATACAGAGGCCATGCGATCATAGGCACGCCGCTCATCACACTCTCCAGGGTTGAACCCCACCCGCAGTGCGACAAGAACGCGCCAACCGAACTGTGCCTCAAAACCGTTACTTGTGGGGCCCACTGCGGAACTACCAAGCCCACTTCCCAAGTCCTCTCAACAAACCCTTCTGGCAACACACCATCCCAATCATCACTAGTTCCACGCCCCATCGTCAAATAAGCCGCGTCCGTAACTCCTTCGGTGGGCGCGCGCACCACCCAAACAAACCTCTGCTCGCTCAATTCCAAACCAAACGCTATCTCCCTCATTTGCTCATACGACATCGTTCCTCCGCTTCCGAACAACACGTAAACCACTGAATCCCTAGGCTGTTTGTCCAACCACTGCACAACCCACCCGGAATCCCAACCCGTTTCCGAATCAGGTTCCCTCATGATGGGTCCCACCGCGTAGACCGGGACCTTCAAGACCCGACCCATTAAATTTTGGTCTCTTAGTGCCTCAAGGTCTCTACACTGAAGCTCCTCCCACGTATTGACCAAAACGCCGTCGCTTCTCGGAATTGCTTTTCCTAGTGTTAGACACTCCGAGTACTGCATGTCGTTCCGGTCCTGCATGGGGTCGAAAACGTCCTCCGGCCGAACCGGGCTTGACCCGGGTATTGTAAGCGGCTTGTTCTGGTCCACATACTGTCCTTCAATTATTTCATCCAGCACCGACAAGTACACGAGCAGCGACAGAAACCAAGCATGTGAAGTCACGTACACGAATTTTCGGATATTGAGTTCAGCGGCAACTGGCAAGGAATCTGTCCCAAAAATGTCAACAATGAAAGCGGAGGGACGGAGCTGCATGGTGGAGAGCGCTGCTCGGATGGCGGGCACGGCGGCGCGCATCGTCATGCAGAGGCGAGTGGCAAGAGCGGCTCCAGCTCCGGCAGGGAGGTCAGGCGGTGGTATCTCGATGACATCGCAGAGAGATGATCTCAGAACCTCTGCTTCGGCGTTGGAGGCTTGGAAAGTGACGGCGAGGATGGTGACTTTGAAGTTGTGGTGACGGAGGAAGCGCTTGCCGAGCTCGATGATGGGGATGAGGTGGCCCAAACCAGGACTGGAAAAAAGAACCACGTGTGGTGGTTGGTTCTGCATGTCTTCCATATGTGATGACTGTGTTATAAAAATAGGCTTGATCGTGATGGAAATCACTTTCCTTAAAGTATTTCAAGCACTCTTTGAATTTCGTCTTAGAGTTTGGATGCAAGAATACCCAGGATAATCAGCCTTGGTTCGAGTTTGCACAAGACTAATGAAAACTCGATAAGCAGCGAAGTATTTTCTGGAAAACAGAGGATAAGATTGTGTGTTCTGAATTCTGAACATGCACTCTATTTATAGGCAAAAACAGAACAATTCATAAGGTTGCGACCCTTCATGAATTATGTCTGTTACCAACAAATATGTGAATAATTGCGACCCTTCATGAACAGGTGCAAAATTCGAAAAACAAACAAACAGACGTTACGGCAACCGAGTCGCCGTCGTGTACTTGCCGGTGCCGTCTACAAGCCGCCACTAGCGCCTCAAGTGCCGTGCCGTCTACAAGCCGCCACTAGCGCCTCTACACCCACGCCGAGGGGTGGTGTGAATGGAACATGTGACATAAAAGCTTGGGACCACCAAACCATGCACATGTAGCACTACATCCTCACTTTGTCTCTTTGTTGAATGGTTGGCATTTAATGATATATAAATGCTTTGGAAAGTTGCTCCACTTTCTATGTGGGACTTCATTCCAATCCATTCAATGCAAAATCAACACACTTGTCATTTTGGAACACTATGTAATTATTACTCCTTGAGTAATTATTACAACAGACTGATGAGTAGGAAAAGGAAGGAGAAAGGGATCAATTTGCTAAGCTCGCAGCTATTTTGTAGCTATTTGGCTACAGTGTATAGTCCACAACAGGAACAAATATGTATGATATATATCGACAATCCCAGCTCAACTTTCTGGTCCACTAATTAAATATTGCCATTTTGATTACAAAAGAAACGTGTCAATGCCAAACTTGGATGGTGATTTTTTAAAATTTATTTGTGGTACAGGGAATATGTGAAGCCTCTGGCTTAGATTACATTGTTTGTTTGGTCCAAGTCGGTGGTCACTTAATTGGGGGATTTGAATTTTGAGAGAAGGTTGTCATCTAAGCAAAGGACTGGGATTTCATTTCATATAGAAGTGTCTAGTCATTGACTCATTGTATCTTGCTTTTGGTGATCATGGGTTATTGTTTACATGGATTTTTGGGAAACAAATATCCTCTTAGTTCGACTAAAGGAAGTTTAGATTTAGGGTCCTTTTGAGAAAACGCTTTGCCAAAGTGTTGTGTGTGTGTAAGTGCTTTTTCGACGACAACGAGTTGGTTTAAACAGAACTGAATTTCATTAAGCACGGGTCAATTACAAAGAAATCACATACATCAAAATAACACAAAAGCTACAAGAGATAAGGATCTCGACAGGAAAATGCATACAGGAACTGGGAATTAACAAGCTTAAATACAAGAAAACTAAAGTGTTGGTTCTGCAACATACTCCTTCATCATCACGTTTTGCTCCTTGAGTCTCATTGATGCGGACATTTGGAGCTTTTTGGTGAATTTTCAGAGTTTGAGTTGGGAACCCTCTTCCTGAATTGGATTCTCCTATTTATAGAGCTTCGTGCCCCGCGTGTCTTTGACGGTTTTCCTCCTCAATGGATAGGTTAGTGGGCCTGGTTTCCCCCCACGATTTGATGCTTGCTCCGGAAGTTCCATGCATGGTGGTGGAGATCGTGTGCTTCAACTGCTTTAACTGTTTCCTGGCCACGTTTTCGACCATCGTGGGGAGAATTTGACTTGGTCAATGTGGCACGTGTTACATGTGCTTGTGTTTAGTGGTGATTGTTATTGTCGAATTTGGCTGTCCCATTAACTTGGTGCATTTTCCTTTCCCTTTCTTAAGTCCGAATTCTACTACCTTGAGTGTTTTGGGCTGAATGCGTTTTTTTCTCTCTTGGGCCAAAATATTGGGCCAACAGATGCCCCCCAAAAATGTTGATTCTCGACTACTAGATCTTGGAGGGATCAAGCATTTTTTGCTCGTGCAATTCGACTGAGCTTGACGGTTGTTCGCGACTTTCCACTTTTCTGACTTCAAGTCCCATCAGAGATCCAATCGTTTGACTTTTCCTCCAATCAGAAGCCTTGACGTCTGACTTCGTCTGCCGTGTGCCGTCTCTACTTTAGAGTAATCATGGCCCTTTTCTAGCCTTTTCATTAGGGTTTGCGGTTATATAATAAAATAACCGTTGGATTTCAAAAAAAATTTATGCAACGTTCTATAATGCAGCTTCACGTCCGACTCTTCGTTTGCCTATAAATACGCCATTGTTGGCCTTCTGCAAGCTTTACCGTTTTTTCAAACACTCAAGCTTTCAAATCCTCAAGCTTTCGAACACTCAAACTTTTGCCTGATTCTGCTTGTGACCACCTTTCATCATTTGGTTTCTGTTTTCCCCGTGTATTCTCTGAACATTTCTATGGCTTCTGGTTCTGGTTCTGACAATGTCATCCCTTTGGCTGCTGCATGTGAGATGAATGAAGCCAAACGCACTCCCATTCCAGATCCGCCGTATGACGTGGAGAAACGGGCTATCTGGAAATCCCAGGTATTTATTCATATATCTGTGAATGGCAATTTACGTGCCATTTTAGGCCCTTTGAAGAAGGCAAAGAAGGGCAGACCTAACAGTCTCCCTGAGGGCTACGAGCATTTTCACCCCAGCATTCGTGGGGATGAGCTCATTCTTGCATTTCAACCTTCTTACCGCTTCCCTTTTCTGAAAGATCCCAAAAGGACTTTCAGGTCTGCGCCTCCTAACCCATCTGCTGGTGAAGGAGCCTATCTGAGATGGCTCGACAGGGTGGAGGCCAGTAAGTCTGGGCATTGGAAAGTGACTGGAATTTTCGACCTCATTCAGTTGTCGAGGTCGCCGATTACTTATAACCCTGCTATGCTTCTGAGCTCTCTTTTCTTTTGGGAGCGGTCCACCAATAGCTTTCATGTCCCCTTTGGGATGCTTTCTCCCACTCTTCTCGATGTTGCTGCAATTACTGGCCTCTGGGTGGTGGGTGATGATTACCATTCTTCTGTTGCTCCCACCAATCCTATTGCCATTCCAACAGATAACATTGCTTTCAGTAAGTTTATTAAAGATCACTATGTCGAGAATGGTGAAGTCTCTGATGCTGAGCATGTCGCGTTTCTACTGTATTGGCTTTCTGCTTATGTGTTCTGCACCAAGTCTTTGAGGATTCCGGCTAAACTCCTTCCTTTAGCCAATCTGTTACACGAGGGTCGAATTATCGCCATGGCCAGGCTCGTGCTCGGTAATCTCTACCAAATGATCAATGAAGCGATAGCTGACATTCGAGATCCTAAGGTTGCGTCTTTGAATGCAGCTGGTCCTTTCTGGCTTCTTCAGCTCTGGATGAATGCGGTTTTCGAGCCATCTCTTCCAGCCAAGAACCCTCCTCCTACGGTGTCTAACACAAGGATCGATGCTTTCAGGCTTGAGGCTCTCACCCCTCCTTATGATGCTTCCACGTTCGAGTTTGACTTCAAGAAGTATTTTACCCTGTTTTTCGAGCTGAAGCGTTTCCGCTCGAGCTTTGCACCGTACCACAAACCTTCTTATGGCCCTCGGTGGCTAAGGAACTCTTACCCCAATCTTCCTGGCTCAGAGAACCTCTCTCAGCATCAAGTCGAGCTTTGGCAGACTATATTGTCTCCCAGGGTGTTAACCATCAACTTTGCCAGTAATGATTTTACTCTTTGCGGTTACAATCCTCAGCTTGTGTCTCGACAGTTTGGGCTGAGTCAAGATTTGCCCAATACCTTGTTCGACAAATCCCTCATCCTCTATCCTGGTACCATCACCAAACGTAGTGTTTTCGACACTACCATTAGTTACTATAACGAGGAGGAGCTACTTGGTCTTAGTCCTTTCAGTTTCACTCCATCCTTTTACGTCACCCAGGCGTTCAAGGCTTGGTGGTCTGCTTATTGGCATGATATTTCGACGCCAATTGAGGATTGCTTCCAGCGCATAACAAACATTTTTCTTTTGCAGAGGCAGGCCCCAAAGAAAACTAAAGGTATGCATACATCTGAGATCAACGCTTTTCAACAATTCTTCGGTGTAGTATACTTTCCGGGTCCTCGACTTCAGGAAACGGTTGCCAAAGCAGCCCAAGTTCTCAGGCGAATGTGGGAAGCTAAAGCCAAGAAAACTCGATTGAGCCTTCCTTCTGATGAGGATGGTCTTTCTTTTATTATTCGAAAAACCGGCTTTAGGTTCCCACCACTGCCTACTTGTAAGTATGCTTTGGCTTTTCCGGTAGTGCTTCCTAAGTGGGTTGATCATGTAAGTATCAAAAACTTTTACCACGGTGCACTGCCCCCTCGGAAGCGGGTGACCTGGACCAAGCGTTACCTGTGGAATTATCCTCTCCATGTGCCGGTTGAAATCTTCAACCACATATCGATAAGAACGCTTATTGGTCAAGGTAATTATTTCGACCTGGTATCTCTGCGATATTTATAGCTTAATCTTCCTTTGTTTTCCTTTTGTAGCTGAACCAATTCCTCGACCGACCCCTCATGCTTCTCCTCGGGTGGCTTCTGCGATTGTTGAAGTGGAGGATGATGATGATGATGATGACGTTGCCTTGGCTGATAAGCTCAAGATTCCTAAGGTAATACTGAACCTTGTGAAACTTTGACCTTTGCTTGACGTGTATATCTTTGTGATCATTTGCTTTTGTTTCAGAGTCGAAAACGGGGGGCCACCCCTACTACTTCTGCGAGCCAAAAGAGGGCTAAAGGTGCTGGTGAACCTTCTGCGGGCAATCCCTCCCCTGCTAAATCAGCCAGTCAACGTGAGGAAGTGCAGCAAGGTGGTGAACAAGGTGTTGATGAGCAGGCTTCTAATCCTCTGCTTCAAGGTACTACACCGATTCCTGTCGAGATGGCTCAAGCCAAGAAGACCTCCGGGAAAAGGTCTAGTCGCAAATCTGGTAGCTCCTCTTCCCACCATTCTAAAAGTTCAACCAGTTCCAGCCCCCTCAAAGCATCTGGCCCTAAGGTAAATTATTAGCTCTTACCTTGTCTCAATTCGCTTTCTTTTCTTCTTTCTCAATCATTTTCACTTTTGTTCTTCAGAGGGTTGGCATGTCTAAAATGGATGTACCTCGAGCCACGTGGTTTTCTTCTAAACCCCCACCAGTTGTCCTGTCTAGCTCTCCGAGCAGTTTAGAGTCCTCTAATTCGAGTTTAAACTCTACTGAATCAGACCCCGTGTGGGACAAGCTAACGTTCTATTTTAACTCGAAACCAATTGCTTGGCAGCATCCTGGTTGTGAACCCTATTATACCAAAGAATGTCGAGATAACCTTTCTAATTTTCCTCCGCAGGATATGTAGAACATGCCTTCCCCTGCTCGCGAAGAAAATGTACCACATGATGAGGTGCAGGGTAGTGAAGGTCAAGAACCTCCAATCATTCAGCCTGATCAAGTGATTGGTGTGATGCCCCCTCTTAAGGCTGATGTTCTGGTCTCGACTCATTCTGAACCTTCTTCTCGACAACTTCCAACTTCTCCTCAACAACCTCAACCTGGTGCCCGGATCGCTTTGTCTTCTCCTCACGCTAAGGGAGGCTCAGCTTCTTCTAAGACGGCTGCCTCCTCCCATACTTCTGGCGAGAGGCTCAGTGCTCTTTTAGTCGAAGACCCTCTTTCCATCTTTCAGAGCTTCTTCGATGGTACTCTAGATCTCGAGTCTCCACCACGCCAAGCTGAAACTATTGAGACTGCTCAGTCTGGTGGAGTAGCCGACGATAGCCAGATTGAAGAAGCTTTTGTAAAGTTAAAAGGGCTGGTTTTCGATGCGGGCTTCATCAGCGGGGCTCGAGCTAACTCTCGACTAGGCCAGGAGGTTAAAGAGCTGCTTGCCTTCCTATTGAGCCAACGACTTGACCAAACTCGAGCAGATGCTCTCGTCGAGCTTTAGACTCTCCTGGTCGATATCTTGGCCACGCTTGACAAGGCTATTGCGGTGGAGCAACTCATTGAGGCTAAGCAGGCACAAGTGACTTCCAACACCAATGGGCTCCTGCCTTCAAAGGATGAAATTCTGAAGCTGACTGCAAGGAAAGCTCTTATAGCAGATGAGTTGTCAAGCGTCGATGCTCGACTGGATGAGCTTCAAAGGGAGGTGGCAAGGCTAGAGAAACAGAAGGCGACGTTGATTGATGAAGGTCCAACTGTTAATTCTCGGCTGAATACTCTTGCTGCTGAGTGTACAAATGTGATGTTATCGACAACTCAACTTTCTAAAGAGGTTGCAGCGGAGCGGCGCGTAAAGCAAAGCTTGGATTCTAGGATTGCTGCTGCTGGGGTTCAGCTTGAAGCCTTCAAGTCGAGAATTTAGGCTTCATAATTGTTGTTTTATTGTAATGGCCATGGATCTATTGTGGCCTTTGTTGCCAACTTTGTAACAATCATTCCTGTAACTTTGCTTGATTTCTGATTAATGAATGAATTTGTATTGGCAATGCTCAACATGCTTTGTTTCTCGATTTGCATCTTATTGTCGATTTAGTTTTCGTTACATTACTTCCTGCATTGAATTGCTAAGTCTCACCATTTAACTTGGTGCTTAATCTAACCTTTCAACTTCCACGTTTCTTGGAAAACCACGATAATTTATAACGCTTTTATCACGTTCTTGTTCAACGACTCAAGAACTTCCTCCACTTGTGGTAGTGGTTGACGTGGCTTGCCGTGTTTGGCTGACGCTTTGGTAACTGCATGTTTGCATTAATACGTCTGTTTGTTACTTCCCCATTATAACTGGTGCCGTTTTTTACTCGTCTTCCAACAACAACTCTTTTCTTTCCATTCTCATCGTCTTCCTGCGATTCAAAGACCTTTCATTCTTTACCATGGATAGCAGACTTATCCTTCGTCGTATCAGGGACTTGGCTTTCCAGGAGAACCTTTTCCAGAACCTGTATGACTCCTCTGCTGGCCTTGATGAGCTTCTAGGGCTCATTGATCAACTGCTTCATAGGCCAATCATCGCGCGCGTTAGAATTCCCCTTCAGGAGTTCCAGGGGTTTCTCTTGGAGGTCAAACCTTTGTTTGAAGAGTTCCGGGAGCTTTCAGTAATGGTGTTCTTTCAAGAACACCAAATCGATGAGTGGAGGGAGAAATTCGATTTTCTCCAAGCCTCTTTGGATCAACAAGATCCCGAAGGTCTCGTTCGATTAGCTGTCGAGATATCTACAGCCTCCCTTGAAGACCTGATTGCTCGTCAAAAGAAGGCTCGGCTTGAGGACCAAATGGTGGCGCTGGTGAATCGAATTGCACCCATGCAAGCTAGATATAACGGATACAGAGCTATTTTTCCTTTTTAGGTTTCTAGTTTTATTTGTATTTTGCCATGCCTGTAATCTTTCCGATCAATGAATGTGATTTGGCAATTTAACGCTTATGTTTCATTCGATTTTAAGCTCGTGCAACATTGGCTTATATGCTTTTAAATACTTGCCATTTATCGTAACACATTGACGCTGGTTACTCAATTCCTTAATTACATAAGCATTATTGGGTAACGCTTTCTCGACTGTAAATGGCCCTTCCCAATTGGGGGTCCATTTCCCATAAGCTCTATCCTTTTTATCTATTGGGAGAATAACTTTCCACACGTAATCACCTGTAATAAAAGATCGACCTTTAACCTTTTTATTGTATGCTTTAGCTATGCGATCCTTCTGCCTTGTCAAAACGTCCAGTGCCAAGAGCCTCTCTTCGTCGAGGTTGACCATTTCGTCTAGCATCATATTCCAGTAAACTTCACTTGGGATTTCCTCTTGTCTTTGAATTCGACATGATTGCAAATATACTTCTGCGGGCAGCACGGCTTCTTGGCCATAGGCCAGTCGAAAAGGCGTTGTTCCGGTCGCTTCTCTTGGAGAATTCCTGTAAGCCCACAAGACTTGGCTTAAAGACTCATGCCAACTTTTTGGTTTTCGACCCACGTGCTTTTTGATTAAGCTTATTAGAGTTTTATTGGCCGCCTCTACTTGACCGTTTGCCTGAGCGTAGTAAGGGGTCGAGGTTAAGAGTTTAATCCCCCAGGATTCTGCAAAAGCTGCCACTTTGCGTCCCACAAATATTGTGCCTTGGTCCGTTGTAATTGACTCTGGTAATCCAAATCGATACACGATATGGTTTTGTATAAACTCGATTACCGTTTCCTGTGTTACGTTCTGTAGTGGAATGGCTTCGACCCATTTAGTGAAATAATCGACTGCCACAATGATATATTTGTGTTGCCTTGATGAGGCTGGGTGAATTTCGCCAATTAGGTCTATTGCCCATCCTCTAAAAGGCCATGGCTTGATAATAGAGTGCAATTCGCTAGCTGGCACATGCTGGATTCCTGAGTGTTTCTGGCAATCTTGACAACCTTTTGCGTACTCAATGCAATCTTTCATGATAGTTGGCCAATACAAGCCTTGCCTAAATAGAATCCATTTCATTTTGGCCCCTGCTTGGTGAGCACCACATAGGCCATCGTGAGCAGCTGATACTGCTATGAATGCGTCGTCTTCGCTTAAGCATTTCAACAATGTGCCGTCAACGTTCTTTTTGAACAACTCGTTGCCTAAAATAGTGTAGCTTTGGGACCTATACTTGACTTTTCTATCAGTTGACCCTACTGGGTTCTGCAGGTACTCGACAATTGGCTTTCTCCAATCGTTAGGAGTTAGATTATCAATAACCATAATGTCGAGATCTGAAGGACACAGCTTTTCTTTGATCTTAATTAACTCTGTTAACTTTAGCCTATCTATCTTATACCCAGAAGCAATCTGCGCCAATTCATTGGCTTCTTGGTTCTCTATTCTAGGAACATGACCTATTCCAACTTCGTTGAATTTAGCCAACAAATTGTTTGCTTTTACATAATATTTGGCTAGATGCTCACTAACGCACTTGTATTCTTTGGTGAGTTGCTTTACCACCAGCTCAGAATCTCCTTTTACGACAACGTTCTTTGCCCCCAGAGCTAGCAAGATCTCGAGGCCCGATATCAATGCCTCATACTCGACTTCATTGTTCGAGCAATTGCCCTCGATCCTAAATTTGAACTTAGTGGGGGTGCCTTGCGGGGACATAATGAACATCCCGATTCCAGTTCCATTTTTATGGCTGGAACCGTCGAAATATAATTTCCAAGGTTGTATGTCTACGTAAGTTACGATTTCTTTAGGCACAGTATGATCTGCTAAGAAGTCAGCAACCGCTTGCCCCTTAATTGCTTTTAATGGGGCATAAGTTAATGAATATTCGGTTAGGGCCAAAGCCCATTTACCAATTCGACTATGCAAGATTGGTTTGGATAACATGTGCTTTATTATATCATAATGAGAAAAAACCATTACATCGATTGGCTTTATATAATATTTCAACTTTACACAAGAGAAGTACAGGCATAGACACAATTTCTCGATCATGGTGTATCGAGTTTCTGCGCCTTTTAACACCCTACTCAAGTAAAATATGGCTCTTTCGTTGCCATCTTCATCCTCCTGAGCCAGCATACTCCCAATGGTTTCGTCTGTGGCGGAAATATACAGCTTCATTGGCCTCCCCTTGGTGGGTGGCACCATTACAGGCGGATTGGACAAGTACCTTTTGAGTTCATCAAACGCCTTTTGGTGCTCTGCTTCCCAACGGAACACATCTTCCTTTTTTAGTCGAAGAAGCGGGGAAAATGACTTGGTCTTTTCACTAAGGTTGGTAATGAATCTCCTTAGGAAGTTAATCTTCCCCAATAACGATTGTAGCTGCTTCTTGCTGGTTGGTGGACTTGTGTCGAGAATGGTTTTAGCTTTATTTTTGTTGATCTCGATGCCCTTTTTGTGCACCACAAAGCCCAAAAAATCACCTGCAATAACACCAAAGGCACATTTAAGGGGGTTCATCTTTAAGCCATATTTCCTCATCCTCTCAAAGGATTTCCTTAGATGGGATAAATGGTCATCCCTTGATTGGGACTTTACCACAATATCATCAATGTAAACCTGCATGAAAGTTTCAATAAAATCGTGAAAAATGGTATTCATTACCCTTTGGTAGGTCGCGCCAGCGTTTTTCAATCCAAATGGCATGACCACCCACTCGTATGTCCCTAAGGCACCAGGACATCGAAAATCTGTTTTCGACACATCCTCTTCTGCTATGAAGATTTGGTTGTAGCCTGAGTAACCATCCAACAAGCTTAAGTATTCATGACCAGCAGCTGAATCCACCATCATTTCAGCAATAGGCATGTGATACTCGTCTTTTGGGGTGGCAGCGTTAAGATCTCGAAAATCAATGCAAACTCTCATCTTTCCGTTCTTCTTGATCACTGGAACCACGTTGGCTAACCAGTCCACATATCGAGCCGTTCTGATAAATTTACACCTAAGGAGTCTTTCGATTTCTTCCTTGATTTTCACCAACACATCTGGATGGAACCTCCTGGGTAATTGCTTGACTGGTTTCTTGTCTTCTTTGATGGGTAACTTCAATTCCACCAATTCTCGACTAAGGCCGGGCATTTCATCGTAATCCCAAGCGAAACAGTCTTTGAATTCCTTGAGTAATTTCACCATCCTGTCCTTTAACTCTGGGTCAATAAGAGCACTGATGTATGTTGGCCTCTTTTCTAAGCCATCACCCAAGTCCACTTCCTCCAAAGGGTCTTGTGCTTCCATTTTCTTGGAAACGTCGACCATTGGCTTCTCGAAACCTAATGGACCGTCATCATAGATGCAATCTAGCCTCAAATTGCAAAGGTCCTCAAATTCGCATTCATCGACACCCTGTTCGTTTTCTTCTATGCACGTGTTATCCTTATTTGTCGTTGCCTCCTCCTGAGATGTCATTTCGACAGGCAGAATTGAGGCATTGGCTTCGTCAGTAGCCATTTCTTTGGCTATTCTTGCGGCCTCTAAGGCCGTCCTTATTCTGTTTTCGGCTGCGTAAGCCGAGATTCGAGCTAGGCTCGCATTAATCATCTTTAACATCATTTTGCCACTCAGTAGTGGCATCCTTTTCTTCATCGCTGTGCCACCCACCCATGGCATCAGGTTTGCAAGCTTCATTCAGGTTTAATCCTCTAATGGGATCCAATGTCACTGAATATTCCGAGTAAGGATTGAAATATTGATTAGCCACTGTGTCTAGAGGAGCAATTGTGGCTAAACTCTTCTCGAAATTCTTTTTGCCGACATAACCTGTCTCCGCTAAGTAGTAGCTTTGATCTGCTTGCACATTCTCGACGACCCCATCTGATTTCCAAATGGAGATACGTTGGTGCAAAGTTGAAGGCACTGCTCCCACACCATGAATCCATTCTCTTCCCAGCAGCAAATTGTAGTTGGCCTTTGAAGGGACCACAATGAACAATGTGGAACGGGCTACCGTTCCTATGGTTATGTTCAACATAATTGCTCCTAAGGAAGAACCTGTTTTCCCTTCATAATCGGAAAGTACCATGTCGTGAGGGATTAGGTCTGCTTCAGTTTTGCCCAGCTTCTTGAGCATAAACTTAGGCATCAAATTGATTGTGGCCCCTCCGTCGACAAGGACTTTATTGACTCCTTTTTCGTCGACTTTGGCCCAAATGAATAGCGGCTTCAAGTGGCTTTTCATCTGCTCCGTTGGCCTCTGGAAAATAGCTCTTTCGTCTTCGACGGATCCTTTTTGCATCACGTAGTAGCACAAGGGGTTATCATCTGGCTCTTCTTCGTCGTAGTAGTCTTCTTCACTTTCGGTGACCTCTGAGATTCTGTCGAATTCAGCGGGTAAGATAGACACTATGCAGATGATGTTAAGGTCTTCCCCATCACTGTCATCGAAATCCTCTAACATGTCTTCATCCTCATCTTCGACAACATCTTTGCCCTTTTCTTTGGCTGGGTTTTCTGGCACGATTGCTCCCTGTTTGATGGCGTAGTCTAGCTGGTTGATAATCGACGCCACACTAGGCTCATTTCGAGGGTTGTCTTCTGGCTTTATGTCCCATAGTGAACGGAACTTGCCACCTCTTTCTCTTTCAGCTTTTCTCTTCCTCAGGAAACGTCTGAACTGAGTTCTGGTCATTTGTTCAGGAGCGTAGTAGTTCCCAGAACCATAGGAGTAGCTTCGCGACACGCGGGAATTGTTGATGTAAGAGGATCCCTGGCCCAGGTCGATTTTCTGCCACTTGGGGTATGGTTTTGGCCTTGGAGGTGCTAGCTTAAACCATTGATTTTTTGGTAATCCAGCATCAGGGACATAAGTCTTGTCCCTACTTCTTAACTTTTGGCCTTTATGGCCATCGAGTTCTTGATCTCTTTCAACCCACTCCTCGTGGGGATATTTCAACCTTCTAGACACAAGCATTTTGCTCTGGTAATGCCTCTTCATCTCAGAATCTTGATAGGCTTTAGCTGCTGACTTGTCGAAAACGGCACTACATCGAGGACAAAGCATGACTTCTTTCTCGCCATCTTTGCTTCGTGACAAAAACTCAACAAGAGTTTCTCCTGCCTTGGGGTAAACCTCTTCCAAGCTCACCTCTTTCTCGACCTCTGGCTCTTCGACAGCCATGTTTTCTTCTCTTGCCTCTCCAAGCGTCAAGCCCAGACTTAGCTTTTCGGAAATGTCGACCATGCCAATGTAGAAAGGCTCTACATAGTTGGCCTCAGCTATCTGCAGTGGATCAGAGTCGATCTTCATTTGACTTTTGGCTTTTTCATCATACTTGAGCCGTCCTGAATCCAATGCCCCCTGCACAAGATCCCTGAAACGAACACACTGTGAGGTCCAATGACCAAAAAAGTTGTGATATTTGCAATATTTCTTTCCTTTCCTTTGTTCAGGAGAAGGAAGTTTTTGGTCTTTAGGAACCACAAGCAAACCATCAGATACAAGTATATCATAAATTGCATCACATTTGGTCACATCAAAAGTATAAGTTTTCACAGCAGGAATCGTGTTCTTGGGGTTTTCCTCCCCAAGTTTGTTTTCACGTGGTTTCAACGCTTTACAAACGTAGGGATCACCTGGCTGGAGTTCAGCCAAATTGACGTCATTCAAATCGACATCCGCAGAGACTTCTCGATAAACACATGGACTTTGACACACTGGATCAGCGTCTAGGTACGCCACTTTTTCCTTCTTTGGCCACTTAGTAGTCTTGGCCCTTTCCTCAGACTTTTCGGCCTTTAGTAATTCGATGTGCCTCACTCTATCTGCGAGCAGAGACATATCTCGAATGTACTGAGTATCGATTTTCTTTCTAATAGAATACTCTAACCCACCGGCGGCTAAGACAACTAACTCGTGTTCAGGGACGTGAGTGAAACATCGAGATTTAAGCATCCTAAACCTGTTTAGATAATCATCAATAGACTCTGCTGGCTTTCTTTTGACACTGGCCAAATCCTTCAAGCTCACTTTGCACTCTCCCCTAAAGAACTGTTCATGGAAAATTCTTTCCAACTGGGCCCATGTATGGACTGACCTAGGAGCGAGGGTGGTGAACCAGGTAAATGCATTCTTAGTTAAAGAACTCGGGAAGTACTTCATTTTTAAATTTTCATTGATGGCCAAGTCCCCTGCTTCGATTTGGTACCTGGCTATGTGTTCTACAGTGGACTCTCCTGAATCCCCCGAGAACTTAGTGAATTTGGGGACCTTCCAGCCTCGAGGAAGCTCGGATTCGAGAACTTCCTCTGTAAAGGCTGACACAAAATGGGGTCTATTCGCAAAACCCACGTTGAAGCCATGTTGATTCAACAATTGTTCCACTACGGCAGCAACATTTTGTTGCCCCCCAGCATTCTGGTGTCGAATTCTTTCTAACACACCATCAGCATGTTCTTCCTTGTTCACCATATACACATTTTGCAACGGTGGCTGCACTGCCTCGTTTCCCCTAAATAAAGGGTTTGCCCCCATATCTTGGTGTTGTGGCACCTGATAGCGCACAGGGGCAGGGTTAGGCAATGGGATTTGGTTAATCCCTGGTGCTGGTTGGATTTCGACTGGTGCCCCCAGGGCTGTCGCCAAACGATCCATCTGACGTGCCAAATGCTGATTATTGACATTATTATTTTGGAGCACAGGGTTAATTAGTTCACCTATCTGTCGAGATAACATGTTAACCATTTCATGGTTACTATCATCTACTTGCTGCCTAATGGCTTGAAGTGAACCAGTGTTCATACCTGTAGACAAATAAATCTGTGAACTAGACCCAGGGATAGTGCCAGGAAGGCTAACTTGACTTCCTAAGTTCAACATTGTTCCATTTGCCCCAAAGGGGGGTATGCTAAAAGGAGGGACATTCTCGGGGAATGTCGAATATGTGCCCTGTATGCCTTGCATTATAGACATGGGCATACCATAAGGCATATCTCCTCTCGTAATAGTTGGAACAATTTGTGCCTGCACTGATGTAGATACAGGCATTTCTGCCATTGCAGAGACTGCCACATTCTGGGTTGGCATAGTGATGCCAGGTCCCATCCCAGTAGACACTTCTTCATTGTTATTACCACTACTCCCCCCGGGGCTACCCTGATTACCCACGTTAGACCCTTGAGGGGAGGTTCTTCCTCGATTACTTGCCATACTTACGGTCTTACCACTTCTCAGGTGCATATAAAACGTAAATCACAACCAGTGCAAGTAACAAATACCAAGTAGCATGCAACAAACAAAACACACAAAACGCTTCTGTAAAACTTAGTTTTCACAAAAACGGTCCCACTGGGCATGCCAATTTGTTTACATGGATTTTTGGTAAACAAATATCCTCTTAGTTCGACTAAAGGAAGTTTAGATTTAGGGTCCTTTTGAGAAAACGCTTTGCCAAAGTGTTGTGTGTGTGTAAGTGCTTTTTCGACGACAACGAGTTGGTTTAAACAGAACTGAATTTCATTAAGCACGGGTCAATTACAAAGAAATCACATACATCAAAATAACACAAAAGCTACAAGAGATGAGGATCTCGACAGGAAAATGCATACAGGAACTGGGAATTAACAAGCTTAAATACAAGAAAACTAAAGTGTTGGTTCTGCAACATACTCCTTCATCATCACGTTTTGCTCCTTGAGTCTCATTGATGCGGACATTTGGAGCTTTTTGGTGAATTTTCAGAGTTTGAGTTGGGAACCCTCTTCCTGAATTGGATTCTCCTATTTATAGAGCTTCGTGCCCCGCGTGTCTTTGACGGTTTTCCTCCTCAATGGATAGGTTAGTGGGCCTGGTTTCCCCCCACGATTTGATGCTTGCTCCGGAAGTTCCATGCATGGTGGTGGAGATCGTGTGCTTCAACTGCTTCAACTGTTTCCTGGCCACGTTTTCGACCATCGTGGGGAGAATTTGACTTGGTCAATGTGGCACGTGTTACATGTGCTTGTGTTTAGTGGTGATTGTTATTGTCGAATTTGGCTGTCCCATTAACTTGGTGCATTTTCCTTTCCCTTTCTTAAGTCCGAATTCTACTACCTTGAGTGTTTTGAGCTGAATGCGTTTTTTTCTCTCTTGGGCCAAAATATTGGGCCAACAGTTATATATATCATGCGACATACTGGTTTGAATAGCTTGTTTCAAGGTGCATACTTTTGTATGGGTGGTCATCAATGTTTTCCCTTTATTTACCAAAAAAAGACCAGTGTTCTCAAGCATTTTAAACTCAATTGAGTTGATTCACTTTCACGTATGTTTTGGTTATGTTTTATATTTGATGGGAACTTAGAGAGGACAATCTTATAACCAAATTATGTTCCAAATATCCATATGTTTATTACCTTAACGCAAATGGTTGAAATGCTATTGGTTGTCCGTCGGTGCATGTACTATTAATCCAAATTATTATACAAAGCATAAGAAATAGAAAACACCATCATTATCCCTCAATACAACAAAAAACGGTGATTTTTTTTTTGAGAAGGCAGAAATCTTTATTGAAAAAGTGATCAATAATACAAACAGTACTCAATAAAATGAGCAAAAATCCCCCAATACACCAAAGAAAACCCTAAAAACTCAATTTTTTAAGTGCATCTAAGATAAAACTATGAAATTGCAACACTTAAGAACTACCTCCCCTGGACAGATTGCAGGACAAACCCTAGATTACAACAACAAGGACTCAAACCGGGATCAAGCAATGAAAGACCAATATAGGGCATCTGCCGGGGACTGAAACCCAACAAAAAGCTGAGCCCAACATAAGCATTGGGGGATACTTTTCAGCGCCGAAAATCAACCACAAAGAGAAAGCAGAACAGGTGAATTTTGTGGTATCGATAAATTATTTTGGGTGATACCCTCATTAAGTGATCTAGCAAATTATTGTTATGTGCAATACAGTTTTGACCATTGAGGCTTATATACGGTAGAGAATGTGACATCTGGAGTCCATGCCTCAAACAATAAAAATGATGGTGCAATTTCTGATGTCTTTGCTTTGAAAAAAAAAAATTGTGATGCATATGAGAAGAAGGATGAAGAATTGTAAGGATTACTTTGCAAATATTGATAAAATAATTAATATTTATAAAAAATATTAATACAAATATATGAATACGAACGTTGACACAATCAGAGCATGTATGTTTATTGGTAAACATCAATTTAGGTGTCACGCCTTGATCTAAATTAAGGTACCACAACAAACACCAATAGAAAAAAATAATAAACAAAAGTGAATAAACAAGATGGAATATAAGTTCATATCTTCTTATTCGTACCTTTCGTTTTTTTATTTCCTTCTTGAAGTTTTTTTTTCCTTCTTGATATAAAGTCTAGCTGAATAAGACGGTATGTTGGCCCTCATGCACTTTATCTCTTCATCCTTCGATCATTTTCGCTACTTGAGCTAGCGCGACATTGGATGAACCACCTGGCGACAAAGCTTTTTCAGCGCTACGCTTGATCTCTCTAACTCTGTCCGCCACGGCGTTGCTCCTTCCGATAATATCTTTCACCATGCCCGCTACCTCCTCCCTCGCCACCACCTTCTTCGTGGGTAGCACCTTCGTCCGCACTGCCACACCCAGCTCCTCCGCCAACAACGTCGCGTTCATCCTTTGCTCCGCATACAGCGGCCACGCAATCATCGGCACGCCATTTGTCACGCTCTCCAACGTCGAACCCCACCCACAGTGCGACAAGAATGCACCTACCGAGCGGTGCTTTAAAATTGTTGCCTGTGGGGCCCACTGCGGAACTAACAACCCCACTTCTCGCGTCCTCTCAACAAAACCTTCTGGCAACACACCACTCCAACCATCACTACTTCCACGCCCTGTCGTGAAAAACGCCGCGTCTGCAGCTCGTTCCGTGGGCGCGCGCACCACCCAAACAAACCTCTGCTCACTCAATTCCAAACCGAACGCTATCTCCCTCATCTGCTCAAACGACATTGTTCCTCCGCTTCCAAACGACACGTAAACCACCGACTCCCTCGGCTGTTTGTCCAACCACTGCACAACCCACCCGGAATCCCAACCCGTTTCCGAATCGGGTTCCCTCATGATGGGTCCCACCGCATAGACCGGGACCTTCAAGACCATTAAATTTTGGTCTCTTAGTGCCTCAAGGTCTCTACACTGAAGCTCCTCCCACGTATTGACCAAAACGCCGTCGCTTCTCGGAATTGCTTTTCCTAGTGTTAGACACTCCGAGTACTGCATGTCGTTCCGGTCCAGCATTGGGTCAAAAACGTCCTCCGGTCGAACCGGGCTTGACCCAGGTATTTTAAGAGGTTCTTTCTGATCCACGTATTGTCCTTCAATTATTTCATCCAGCACGGGCAAGTACACGACCAGCGACAGAAACCAAGCGTGTGAGGCCACATAGACGAATTTCGGGATGTTGAGTTCTACAGCGACGGGCAGAGAATCTGTCCCGAAAATGTCAACAATGAATGCGGAGGGACGGAGTTGCATGCTGGAGAGCGCCGCTCGGATGGCGGGCACGGCGGCACGCATCGTCACGCAGAGGCGAGTGACGACGGTGGCTCCAGTGAGGACAGGGATGTCCGGGGCTGGTATATTAATGATGTCGCAGAGGGATGATCTGAGGACCTCGGCTTCGGCGTCGGAGGTTTGGGAAGTGACGGCGAGGATGGTGACTTTGAAGTTGGGGTGACGGAGGAAGCGCTTGCCGAGCTCGATGATGGGGATGAGGTGGCCCAAACCTGGGCTGGATAGCAGAACCAGGTGTGGTTGGACTTTGTTGTGCTTGTGCAAGTCCTCCATGTCGTGATGATCGAGTAGGAAAAAGAAGGAGGAAAAATGAGAATCAGCAGTGGGTTTGTTCAACTGCGTATTGATCAGACTTTACAGTTCAGTGTTATATAAAGAAAATGTTGGATATTCACGCAATTCAGACTGATCAACTCTTGTTGAACTTGTATATATCAAGTGGTTAGAACCATATCTAAGTGGGTAAGATTATTTATTGAAAAATTTGTCTGACTTTAACCAATAATAGAGTTATAGGATTCAAGACCTTTTCTATATTTTTTTGAAAGAAAAAGTAGATATATTCACACCTATTCATCATCACTAAATGGAGTGAGATAAAAATAAAAGATAGATAATTAAGATGTATGATGTGTGATGTGATAGTAAAAGAAGTGAGAGATAGTAAGAAAAAATAATTAAAAATGAGATTAAAAAGAAAGTGAGTTATGAATATCTCATTATTGTTCATCAATAAAGTTTTTTTTGTTTACCAATAAAACACACCTGCACCTTGTCATTTAAGAGGAAAAAACAGAAAAATGTAAGATATGATAATCATGTGATTAAAATAAAAGTAAGAGATAGAAAGATAAATTAAAACATGTAAAAATGAGAATAGATAATGTGAGTAGGACTTTGTTGTGCATGACTGTATGTGCACGAGCAAATCCTCCATGTGAGTTGAGTAGGAAAAGGAAGGAGAAATGAATTAAAATTGAGACTCAGCCATGAGAGTTATACTTCAGCTGCGTATGGGTTTCAAACTTTGCAGTCTAGTATTGGACTTGGCGATATATACGATCAGTTTGTTACGCTTGCATATATAGCTAATTTGTGTAACGTACACCACCCGGATAAGTATGTACCACAACCTCATCTCATTTTTCTGGTCCCCACTAATTAATTAAATCTTGTCATTTTGATTACAAAAAAGTGTGTCAATTCGAAACTTAGATGGTGATTTTTAATTGACATTCAAAATTTATTAGCGGCTCAAGTAATATATATATTCTGGATGTGAAGTCTCTGGCATAGATTGCTTGAAGCCTCTTGTCGAAGATGGTGGTCACTTGGGTGATTTGAGAGAAGGTTGTCATGTAATAAGCAAAGCGGATAATCTTGGTTTGAATAATAGCTTGTTTCAAGTTGTAAGCGTGGTGATTTCCTCCTATGCTCACTTGAATGAGTAGTGTTCTCAAGCATTTTGATCTCTTTAATAAAGATAAAGTTTCATTCATACTCGTGTAAAGAGAATGGACATGAGAGAATAGAGATAAGAAATACAAAGGGATAAAAATCTGGCTACCTTTTGCATTTTTTTCATATATAATGGCTGAATTTCCCCCTTTTCTGGTTTTGTGCACGTCGGTGTTTCATGTTTTCTTTTCCATTACTTATAAATAATTGTAGAAACTGGAAAAGTCAGCTATATTAGAAAGAAATTGGTACACGAAAGTAGTGGGCCTAATATGAATTAATATGAAATGTCTGGTTGTTTCATCTTTTGGGCATTTCATACAACTAACCAATTGATACCATTGCTTTATTTGCTTCCATCAGTCAACATGTTGCATTATGGAAAATGATCATGTGAAGCTTTTTGTCTGATTGTGGTATAAATACATCAAATATGAATTTAGAAATTTCCTTGCGAATTAAGTGATTAAGCGGAAATGAAGATCTAGCGATATCTCATTTCCACTTTCATTTTAAATAAATGTGAAGATAAGAGAAAAAATGAGTGATATGATTTGTGATATAACAAGAAATGCACAAAAAAAAAATATAAAGAAAAATGTGTGAAAATGAGATGAGATAGAAAATGATGTGTGTATGAATCATTATTCGTTACAAAAATGTCAAATTCTTATTAGTTGAATTGAAAACTGCGATTGCATTGGTACAAGTCAATGCATGAGCTCACTACAACAAAAAGACTTTTTGCCGGCAATAAATATTTCCTTTAGCGGCAATAAAAATGGCAGCAATGGCTTTTACCGGCAAAAACTACTTCGCCGGTGCATCGGGGTCGGCAAAGGCTTTGCCGGCGCTTATACCGGGCGCCGGTAAAGATGTTAAAAACGGCCGGCAAAAGCTGTCGTAGTTTAGCGGCCATATTTACCGGCATTTACTACTGCCGCTAAATGGCAATGTTTGCATTGGCTTCGTAAAACAAATCTTGGCGGTTTTAAACCGCTAGAAATGGGTTTCATAGCTGCCAAAAAATAGAACTTGCAACACAAATTCCTACTTGCATAAAACTTACACGAGCACTAATGCTCTTACCACTCAATTCATTACCTTGTATAGTTTCAGAACTAGAGTAGCAGAAAACCATGGAAGTATAAACACTAAAACTACTCTACAAATTAGATTTTAAACTTCATGTAACAACACCAAACAAGCTAGGAAACATTAATGCCAAATAGCGGCAAAGCACCACAATTTATCGAAAAATCACCACGGGCTCCAGATTAAGGAAAACTTAATTGCGTTGTGAAAGGAATGCATCTAACCTTTGAGTTGTGTCCTCAATTTGTTTGACAGGCTCTTTCAAGTAAGGACTTGGACCAAAGCTTTAGCACGTTTAAGCTCAATCTGAATAGATTGCAAGAGAAAAAAACAAAATGCTTAGAAACTCAGGGAGAGAAAAACAAAATGAATACAATTCAATGATAACCCATTGAAATACAAAAATCAATTTTCTTAGATTAGAAGTACACTCTGCAATTGAAGTGCACAAATCAAATGGAGGGGGAAATATGCTTTGCACTTTACAAGGATCACCTATGATCAGTGAAAAAGAAGTTTCACTTAAAATCTATATAATGCTAACCAGCCAAACATAATTCATTAGATTCCAACATTCTTATGGAAAACATTTGCTCAAGAGATGATAGACTTCTGTCCAATTCTTCATCATGTACTCAAGAAATGTCCTTCAAAGGGGACTTACTCTTGCATATATGCTAATGAAGTCCAATAAGCAAGGGAATGAAGCCCATAGCTTACAGATAATCCTAAGGTATGGTTCAGGCATTGGTGTAGCAGCAATCTCCAAGTCAAATTTCTCCCAAACCTTTGACATGTCACAAACTGACTTGATATCAAAGGGCTTGATATTTCAGATAACTTATATAGTTAACTTATTAACAGTTCATACGTGCAAATTCCGCAGCCACTGCAATGGTACTGCTGCTTAGATACCTGCAGTGAAAACAATAAATTAACTAGTAATATTATCTAAAACATTCTATGTATCAATTTTGCATGCTCAAGCAAACACCACAGTCGAGTTTACATGTCTCACTAAAGTACTTGCTCATGCAAACACCACAGTTGATGCAGCTCTGCTGAACCTGGTAGCAGTTAAAATGAGCACAGGAAAATCTAGACCTCCATACTCCCTTCCAGCTCTTTCGCAGAAGCTTAGACCCCAGATGAATGTCCTGCACCCACTGCAATTTTCTGATTGAGGAAAGTTGTTTAAAAAATTCTGCAATGCTTCTGATTTCTGAATACAAGATAAAGGCTAACAATAAATAATATAAGAAACTTTCTATTCAAAAAAGACAACCAAGAAAAATAAGGTTTTCTTCTTAATTTTAAATTCCTTCCAATCGAAAAATGAGTTAGCAGGAAAAAATCATTAATGGACATTGGGAGGAAACCAACTAGTGTCTATATATGTTGAAATATAAAACAAGCATCAACTCTGCATTATGTTAGTCCCTATTTTGTTACTATGAAACGAGCATCAACAGTCACTTCTACCCTTATCAACAAAATCCTGAAAGTAGATAATAGATTTATGAGAAGAAGGTAATTATAACAACTAGGAAACATAATTTACAGCACTAGGTACCATTTATGAGAAGAAGATAATTATAACATCTAGGAAACATAATTTACAGCACTAGTTACCACTTACCACATGAGAAGCAGTTAAATGAATTTCTTCTTTGACTTCGCTGCAAGGAGCATCATCTTCTTTTCTTTGTAGGCAGAATTTGATGCACAAGAGATAAGACACAATGACATTTAATTTAGTACAAAGACATTGCTAGAAAATCTTAGAAGCATAGATAGAGAGATAGTGTGTGAAATAAGTAAATTGTAGTTCGGGTAAAAATGATTTGATTTTTATTAGCACTAAAAAGCTGCGGAAAAATCACAAACCTGGTTTCCATCCGCATCAACCAGTATAACATTTGCAAACTTTAACTGAACTTCACTGTTCTTGTTCTTGATACCAAACTAGAGAAATGATTTCGTATACATTCAGAAATCACATGATAAAAAATGGTATGATCAACTGGAGGGTTAAGATAAAAACAGTTGAACTTGAAACCAAATGTAAACTTAGACACTCCAGTAGCAAATCTAACTTTATCTCCAATGTATGGAAGGTAATAGTAAAAGTTCACAACTTCCCCATCCCATTCTATTCCCTTTTAACCCTTCCATTATATATCAAGCCTCATGATATCTCAACTAAATCTAATATATCTTGCAACTAGCGACATCAACATGAATCAAATAGCACAGAATTTCCCAATTGCACAACCAATGCCAATAGTGCTAGTAAAAAATGTCAGTTGATGTAAAAGGAGGGGGATTACAAATTATAATGGGATGGCCAAATGAATGCGGGGACAGTGGAGGCCAATACTCCGTCAATTGGAACGAGAGCTGCGACAAACAAAGCAAGCAGTGGCAGCAACATCGCACTTCCTTCGACCCTGCAACCCACAAACATGATATCAAATTCAGATCGCGTGATCGATTGGTCAAGCTTAGATCAATCATACATATTTTAATATGACTGTATGAGAGAGACTAATTTGCATGCTCTTGAACACCACTAGAAAACAAGCAAGCTGACATGCATATGGTTTCAAGGACATGATAATTAAAGCGACATGAGAAGACTCTGGAATTGCGAATGCAGTCACTGATCTTGTCGTTCGTCGGCGGTGGTGGTTTCCTCCGAGCGATCGAGTGTTCGTCGTTCTCCGGCGAAGAACGAAATACTAGTGATCGGCGAACTGTGGCGATCTCTCACTCTATCTTGTCGTTCTAACCTTCACGAGAACCTTCAGGAGTTTCAGGGGATGCTGGTGACCTGGGTGAGAGACGGAAACGATGGAGAAGAAAGAGCGCAGCGTCGGGGAGTTGGGTTTGGAGCCCCACCCCTTAGGCTTTGCACCCCGCTAAAATAAATACGGAATTTAAATTTCCGTATCAATACGGAAATTTAAATTCCGTATCTATTTTAGTATATAATGAGTGGTTGAAAATGTGACACGCATGCTTAAATACAGTACGGAATTTTAAGTTCCGTATTCAATATGGAGAATACGGAACTTTAAATTCCGTATTTGATAAAGTGGGGTGCCAAGCCCCATAGGTGGGGTGCCAAACCCAACTCCCGCCGCGTCGCCGCGGGAGTGTGTCTTTTAGTGGCATTAATGTCTAATTGCAGATATAGACGAGTTATTTCCGACCAATTTCATCTTAATACAATTTTTTTAATTTTGTGATTAAATTAGCGGCAATAATGTCATTGCCGCTATCTGATTGTCGTTAAAAGACATTTTTGTTGTAGTGGCTATTTTAATATCATTGATTATTTTTTCAGTACCTTTATTATAAACTAATTACATATTTTATAAATCGGGGAGGGCTGGCTTTGGTGGCGTCGTTTGGGATCCTTGCGGGGTTCGGAAGATTGGTTTCTTTGGTCATGATGGAGTTTTCGAGATTCTTTAGGATGAGCTTCTTGCGGTGCTTCATGGATTGCGCTTCTGCTAGTGGGAGATTGGTTTAGACAGGTCATGGTACATACTGATTCTACTTTGGTATTGACCCTCCTCAGTCAGGTTGCTGCGTGCCTCAACTTCATCTGTATGTGTCCATCATAAACTCAACTGGGTGTCAACTGAGTGTCTGTTGTAGGGGGTATTTGAGAGTTTCTTTGAACCATTCTCTTCGTGAAGAGAATGTGGTTGGTGACTTTCTGGCCAAGGATGAGGCATCCTACATGTGGGTGCTTCATAATCATTCTCCTGCTGGGGCCTCTCTTTTGCTGGATGAAGACCAAATGGGCATCTTCTCTTCTTAAGGTGCTAGCTGAGGCTTCCTTTTTGTCACTCTTATGAATGTTTTTTTTAAGTTACAATTTATGAATGTTAAATTGTTGCTATATTGTTGTATTAATTAATTATCATACATTTTAAAAATTTATACACTATAATTTCAAAGGGAAAAAAGTAATAAAAAAACTGAAAAATTAAATCCAATCCAATCCAAACCGCTAAAGATTGGATCGAATTGGTTTGAATTTGAATTTTGAGATAAATCCGATTGATAACAAAATCATAAAACTGATGAAATTAAATCGAATGGTTTTTTCCTTTAAAACCGAATCCAATCCGTGAACACTCTTACTTGTAACTATCATAAAAGCACATGCTTTCAATTAGAGAATCATATGGTTCTACCGAGAACATTTTGTTCACAAGAAATAAGAAATACATTATAAATAATATATATTGATTGTTACGCGTAAAAATATGATGATTGGAATCTTATATATATATTTTTTGGGGGAGAACAAGAGTATCTTATCTCTGAGTGCATAAAGTATGTGGTGGCTTGCCTAAGAACCTTCTTAGGAAATTAATTTGATTAGTTAATTTTTTTTTTTGATAATTAGATTGGTTATAATGTTTAATGATGCTAGCTATCATCATCTGAAAAATGCTATGCCAATATGTGTCCTGAACTATGTATATGGTATGATCCAAAAGTTTTCCCCATATATAGTACTGTGAAAGCTGCTTCCCAAAATTGTGTACTTTTCTAGTTGGTCCAGCAGCATGAAAACCAAGTCTTCGTCAACTATCGTCTAATGCATATGGTTACCTGTCACGTCTGTCCAACACATAATTATAGGCAATTGTTTTTTTTTTCCAGTAATTCATTCACAGCACATTTTCTCTTTTATCATATTTTTCACATTTTTTTTTTATTTCACTCTACACTTCCTATCACATCACATATTATTTCGTTCAATTCTCTTTTTTCTCTTTATGCTCAACTAAAGTGGAGTGAAAAATAATTGTAAACAAAACATTTTTCCATACAATTTTCTAGAAGATGACACGAGGAGTACGATGATCCCATGGATTGGCAAGCGATTGTCTATGAAAATATGGCTTAAATTAAATATGTTGTTATTGTTGTATCATGTATGTGTTACATTTTTTTTTATAAGCCATGAAAAATATATTGAATAGAAGTACAAGGGGTACTTCAACCCAATATAAGTAGAAAGAAAAAAATTACAGAAGCAATAAGCAGTAGAGATACAGTAGATTAACCCCCAAACAACTTCTAAACTAAACCCGCTACCGCTAGGAGAAAAATAGAAGAAATTTGCCTCGTTAAAACCTTTCTAGGAAAAACTCCCTTGGGAAAACCTAGACAAGGAAAAAGAGTACAAAAATCTAATATCAAAGACTAATCTCCAAGGGGCCTAAAAATACAAAGTCATATGATCATACAACCAGCCCAAATTACCATAAACCATTGATAATCAAAAACCCCCACTCTAAATAAACTTGCCAAAAACAAAAGCAATCAAGCAAGCCCCTCTGTATGAATAATCTTCGTATGCCACTCAGCTAAGGATATCATGACACAATGCAGCAAAAATCCCAAATGGTAGTATAAAATCAAATAGCTCCACAAAGAATGAAAGAAGTTCCACGCCAAAGTACTGACATATTCATCTTTGGCGACATATATAAAATTATTAATTTGTGTTTATGAAGAATGATTTGTTAGTAAAGACATATTCATCTGATGTAATTTTAGAACTTTGAAGAATTTAGTCTTATAACTGCCGGTTGTGGTAATATTTTGGTGTAACAAAAAGTATAAAGGTTTCTGGTGTTAGAAAAAAAATTGTTTTAATTAGAAATATAAAGGTCACAATTGAGGTTATCTTATCACCAAATGAGAAGAATTTGTTGAAGATGAAGAAGAAGGATTAACAAGCACTCACCTTCATCTATCAAGGTTTAGATGATACCATGTTAGAGATAGTGTCAAATGTTACTACCTCCAAAGAAGTTTGGGAGATTTTGAAGATCTCTCATTCTCTCTTGAAGGTGCTAACAAGGTGAAGAAAGTGCATCTACGTATACAAATTTTACGTGAAGAGTCTAAATCCCTGCGCATGAAGGATTCCAAGTCTATATCGGATTTTGAAAATAGAGCGATGGTGGTTGTGAACCAAATGAAGCGTTACCAAAAAAAGATGCAAGATTTTTGTGTAGTAGAGGAAGATTATTCTTCGCTCGTTAATCGCAAAACCTCATTATATGGTTTGTGAAATTGAAGAGTAAAAAGACTTAAGACACATTGATAGTGGACCAATTGATGGATTCACTTCAAGCATATGAAAAAAAAGGTTCTAAAGAAGAGATGATGAGCCTTTAAAGCATATCTCTAATTTCTATGTTTGTATTGGTTTCAAACCGTCACTAACCATGTTTCTTTATTTTTTAACTTTTCCTACTTTACAGCAATCTAAAAACATCATAAATGGGAGTGTAATATAGCCACCAGCCCACCACTCAATTGGCATCCCTAAAAAATCTAGAAAGGACAAGATATCAGATGAGATTTATTACACGTAGCAAAAGGCTAAAAATATCACAGAATCAAAGTACAATAATGCTAATATAAAGTGGAATGCATACCAAAAAAACAAAAAAATCACAAAATAATGCTACTATCAATCATCTCATATCCATGAGAAAATAACAACAATGAAACCCAGAATTAATTACAACACCAAAGTTCAAACTCGCCGCTAAATAAATGTTCACACCACTCAGCAGTTTCAGTCTCAAACCAAAACGGTGCCGTATAGTAACGCAGCACCAACAACAATGGTAACAGAATAATGCAGAAAGCTTGATGGCACCACCGATGAACCACCGTTTCCCGGTGGCGGCGCCGTCGAGTTGTTGGATGATGACGACGGAGTATCCGCCGGAAGCGACGACTGAGTACCGGAAGGCGATACGTCTGGACCGGAAGCTGATGGCGGTGTATCACCTGTCGTCGGAGATGGTGCCGGAGGACCACCGGCCGGTGAGTCTCCCGCCGGAGAAGGTGAAGTCGCCGTAGGTCCACCCGCCGGAGAGTTGCTTGTCGGAGACGAAGATGGTGATTCAGCTCCCGGTGCCGGAGAAGCCGCCGGAGGGGCACTTACCGGAGATGGAGATGGAGATGTTGATGCAGACGGAGGAGTTCCGGCCGACGGTCCACCGGCCGGTACTGGAGCTCCCGCCGGAGAAGGCAATACAGACGGCGGAGTTCCTGCCGGAGAGGGTTCGCCGGCGGTCGGCGGTGACCCAGATGGTGGACTCGCCTTCGGAGACGGTGAAGGTGAAGATTTTGGTGGCGGCGACGGTGGTGGTTGTGTTCCTCGCGGTGATATAACCACCAGGATCATCTTTTGACCCTTTTCACAGTTTCCATATTTTCCACTGATGAAGTAAAATGGTCCTGATCGATCAAACGTGAATTCTGTGTCACCATCTTCAAACTTCTTGATGGGGTTTGCCTTATTGCAATTGTCAAAGTCCTCTTTCTTCACTTCCAACACAGAATCTGAACCCTTGGTGTACTTAAAAACTGTAGAATTGATCATGAAAACAAAGAGAAACCCAGAATTTTAAATCAATCAGAACTGTAATTAGATAATCAAAATTGCATCTCTTTTCATGGTGTGTTTGGTTTTCAGTTTAATAGTCTATTTGAGTCGTTGGAATTTAACATCGCACATTCCAATGGTCCAAATGTGAAAAAGAGTTTTGGACTTCCTTAGGCGAAAACACTTTCAAACTGAAAACCAATTAACCAGTTATATGATATAGAAAATAAGTTAAGGAATTACCAATGGTGTCCTTGATTTGGAACCTGTTTCTTCCAGCCCATAGGGTGTAACTCTCCGAAGGGTTTGGGATCCAACCTTTGCTTCCACCAACGTAGAATTTATGGGCTTGGGAGCTTGGGAGAAGAGAAAAGAGAAGGAACAAGAGACATAGTGGTCTTTGAAACTCCATTTGAAAGATGTGGTGGTGGTGGTGGTGGTGGTTTGTGAATTGAATGAGTGTGTGTGTGTATATAAAGTGTAAAATAGAGAGAGAAGGAAGTGCGTGATGGTGTGTGACACACGAAGTTTGGGAGGAAATTGGTGATGGAAAACTGAAGACTGAGCAATGATGATGATGAAAGGATTGGAATTTATAATGTGAAGAGTGAAGACTGAAGAAGTAGATTAGTACAATGGGGGATGATGATGCTAAAAACTAAAAAGAGTGTCGAATGCGAGGGTGAAACGTGTGAAGCTTTTTGGTTTGATTAGGCAATTCACACTTTGGAAACCATACACTTGGCGAAATCATGGGAATATAATTTGGCATATAATTTTGGTATTTCAGGAAACGAATTTAATTCAATGAATATTTTTAGAATAATATTATGTTAGTCGACATTTTTGTCCTGGTGTGAGATATGAAAAGAAATAAAAAAAAATAGAAATATAATAAGTTATACAATAATGGATATGCACTGACAGTGTGAAATAGTTTTACACAGTCATCCAACCAAAGCATGTCACATAGGAGAGATAATTACATTTGACTTTAATTTTAATTAAAAGAATAAGATATTTTCTGATTTGGCGGAATTCAATTGGATGTCTGTGTAAAACTATTTTACACTGTCAGTGCATATCCATTAAACTCTATAAAAAATAAAAAGATAGAAAAAAAAAATAAGTTGAAATGAGATGAAATAGAAGAGGAATGAGGTGTAACTAAATCAAACTTAATATTTTTTGGTGGGTGGGAGACTTGATGAGAATGAGATTCTATCTATTCTATGGTAAACGTCGACATTGCGCTGGACGACCAGGATGGAAAATGTTACTATTGCATTTAATAATTTAAAGCATTTTAGGTATACGTTATTTTTATGGAAAAATATATATGTAACAGAAGAATTTTTTACTTAATAAATAAAATATAAACACAAAGTCAAATATAGAACCGTATAACTTCAATCATAGAAATAATCAAAGTTAAAAAAAAATAGAATTAATCAAAAAATAAATAGAGAAATTTATTTTATCTTATCTTGTTTTAATGAAATATAAAAAGATTTATATTAATGAGCGTAACACATAAAATATCGTCACTTATATTATTTGTATAGGGAACGTATCAAGTGAGAGCAATATTTATTATGAGAGATGAGAGTATCAAATCTTGACCATATAAAAGCCATGTGACTTTTTAAAAAAGTCATGTGACTTTATGTTTTAATCTTGGTCATTCATGTTATATCTAATGGTCAAGATTTGATGTTTTCATCTCTCACAATAAACATTGCTCTCACTTGATACGCTCCCTATTTGTATGTACCCTTGAAACTTTTTTTACGGTCAACATAAAATTTCATTCAAATAGAAATGACACAACGTTTCGATTGTGTACAAGTAAAGGTATTCTGAAGAAGATCTTTACTCCAATACAAAGGTAGGTAATGTACCTTGAAACTTACTACCTCTATTTCTATTTAACTATCTAGGAAGAGAAGAAACACACATATTAAAGAGTTAGGGATGACAATGAGTAGGGTCTGGGTAGGGTACTATAGTACCCATTTCCATACCCGCGTTTTCAAAAATTACCCGTACCCGCCCTCATACCCGCGTGGGTAGCAACTTGAATGTCCGTCCCCGTACCCTCTGGGTACCTATTTGCCCTCGTGCCCATTACCCGCAATTTAGTTAACCAAAATATATTTTTCACTATTTTTGTTAATAGTAAACAAATATACAACTACAATTTTAAATAAAAAACACTAACAAAAATATAAAAGATATTTAAATACTTAACAAATAAAATCATTCAACTAAGCATATTTTTTTAGAAGGAATAAACGAAAAAGATATAATTTTAAATTTATAATTTAGATTTATAATATAGCTCTAAAGTTGTAGGTTAATAACTTACAAATTTTAAAAATAAGTGGGAGTAAATTAGTGATGATTATGAACAACTTAAATACTCACTAATTTTTTTAAAAAAGAGTAAGTTTGAAAGTTATTGCTTAAGTTAATTTGTTATATATTACCAAATAATAATAATAATAATAATAATAATAATAATAATAATAATATGTGTGTGCGGGTATGGGGCGGGTTGGGTACTATAATACCCATACCCGCACCCATACCCGCTACTTTTTGCGGGTAATTACCCATACCTAGCCTCATACCCATCTAGCGGGTTTTTACCCTACCCATAGTGGGTATTTTTTTGCGGGTACCCTATGGGTCCTAGACCCATTGCCATCCCTATAAAGAGTGCAATTAATTTCGTTAATTTTCATGAAAGTATTATTTGTTTTCCTCATTTATTGTTTCTGTAAGGGCATTTCTTGGAAAAACATCACTTAATGTTCTCTTGAAACTCTTTTTTTTGTACATCGGAAAGATAAATTACTCCCACCAGAGATTGAGCCCTGGACCTCCCTACCCCAACCTTAAATCCCCTAGCTCTTACCACTTGAGCTATCATTCAGAGACGCTATCTTGAAACTCTAAATGGACATATATATATATATATATATATATATATAAGAACAATATTTTTTCTTTAAAATGGACTGTTAATAAGAAACAGATGTAGTAATTAACATTTATATTGTTAGTTTAATTTTTTTAACTTTCGACCTTTTGACTTTTATTTAATTATTAGGAAAATAATAAGATAATAACTCGTATTTATTATTCCCCGTTCCAAAATAATTGTAGTTTTAATTTTTTTTGTCTTGTTCCAAAATCATTGTTGTTTTACATATTCAATGCATTTTATCTCATTATCTTTAATTCATGCTCTTATTTAATATTGTATCCCTAAGTACCACATCTTATTTCTACCAATCACACTTCTCACCAATTAATTGACCAATGATTTTCATTCTCTCTCTTTTATATAACTCATATTAAATAAAAGTGTTTCAGTTAAATTATAACATCAATTAATGAACTCTTAAACTTTGTACATAACCTTAAATTACAATAATTTTGAAACGGAGAAAATAGAGTGATTGTATGTTCACCTCATTTCTTAATTATAGAGTTGGGTTTCATCACTGCCCCAACAAAGTTGAGCACATTTCATAATGTTGTTGCGCAAGAGAATTGCTCATTTACATATCGGTCTGGCACATTTATTGTACGATATAATTCTACATGTTTTTTTTTTGGGTAACAATATAATTCTAGATGTTAATTAAATTAAAATAATAATAACATTTTCCTGGAGCTAACGACTAGTGCTAATCCTAAAAGTAAAAATAAATAAACGGCCGTTACTATAAGCCAAGCATAAATAATAAGCGGTCAAAAGCCGTCATTGACTCTACTAATTACCACACAGTATCATATGATATTAATGTATCTTTGAAGTTTTTAGGTTTAGATCAGAAAATTGATTGTGTGTGAGGACTTTTGCCAATGATTTCAGATTTCTACTTTATTTTTTCTCTCATCTCATTTTTATTACTCCCTTCGTTCCTATATATAAGTCACAAAGAAAAGTAGTTACTAGTAATAAATTTGTAAAAAAAATGATTTATTTTCCTATATTACCCTTATTTACTTTCCTATGATTTTCTCTCTCTAAGTTAATACTTCTAAAGTTTATCATCTCTTTCATATTAAATATGAGGGTGAACTTGGAAAAAATTATTTAATGCTTCCTAGATATTAGAAAGTGACTTATATTTTGTAACAAATTTTTTTCAAAAAATGTGACTTACAATAGGGAACGGAGGGAGTAACTTTTATATTTCTCACTTCTTTATCGACCAAATATATATATCAATCATATCTCTTTCATTTCATTTTTACTTATTTATATCTCTCACTTCTTTTTCGACCAAATATTCATCATATCTCTTATTTTTCTCTATAACTCTATTCTCTTCATATTTCTACTTGGTGAAAGTAAAAATGGTTTATGAACAAAACTTTATTTTTGAGTTTGATTTTCGTTACCGATTTAAATTAAAGTTGTGTTGGTGTCCAATATGTAAATATTTATGTAAGTTACCTATGGTACAGGTTGGTTGCAAACCCGTAGGTGATCAAAGCATAACCAGGTCACCCAAACTTTTCATTTAATTCATCAAAAGAAAAAAGAAGAAGCTATTAAAGATAGTTTCTATTAGGGTCGTGATACTTAGACTTCGATAGTGTACATCCAAGAGACATTCATTATATGTGGGTAAACATGTTAACTCAACAAAGTTGTATCATATAAAATATAAGCTGATGAATATTGTAGGATCTCAATATTGTAAAACTCAGCTCAGATGGAGCAATTGAATAGGTCCGAGTGAAAATTGGTAACCTTGCCGGTTTGAGCAAAGAGTTGGAGTGGATGTACATTTGAGCCGGTATAAATGAACTGGCAGGTTATACGTAAAATCGATGATTCAGTGGTTCTTGGGTGTACCAGTAGACACCTCTTTCCTGATCCATAAAAATAGAGAAGAATATCAAATTCAGAATTGATCATTCTTCGTCTTCATGGTGTCGTTGTTCAAAACCCAAATCGCCTCTCTTCGTTGCGGATACACCATCATATCCATCACAAACTGGTTGGATCAGGAACCAGACTAGTAGCCGGTTTGGATTACTAGAAAATCGAGCTAGGAAAAGACCGGTCAAGAATTGATGTAACTCGTTAAAAGTTGGTAAAATCAATGAAACTGACGGTTATTATGCTCTCCATTGCATCTTCAACCTTGTATAAGCAACTTTCACAGGATGTGCAAGCACGACTTCTAATTGTAAGGTATAGGCGGTGCAAATTAAATTTTTGGTGGAGGGAGAGAAGAAGAACATATATGAAAGTACAGAAAAAAGAGACGAAAGCTGATGAAAAAAGAGCACATGAACATCAATAATGAGAAAAGTACATGCAGTAGAAATGAAAGCGACACTTTTATTTTTACAAAGAAAACAACACATTATGAATTTCAAATGATGATAATAGCTTATTAAGATTTTAGTTGGTGGAATGGAACCATTGTTTTGGGATTTGGCCCTAAATATTAAGATAACTTTTTTTAAAAAAATGAGTATTTTTAATTTCCTAAGTCTAACCTACAAACAAAAAGCTAAAATTCCTGAAAAATGCAAAATAACAAATTAACAGGAATATTAATAGACCAAACAAAGTTCATATGTGAAATTGAAAAAAAAATTACGAGCCACTATGTTAGCTTTTGTATAAACTTGGAAAAGGAAGATTGTTGAGAAAAAGCAAATCTCTTAAATTTTATTGAACATGAGGGAAAGGTAGGAGTTGTATAGATTTTTTTTTTTTGATAGGCAAAGAATATATTGATTAAGCACAAGGGGTGCTAACCCATATACAAAGAGAGGAAGACAAATAAAAAAGAAGCCAGAAAAAAAGTGCTAGAACTTGTGAAAACCCCCAATAGTTCCTATACTATAACTGAAAACAGCCAGCTTAAAGACAGTTCCAATTCCAAGGAATGAATAACCCCCAAAACATGAAAATACCCTCCTGGAACACCAGCTGCAGCGAAGCCAACCAGGTACCCACGGCCAACTCAATATAAATGACATATATATGGAGTTAAAGACGAACCATGGCAGCAGCACAAAGTGGAGGAAACCAGCTACAGTGAATGAATACATGCATCTATGGAATTTTTCCATTCGAATAGCGAGAATCCCACCCCCCTCACTTTATTTCGAATCCAATTCCAAGAACGAAACTGGATTAAATCTAGCAGATTTTCCTTATCAAATTCAGCAGCTCTAAAAATAATATCATTGCGTAGGAGCCAAACCGACCAAACCACAGCAAGCCAGACAGCAATCTCACCTAGTTTTTGAGCACTAATCCAGCTATGAAATGCAAATTGCAGAAAATGCTCACGAGGCGAGTCATGAAGGACAATCGGGCTACCCATCCAGTCACTACACAATGCCCAAATCTCACGCACCTTGGGACATGAAGCCATTAAATGGGCTGTGCTTTCCTCCTCCACATGGCAGAAAACGCAATTAGCATCGTCCTGGACTTGAATCACACCTCTACGAAGCAATTGTTGTTTCGATTGAAGACGATCTAACAACAACCGCCAAGCAAATGCTCTGACATTAGAAGGCACTGGGGTAGACCACAATAGTTTAAATGCTTGATCTGGATCCTCCTCTTCAGACACCTGCAAAACAGAATAAGCACTGTTAGTTGTATAGGTCCCCTCTAGGCATGGGGACCACTTCCACTCATCCTTTTGGTTCTCCATTAAAGTAATACCTCCCACTTCCTGACACATTTTTTGAACCCACCCCTTCTCTCTCTCACTCAATTCTCTTCTCCAACGAAATTTCCAACCCCAAACCCCACTTATCCACTCCCCCACCTCTTTGATAGTAGCATACTTTTGCCGAGACAGATTATAGAGTCTATGAAAGCGAACATTAAGAGTACCATTCCCCGTCCAATCCTCTGTCCAAAACCGAGTGGCATCACCCCTTTTAACAATTTTATTGAGACCTAGATCAAACCAATCCCCTCCGGACCCATCAAGGCAAGCCTTCTGAACATCCCTCCACCAAGGCGACTCGGCTGCCCGCCCCTTAGAGCTCAACTTGGCTCCAAGCACACGACACCAAAGACTATCGGGTTCGGTCAAGTAGCGCCACCTCCATTTCCCAAGCAAAGCCTTATTAAACTTTGTCCAATCCTTCAACCCCAGACCTCCCAAGTCCTTAGGTTTGCACATCCGCTCCCAGCTTACCCAAGAGATTTTATTTTCAACCCCCAAGCCACCCCACAAAAAATTACGCATAATACTCCTGCATTCTTTCTCAACACCCACATGAATTTTGAAAAAAGAGAAAAAGTATAGCGGGAGAGAAGACAGAACACTCTGAATCAAACAGACACGACCACCAAAAGAAATGTGTCGATGACGCCACTGGTTAAGCTTACCACGCATCTTCTGAAGTATTGGTGCCCAAGTTGAAGACAAATGAGCACTACTGCCCAGAGGGATACCAAGATAAACAAAAGGAATATTCATAACCCGACAATGTAACAAAGAAGCCAGCCTGCTAGTAGTCCTCGCATCCACCCCTACTGTCGCCAATTTACTCTTATGAAAATTAATCTTCAAGCCAGACACCAATTCAAAACAACGCAAAATGCATTTCACAACCCTGACATTCTGAACAGAAGCCTCACCAAAGAAGATTGTATCATCTGCAAACTGAAGAATAGGCACCTCCACCTGCCCTTCACCAACTAGATAACCTTTATATTTACCCTGACACATTGCCTGCTTAAGGAGCCCATTTAAACCCTCTGCAACAATCAGAAAGAGAAAAGGCGCAAGTGGATCGCCTTGACGAAGACCCTTCTCCATCTTGAACTCTGTTGTAGGGCTTCCATTAAGAAGAACTGAAACCGAGGCAGAATCAAGACAACTCTTCATCCACTTCACCCACTTCGGGCTAAACTGCATTCTCTCCATCATATAAAATAGAAAGTCCCATTCCACCGAGTCATAAGCCTTTTCATAATCTACTTTAAACACCAAAGTTTGCTTCTTCAACTTTTTAGCTTCATGAATGATCTCACTCGCAATGACCACACTATCCAACATATTCCACCCTCCCAGGAAGGCAAACTGGCTCTCATCAATTATCTTCCCCAAAACAAGCCGAATCCTATTTGCAAGAAGCTTAGAAATAACTTTGTAGATACACCCAATCAATGAAATCGGACGGAAGTCATTCAGTTGCTGCGGACACTCAACCTTAGGTACTAGAGCAATGAAGGAGGCATTACATCCCTTGGGCCAAGTACCACTACGCCAAAAATCCATTAAAACCTGTACAAAATCAGATTCAAAAAGGTGCCAGAACTTTTGAATAAACCTGAAGTTATATCCATCCGGCCCGGGACTTTTGTCCCCTCCACAATCCCACACTGCCTCTTTGATCTCAGCTTTGTCAAACACCGCTGTCAACAATGTATTAGCAGCCGAATCTAGAGCTCTAAACGGAACCCCATCAAGAGTTGGCCTAGCACGTTGACGGCTAGAGAATTTGTCTTCAAAGAACCGCTTTACTTCCATTTTCACCCTTGCTGGATCCTCCTCCCAACATCCGTCAATCATAATGCCCACAATTGTATTAGCCTTCCGCCTCCAATTAATAGTCGAATGAAAGAACTTCGAGTTTTGATCCCCCTCCTTAACCCATTTGGAGCGCGCTTTCTGACACAAAAGGGATTCATGAAGTCTCAAAACAGCCCAAAACTCAGAAACAAGCTGCTGCCGAACCTGAACCTCTTCCATGGTCAGACCCTCATCTTCCTCTTTTTTATCCAACTCGCTGATTTTTTGAACAGCAACACTCCTCTTTCTCCTCAGATCTCCAAATATCTCAGAGTTCCACTTTTTCAATTCAAGTCTCAACAATTTCAACTTTTCCTTCAACACATGTCCGGCTGACCAACCCTGTACATGCAGATTTGACCACACATTTTCCACAAATGAAGGGAGTCGAGCATCCTCTAGCCAACAATTTAAGACCCGGAAAGGCTTGGGGCCCCAATCCTGAAAAATTCTCCTCAAAAGAACCGGGCAATGATCTGAAATGTCACGATCAAGAACCAACTGTGAGCAATGAGGCCACCTCTCTAACCAAGCCTCTGAAACCAGAAAACGATCAAGTCGACTCCTTGCTTGGCCATTTGGCCTCGTCCACGTGAACCTCCTACCATGCAAAGGTATATCCAGAAGCTCCATCTCCATGATGAACTCATTAAACATCTCCATTTCACGTGCATAAAGAGTAGAACCTGACACACCCACCCGCTCCTCAGCAAACCTGACGGCATTGAAATCACCTGCAAGACACCAACAGGGAGTCGAACAACGAGATTTCCAATCAAGAAGCTCAGCCCAAAGCTGTCTTTTGTCCACCAGAGCACACGGGGAATAAACATTCACTATTACACATTCCTGCTCTCTCCAAGTACCAATTAAGCCAAGGAAACCAGAACCTTCCACGCATAGATTTAATTTAAAAACATTCACATTCCAAATACAAAGTAACCCCCCTCCTCTATTTGTTGCCGCTATTGCCTTCCACCCACAATCATAATCACCCCAAACTTGCGAACACAACCTGTGATCAACTGCCGCTAATTTAGTCTCCTGTAAACATACCAGCTCAATTTGTTCCCTTGCTAGCATCTCCCTGACTACCCTCATTTTACCACTACTACCCAACCCCCTGACATTAAAAGAAACTATCTTCATGAGGCACCATTATTGTCCCTTCTCTGAACAGACAAAGTCTTTTGTGCTGCACTTCTGTCCCTTGAGTCAAATTCCACCAGTCTAGCAACCATCTCATTCTCATCCCCATTACAAAAAACACCAAGTTCTTTTCCCATCCCCCACAACTCCTCTGCCTCCTTTTTACCATCCATTACCCACACTGTTTTGTTGAAGCTTCTTAAACAAGGGTCAGACAACGTAGCACTACTTGAGGGACACGCAGAACTAACCTTCGATTTACAGCCAAGGAGTTGTATAGATGCTTTCCATTATATAATGACACTGATAACAGATTGACAATCAGACTCAACCAAGATGCATTGTATATTATGTGATTGAGCCAAGAGTAGTAGCCCCTTCCTGATTGCATTAGCTTTTGCCAACCCTGAGCCTTGATCCACGATATCCTTTGAGACCGTAACAACAACAACTTTACCATCTTGCTCCCTAATCATCGCACCATATCCCCAACCCACCTAGGATTTTGCTACATTAGTGTTAAGCTTGAAGCCCCAAGCTGCAGGAGGTTTCCAACATCTCGATAGATCAAGCCACATGTGTGACAGCAACATATCTCTACACAACCAATACCTGGAACTCATGAAGCTCCCACAACGCTAGTTTTGCGATGCTACTCACTTAAGAATCTTTATCTTTGAAACACAACAGGTTGTGAGCATGCCATATAGAATAAAAAATGGACAAACCCACTCAACTATCTCAGTAGGGGCTTGTAGGATAATTTTTGAAATCCACTGTTGAAAGCTTTGTACTGAATTAGAGAATGTGCGACCTAGCAGGTGCAACCAAGAAACTTGCAACATCAGCCTTTCCCACTCCCTTATACACTGATAAGCATATCATGTTAATTTTTTTTTTGTGCTTCGGAAAATATGTTAATTTTATTTTAAATGATATATATATATATATATATATATATATTTTGTTGATGAATGATATATACATATTATATTAAAAAAATATGTATTGATTTGACATTTAATAATTTGATATAACCCTTGAAGAAAAAATATAAAAAATATTGACTGAATAAAAGAATACTTCTTTCTTTTAATATATTTTATAATTGTTTTACAAAATATTTTTGATCAATATACCAGTTTAACCGCGACTCAATCATAATTCAACTATTAAATCTTAAACTAGTACTTTGACCGGTTTAATAATCGGTCCGGTTTTTAAAAGATTCAAAAATATAGAGAATCAATTATCAATCAAAAATGAAAACCAATTCCTTCTCTTAAAATTGCCTACACAATATGCGAAGTTCCCTTTGAGTGTTTCAGTCAGAGACGAACGAGACACAGACTGCTCTCACTCTTTCTCTTTCTCTCTCAACTTTTTCTCTCACTAGAATCCATGGCAGCCGGAGTCGACGGCGGCGTGAAGGAAGCTACGGCGTCGCAGGCATACCTTGAAGGCAAGGCAGTGAACGATACGAGAGCTTTGATAGCTGAGCTCTGTCGCCATTTCTACAATCTCGGTTGGGTTTCAGGAACTGGTGGCAGCATCACCATCAAGGTCCATGATGACTCCATTCCTAAACCCCATCAGCTTGTGATCATGTCCCCTTCAGGTATATCAATCAAGCTAGAAAAATTTCATGTATATGAACTCTAACTCAATTTTTGAATTTTCATGTCACTTTTTTCGTGGATTGGTTGGTTGATTTGTGTGCATTTGTTTAACATGTAAAGCTATAAGTGGGTGTGAGAGTAGAAAATCATGAATGAATTGAAGTATAATTGACTTTGATCATTGTAGTTGTATGATCAATTGATCATACATTCATGTGTATATAGCTTTCTTGTCATTTTGGTATTGGTGAGATTCCTGGTTTTCGGAGTCCGTTCGAATGGAATGTAAAACAAATCTCACTATGGTTGATTTCAGTTTGGATTGGTTAATTGGTGGAGTTTGATTTCTCTGCTTACTAGTCAATTTAGTTATTGGTTGTGCTAGTTTCAGGCTGAAGGAGTAGTGGGAATTCTGTGTGGGATTGGTTGGTTGATTTCAGTCACAGGAGTAGCTAAGTCAAATTTTGAATCTTTTTATCATTTTTTTTTGTGGGATTGGTTGGTTGATTTCTGTGCATTTGTTTAACATCTAAAGGTATAAGTGATAATGAGAGTAGAAAATCATGAATGAATTTAAGTATAACGGACTTTGATCATTGTATGATCATACATATATGTGTATATAGCTTTTGGGATAATTAGTTGTTTGATAGCTTTATTGTCATTTTGGTAGTGGTGAGATTCCTGGTATTCCGAGTTGGTGCAAATGGAACAAAAAACAAATCTCAGTTTTGTTGATTTGAATTTTGGTGGGTTTGGATTGGTTAATTGGTGGAATTTCATTTCTCTGCATTCTACTTGCTAGTCAATTTAGTTGTTTGTTACGGTGGTTTCACCCGCAGGACTTGTTGGAGTGTTGTGTGTTGATCGCGGCTTCATTTTATTCTTCCATTTTATGAAAATAAAATTCTTGTGCAGGTGTTCAGAAGGAAAGAATGGAACCAGAGGACATGTATGTGTTATCCCACACTGGAGAAGTCTTGGCTGCTCCATCTCCCAAGCCTTACCCGAATAAACCTCCCAAATGTTCTGATTGTGGTCCACTTTTCATGAAGGTAAATTAGTTGTCGCCCTAAGATGTGACACACTCTGTTACTGATTGTGTTTCTCCCTAATATAATGCTCTACTGATTATCATAACATCGAAGAAATGCTAAGATTAATTTATTCATTCTTACTTATGTTGGATTTTGTGATAGTAATTTTTTTCCCTGTATACAGTACAAATGCTATTTTGCTTTCAGAAAATTGGATTCATGTTGCCACAATTTTGACATACAAGGAGATAATATTGAACATATTATAGTAGTTGGAAGGGCTTCTAGATTCTTGCTATGTATTATGTATATAATTAAAATGAATACGCTAATACTCTTACTGTCAATGTTTTCATTTCCAAAAAGAATATTTTATTGAATTGATAATGGAAAGAAGCTGATCATGAATTTTATCATTTGAATATTTATCTTTTATCAAAACTAAAATAGATGATGACGGTAGTTACTTGTTATTCTTAAGCATGTTTTATGAATTTTTTTTAAATATTTTCTCTCACAAATGCATTTCCCTTTCTTTGTTTCCAGGCATATGAAATGCGTGATGCTGGGGCTGTTATCCACAGTCATGGGATAGAATCTTGTCTTGTAACAATGCTCAATCCTTTGGCAAAGGAATTTAGAGTAAGTTTTTGTACATGGACACTTCAAAGTTTTGTAAACTTCTGGCATTTTGTGATTAGAGATGCTGATTCTAAATTATGAATTATGAAACATCATTTGTAACCTTGTGATCTTTCTCTTGTGTTTTTATCAGTAACTTTGAATTTTCTGAAGTTGTTTTCACTTATTACATATTGCTTTTAATGGGAAACATAATTTTGTAGTTGTAGTTCCGTTTTTTTTCTTGAGTTTTGTATGTTGCAGTAATTTTATTCTAGTTATTTTGACTTGATTCTGGCTGTCTCTACAAATTGCAGATTACACACATGGAAATGATAAAAGGAATCAAGGGACATGGTTATTATGATGAACTAGTGATCCCCATAATAGAGAACACATCCTACGAATATGAGCTCACAGAATCTCTAGCTAAAGCTGTATGTTTCACTCTGAAAATTAACCTATGGCTGGATGAATTTACATATTCGTTAATAGTGA
The DNA here is from genome assembly GCF_012489685.1 of Lotus japonicus. NCBI lineage: Eukaryota > Viridiplantae > Streptophyta > Magnoliopsida > Fabales > Fabaceae > Lotus > Lotus japonicus. The sequence continues at coordinate 5,001,089 of NC_080043.1, forward strand.
ATTACTTTGGTTCTGTTAAACTATCTTGTTTTTTCTGCAATAGGTCCACTTCCCAGTGGATTTTAATATCACAATTCCATTTATTCGATGTTTTCTTCACAATAACATACAGATATTGGTCAGGGTTTCCATGATCACACCGTGTGGTGTTTCATTAGTTTTTTGTTTTTGTTTTTTTATGTCTGATATACCTTGATCTTTTCTACTAATTTGTAGATTGAGGCCTACCCTAAAACTACAGCAGTACTTGTACGCAACCATGGAATATATGTTTGGGGAGACTCATGGATCAGTGCTAAAACTCAGGTTTGTGCTGTCCACAAAACGCCTAAGTCACAAATGTATATTTCAGCTTCTTAGAAGTTCCAGAACATATGATGCTCCTGAATAAGTGCATAGGCTTTTTATTTCTCTGGGATGTTTGTTTGTACGTTATCATGCTTTCTTGTAAATGGTGTGTGATTTTATTACAGTCTGAGTGTTATCATTATCTCTTTGATGCTGCTATCAAACTTCACCAATTGGGATTGGACTGGTCTACTCCAAATCATGGTCCAATACATAGTCCTAGGAGTCTCAGGATTGCTGGGGATTCAAATCTGTCTGTCAAGGCAAGGAAGGTTAATGGTGAAATTGATCCATTTCCAGTAAGATGATTTTCCTCTGTATTTAAAACTTTAGATCTCTAATCTAGTTTCTAGTATTATAACATAAAATTCCTGAAACTAGATCATCTATGCTCAGTGTGGACTAAGAATGCAAATGCCCAGTTCCTTAGATGTCACACATTTAGTGCAGTTGTTTTTCCATGTAGTTATATATTTGATTGTTGAGTACTGTTCCCTTTTATATTGCAGCGTTGCATTGTTCTTGACATTGAAGGAACTACTACTCCCATATCATTTGTTACTGAGGTTCTCTTCCCATATGCACGTGATAATGTTGAGAGGCATCTATCCAAGACATTTGATACTCCCGAGACCCAAGCTGATATTAAGTTGCTTCGCTCACAGGTAATGTTCAAATAGAGTTGGTTGGCTTTGCTTACTTATGGGATGGGAACCTGTGGGTCAGAGGTTTTGCCTTAATGACACTAACTGATATGTTGCAGATGAAAATAAGTTTTGGTTTTTAATTGCACTGTCCTTTTATGCTCTGCCCTTTATTATTTGAACACTTGCTACGAATAAGTAGTTTTCCGTGTTCATTTCATTCATTTATTCTTCAAATGGTCATACTTCATCTTGTTTTGGCATTTTTGTATATGTTGCATTCAAAGATTTTGGACCACTCACTTCCTTAAACTGTGAGTATAGGTTGAAAGTGACCTGGAACAAGGGGTTGCAGGTGCTGTGCCTATTCCTGAAGATAATGCTGTGAAAGAAGAAGTCATTGCTGCTTTAGTAACTAATGTAGAAGCTATGATTAAAGCAGATAGAAAGATCACTGCCTTGAAAGAGTTGCAGGTAATTAGACATTAGCAAAAAAATTCCCTTTATTGAATTTACCTTTGTGATATTATTATCTGAAATTTAGCTATGCAGGGCCATATATGGCACACTGGTTATGAGAATAATGAATTAAAGGGAATGGTTTTTGATGATGTACCAGAAGCCTTGGAAAAGTGGCATGCCTTGGGCATAAAGGTTGCAATTCCTTTTCCATTGTTCTACTTCTTTCCATTTCAATTGGCTAATTGTTTACCTGTTCTATTAGTCTTCCTTCTTAGTGTATTTCCATTTTTGTCTCGTTTAACTATAAAAGTTTTGTTTAACTATAGGGTAAAGCAATTATTTTTCTCTGTTGGCCTAGAATGAAACAAATACAGCAATCACGTACATGAAACAATCTTAAATTTTTTGAATTTGCTTGAGTGATTTTCACTGCAACCTGTGATTATGTATGCATAAGAAAATTAATGACAATCACTATTTATAAAAATAATAAATAGGAAGAGACATTTCGGAGAACTTTATGCTTTCCAATGAAACTAATTCCAACATGTTATTCCTTGCATTTTTAATTGCTATTTCTAATCGGTGCAACAGGTATACATATATTCTAGTGGTAGCAGGTTGGCGCAAAGGCTAATATTTGGACATACAAACCATGGGGACCTAAGAAAATATTTATCTGGGTTTTTTGATACCACAGTGGGGTAATGTTTATCTCTTTATCTCAAGATAAATGCTTACAATACACAATGACATTATTTTTTTACACACTCTTCAATAAGACGTGAAAGCCTCTGCTAGCCCACTACTAAAGAGCGGGTCGAAGTAATTTTGTTAGGCCAAGCATAGGCTTCACCCAATAATAAAGAATATCAAAAAGAGAATGACAAAGAATGTCACTACAAGCATTCCTCTTATCTCATTTTTTTTTACTAAATGCAGTACCTATTTTCATGCAAAACTTTGCAGGAACAAAAGAGAAACACACAGTTATGTTGAAATTTCTGCATCACTTGGCGTTGATAAGCCATCAGATATCTTATTTGTAACTGATGTTTTTCAAGAAGCTACAGCTGCTAAAGCAGCAGGTATGTGTTTTTCACTTATTCTTTTATATACTAAGTACAGACGTAACTGCTTTGGGAGCTTTCAATTTCTTGTATTTTTTTTAGAGAGCAAAAGTGATTTATTAAAAATCAAAATAAGAGTACAATCCCCTTATAGAGGAGATGAGACAAAAGAAACCGCAAAACTCCCAAAAAAGATTAAAAAAAACTCTTGTATCTTCTTAATCAACTATTATCAAGTCAGGACTAATTTGACAATGCATGAGTAATGACTAATGACAATGCATGAGTAAATATTTTTCTTCAAAACCATTTAAGTGTAATGATTAGCCTAATGGGTTACCCATAAAGATTACCCACAATGGTTAGAGTTTTTAGGTTTATGTGGGTTTAGGTCTTTGTTTGTGTAATTATCCACAATAGTTTACGGGACTCTTGCCCATACCTGCACATTATTCTTATGTTTTATAATTAAAATTTGTAGGGTTTTTAAATAGTTTTAATTGTCAATTTACACTTTTAAGTCCCCTTTGGAAGTTGAGCTTATTTTCATAAGTTATTTAGATTGACTTATGAATAAGAGTCTACGCTTATCCATAACTTATTTTCAGCTTTTTTCAGTATGTTTCTCAAATTATGAATAAGTGCTTAATTAAGTGATAAGAACCTTGGGAGAACCATACCACAAAAGCTAGCTGTTGTAGTTGGAGAGCCGCCTGGTAAACCCCACATTAGAATCTCATACTTCCAATGTGAGACTCAAGTCTCATACCTTGCAATTGGGTCCCTAACATCCACCAGGCTCCGGCTCCGCAACCCCGGCGCATCACGCGGGCTGGCTGTGCACCAGCTCTTTGACTAGTCCCGCGAACACTATAATGCCGGCGTCACCACCCGCGCCGCTAGTTTGCAGTTGAGAGACATGGTGGAAGGCTCTTATACTAATTGATAAGAACCTTGGGAGAATGATAGGTTTAGGAAGGTTTATACCAGAAGGGGAAGGGCTCGTGGGTTAAGTGACTAGAATATAAGGACTAAATTGTAATAAAGTGTTTAGCTGTTAGTGACAGCTGTTGCCAGCTGTGGCAGTTAGATTAGATATCAAGTATAAATAGGGAAATAGCTTAGAGAGGAAGTTATCTGAATTTTAGTGTTGAGAACCTGGTTGAGGAACCAGAGAGATCGTGGGATCTCTGTGAAACCCTAGAATTCAGTGTTCTTCCCCAATTTCCCATTTCTCTTGTATTTTCCCCAATTTGGTAGTTCACGTTCTATGCATTCCTGATTGTACTCTGTTTTGGAATTCAATAAAGTTTCTGGAGAATTACCAGTGTTATCACTGGTATCAGAGCACCATCCTGGTGCCTGAATCACGCGATTGTGCTACTCTGAATGGTCAAGACAAGAACCATGGCAAGAAGCGAGGGAAGCTGGAACCAGGAGCGAGAAGAATTGCGACAGGAAACCGAAGGTTTACGCACGCGTCTGGAGCTGAATGAGGCGCGCACGAAGGTGGCTGAGGATCTCATTGCAGCGCTGCGAGCAAGGTTGGGGAATCACGATCGGGATTTCTCTGAGGAAGACGAAACCGATGGAAGAAGGAACAGAGAGGAGCGAAACCGAGTTCCTAACAAGAATCGATGGAGGAAATTGGAAATCCCAGTCTTTTCTGGAACTGATGCAGTTGGTTGGACTCAGAAATTGGAGCGTTATTTTGCTCTGAGGGAGGTAACTGAAGAAGAAAGGATGCAGGCAACTATGGTGGCTTTGGAAGGAAGAGCTCTCAGTTGGTTTCAATGGTGGGAGAGGTGCAATCCATCACCATCATGGGAAGCATTCAAATTGGCTGTGGTAAGAAGGTTCCAACCCTCTATGATACAAAATCCTTTTGAATTGTTGTTATCTTTGAAGCAAGTAGGTTCTTTAGATGATTACATTGATGACTTTGAAAAATATGCTGGAGCATTGAAAGAGATAGATCATGATTTTGTGAGAGGTATATTTTTGAATGGACTTAAGGAAGAAATTAAAGCTGAGGTTAGGCTTTTTGAGTTGCATACACTGGCTGAGGTCATTCAGAAGGCCATTCTTATTGAACAAAAGAATGTGGCTGTTTCCAAGAAAGGAGGTGGTTTTGTCAGGTCTGCCAATTCTTATAGACAGAATAACTACAATAAGGTGGTTACCATAGAACCACACAATAGCACAGAACAGAAACAAGACAGTGCAGGGAATGCTGCTAAGAGTGGGTCAGGCAGTGAAATTGTGAAGGCTAGGGGAGGGGATTATAAACACTTGACTGCTGCAGAAATGAAAGAGAAAAGAGAAAAGAACCTGTGTTTTAGATGTGATGAGCCTTTTAGTAGGGATCACAAGTGTAAAAATAGGCATCTCAGAATGTTGATCATGGAGGAGGAAGATGACTTGGAGGGAGGGGAGTTTGAAGATGCTCTTTCAGGAGAATTCAATTCTTTACAACTTTCATTGTGCTCAATGACTGGTTTTACCACTAGCAAGTCATGGAAGATGAAAGGCGTTATTGAAGGTAGAGCAGTGGTTGTGCTAATTGATTGTGGAGCCTCACATAGCTTCATTTCCAAGAAACTGGTTGGAGAAATGTTGCTGCCAGTGGCTAACACCCCATCTTTTACAGTGGAAGTAGGGGATGGACACAAGACCATGTGTAGGGGAAAGTGCTCTAAACTGAAGCTCATGATTCAGACCTTAGAGGTTATCCAAGACTTCTATCTTTTTGGTCTTAGTGGTGTTGACTTGGTGCTGGGGTTAGATTGGCTGGCTAGCTTGGGAGATATTAAGGCCAATTTTGGTAAGATGAGGTTGTCTCTCAGGAGAGGAGGACAATGGATCACCTTGGAGGGAGATCCTACGTTGACCAAATCTGAGCTGTCCTATGGAGCTCTTATGCAGGTCTTGTTTGAGGAAGGGGAAGGTTTAATGGTCCATTGTGAAAAGGGAACCAAAGAGGACAGGGAAGCCAGCACTGTTCCAGCAGAATTGTCAAAGGTTTTGGCTGCATTTGCTTCAGTTTTTCAAGATTCTCAGGGATTACCACCTAGGAGAAGGCATGATCATGCCATTCATCTGAAAGAGGGAGCTGAGATTCCAAATCTGAGGCCTTACAAATGTCCTCATTACCAAAAGAATGAGATAGAGAGGTTGGTGGCAGAAATGCTAGAGGCTGGGGTCATAAGGCCAAGTGTGAGTCCTTACTCTAGTCCCATTATCTTGGTTAAAAAGAAGGATGGAGGGTGGAGGTTCTGTGTGGATTTCAGGGCTCTTAATAAGATCACCATTCCCAACAAATTTCCTATTCCAATCATTGAGGAGTTGTTGGATGAGATTGGGGGAGCTAAGGTGTTTTCCAAGCTAGATTTAAAATCCGGATACCACCAAATCAGGATGAAGGAAGAGGATATAGAAAAGACAGCTTTTAGGACACATGAAGGGCATTATGAATTTCTGGTCATGCCTTTTGGGCTTACTAATGCACCATCTACGTTTCAAGCCCTCATGAATGAAGTTCTTAAGCCTTATTTGAGGAAGTTTGCTCTAGTGTTTTTTGATGACATTTTGGTTTACAGCCCGGATATGTCTTCTCATGCCAATCACCTACAACAAATCTTGGCTCTTCTAGAAAAGAATTCACTCACAGCAAACCGAAAGAAGTGCACATTTGGTCAGCAGAGTTTGGAATACCTGGGCCATATTATTTCAGGGGAGGGAGTAGCAGCAGATCAATCCAAGGTTGAAGCTATGAAGGATTGGCCTATTCCCAAAGACATTAAGGGATTGAGGGGTTTTCTGGGTTTAACCGGTTATTATAGACGGTTTGTGCGGGATTATGGAAAGATTGCTAAGCCCTTGACTGAACTTTTGAAGAAAGATGGGTTTAAGTGGTCCCAAACTGCTTTGGAGGCTTTTAATCTGTTGAAAGCAGCCATGATCAACCCTCCTTTGTTAGCAGTACCTGATTTTACTAAACAATTTGTGGTGGAAACAGATGCCTCTAGTAAAGGACTTGGTGCTGTCCTCATGCAGGAAGGTAGACCTCTAGCTTTTTGGAGTCATGGCCTCTCACAAAGGGCACAACAGAAGTCAGTTTATGAAATGGAGCTTATGGCTTTAGTGCAAGCAATACACAAATGGAGACACTATCTCATGGGAAGGCATTTTGTAATCAGAACTGATCAAAGGAGTTTGAAGTTTCTAAATGACCAAAGGCTGTTTTCTGATGAGCAATTTAAGTGGGCTGTGAAGTTAGTGGGTTTGGATTTTGAAATCCAATATAAACCAGGAAGTGAGAATTCTGTGGCTGATGCACTTTCTAGAAAAATGATGTACTCAGCCCTCTCTATTCTTACTACTGCTGAGAAAGATGATTGGAATTTAGAGTTACACCAGGATCCCAAATTAGCTAAGGTGATTCAGGATCTGCTGATTTCTCCTACAACTCACAAGGGGTTCAGTTTCAAGAAGGGAATTTTATACTACAAAGATAGATTGGTGTTGTCCAAAAACTCCAACAAGATTCCATTGATCATGTCTGAGTGCCATGACACTCCAGTGGGGGGTCATTCTGGCCATTTTAGGACTTATAAGAAGATTGCTAGCTTCCTTTTTTGGGAGGGCATGAAATCAGATATCAGAAAATTTGTTGAAGCTTGTGACATTTGTCAAAGACAGAAGTACTCTACATTAGCTCCTGGAGGATTACTACAACCACTTCCTATTCCCACTCAAGTATGGATGGATGTGTCCATGGACTTTGTTGGTGGACTTCCCCGAGTCAAAGGCAAAGATACTATATTAGTGGTAGTGGATAGACTGTCCAAGTTTGCTCATTTCTTTGCGTTGGGGCATCCTTTCTCAGCTAAGGATGTAGCCTTGGTGTTCATCAAAGAGGTGGTGAAATTACATGGTTTCCCTACAACCATAGTTTCTGATCGAGATCCTTTGTTCCTTAGTCAGTTTTGGAAAGAGATGTTCAGAATGGCTGGCACACAACTGAAAATGAGTACTTCTTATCACCCTCAAACCGATGGCCAAACAGAGGTGGTCAATAGGTGCCTTGAAACTTATCTCAGATGCTTTGTTGGTCCTAATCCTAAGCATTGGTTGGAGTGGTTATCTTGGGCAGAGTTCTGGTTTAATACCAATTATAACAGTTCAGCTGGCATGACTCCATTCAAAGCTTTGTATGGTAGAGATCCCCCTATTCTCTTGAAGGCTGGAGCTATACCTTCTAGGGTTGAGGATGTTAATCAACTATTCCTAAATAGAGATGAGGTTCTGGTTGAGCTGAAACAGAATTTGATCAAGGCTCAAAATCAGATGAAGGTGCAAGCTGATAAGCATCGAAGGCCAGTGGAATTTCAGGAAGGGGATTGGGTGTATCTGAAGTTGCAGCCCTACAAACTGAAGTCTTTAGCTTCTAGGCCTGTGGCTAAACTAGCTCCAAGATTCTATGGCCCTTATCAAGTCATTAGTAGAGTTGGAGCTGTTGCATACAAGTTGGAACTACCCCCTCATGCTCGCATTCACCCATTTTCCATGTTTCCTTGTTGAAGAAGGCCCTGAAACCTGATCAGCAACCACAGCCTCTCCCTCCCATGCTCAATGAGGAGTTAGAGCTGGAAGTTTCTCCTGCTGAGGTGATTGCTACCAGGGAGGATGTGCAGGGCAATTTGGAGGTGCTCATCAATTGGGACACTCTTCCCTCTTGTGATAATTCTTGGGAATCAGCTGCAAGAATTCAAGACTTATTTCCCCTGTTTCCCCTTGAGGACAAGGTTCGACTTTTAGGGGGGAGTATTGATAGGTTTAGGAAGGTTTATACCAGAAGGGGAAGGGCTCGTGGGTTAAGTGACTAGAATATAAGGACTAAATTGTAATAAAGTGCCAGCTGTGGCAGTTAGATTAGATATCAAGTATAAATAGGGAAATAGCTTAGAGAGGAAGTTATCTGAATTTTAGTGTTGAGAACCTGGTTGAGGAACCAGAGAGATCGTGGGATCTCTGTGAAACCCTAGAATTCAGTGTTCTTCCCCAATTTCCCATTTCTCTTGTATTTTCCCCAATTTGGTAGTTCACGTTCTATGCATTCCTGATTGTACTCTGTTTTGGAATTCAATAAAGTTTCTGGAGAATTACCAGTGTTATCAGAGAACCATACCACAAAAGCTAGCTATTGTAGTTGCAGAGCCCAATGCCTTATAAACTTGACATTAGAATCTCATACTTCTAATGTGAGACTCTCCCACACCTTGCAACTGGGTCCCTAACATTAAGTTGTTTATTCAAACACACACTTGGTGATATGGGTACCCTAGTCAAACCTTACCTGATTGTCATTCCTAGTTAAACTAACGATGTCACAATATTTGTTATTGTAAGTGTAATACAAAGGTGAACTCTAGTCAATGTTTTGTACTGATAATTTCTTTTTTGTTTTTAAATCTGAATATTATTTTTTCTGTTGAATGGGCAAATAAGTGCATAAAAAATCTCTTTTAAATGAAAAATATTCCTGTTCACTATTCCGATGTGAATAATTAAGTAATAATAGATAAGACAACATCTTCTATCCGACTATCCCAATTGGGAAAACAGAAAATATGAACTTGATATCAATTTTTCTCTTTAAATGCATTACAGCCTTTTCCTGTACTTACACATCATTAGCACATACATTTCAAACTTGTGAAATGGTGCAGATTTTATTCGTTTCACTGTACATCGAAGAACTTCTCCAACCTTCTTTTTGTGATTTTAGTTCAATTTTGTTTGCTAAAAAATTGTCCGTGTTTCAGGTCTGGAGGTCATAATTTCTATTCGGCCTGGAAATGCACCTCTCCCTGAGAATCACGGGTTGAAGACAATCAGTTCCTTCTCTGAGATCTGAGAACAGATGCAGTGATCTGTGAGATTATGTTGAATGAGGCATGATAACTATAGATATTGTAACATTCACTTTTGAAGATGAAATGATAATGTAATATATTTCTGGAACTAATCAAGTTCCAGTTCAACTTTTTTTTTTTTAAGTTTTGCGTGAAAAAATCTAGTTAATTTGCATTTTCATATGTACTATTATATGGCATTTGAACATGTTACAGCAATAAAAATGTCCTCCTTGCCAATATTTGTCTCTTACTGCAACTGTCTCAAAATAGGATTTTGATTCATTCACATCCTTTTTTTTTTTCATCTCATTTTTTTCTCTTCCTATTTTTTTCTTCGTTTACTATCACATCATTTGTTACTCTATTTTGGATTCATATGTCTCTTTGGTGTGGGTGAATTCGGGGTTTGAATAATTTTTTCTTGTAGACCACTTATCAGCCTAAGAGATTCAGATTTTCTGACGATGAAGATATCTGAGTAGGTCTTAGGTCATAAATCTGCTATCGATCATTGATTAGGTGGTCTAAACTTTCCATGCAAAAAACAAAGGTGTAGGAGATGATGTTAGATCTCCCTGCCAAATTCCCTGATAGGCATGAAGCATATGCTTGGGAGCTTGGATATATGGATGTTTCTTGCGCTTCGGATTGTCTGCAAGTTATGAAAGTTCTTCAAGGCAATGTCAATGCAAGTTATGAAAGTTCTTCAAGGCAATGTCAATGTTTCGACCTTTTGGGTGAAGGAGTCTATTTTGCGAGTTAGGAATTTGCTCACTCAGGATCGACATGTTTTGGTAGTTCACAACCCTTGGGAGAGGAATAATGCAATAGATTACTTGCCTCGCCTTGCTTCTAGAGAAGGCACCTCGCGTCGCATTTGGAGGCTTCCACCATCGTCCATTGTAGCTACTTTATGCATGGATGTGGCGGCGTAGTTTTTTGTGCTCTTATTAATTTCCTCTTGTAACCAAAGAAAGAGAGTAACTTCTAATTTAAGAATAATTGTACAAGTGGCTACATCCTATTAAATGAAGCGTTCTAGAATATTTACTTAATCTATAAAATAAATCAAACAAAACTACTATGGCCACTATATTTAATTCACATATGTTTGAGCTTGTGGATATAGAATTTGCCAATTTTAATATTTTTTTTTGTTACAGGAGGAAATGAAAACTTAAATTTTAAATTTCATTTAGCTAATATCACAACATAAATGCACTTATCATTGTATATTATTACACTGTTCAATTTGAAATATATATATATATATATATATATATATATATATTTAAACTTTTCATAAATTTTATTACTCCAAAATCATATTAAGAGGTAAAAAATTTAAGTTTTTAATTGTAAAATAAAAGTTATTTTAAAAAGATGCACCCACGCAAATGCTATGACTCACTATGACAAAGGGTGTGGCGCTTTCTAACAAATGACAAATCAGTATGAGAAATGGTCCTTGAAGTTGGTTTCCTGCTTTCTTTGTGTTTCATCCTGTTTTAGATGACCTAATAGCTGCCATATTTGTTTAAAAAGTGGTCTCAGAAATCCCAGAACTATAAAAGATTGATGTTCCTAATTGATCTTGAATCTAAGAGAAAACAAAAATTGTTTTGCCAATTTTTATTCATTGCACCAGCAGCTGGGTCCAACCTATAGACGTACATAATTGACAAAACAAAGTCTAAAAAGTGATGGCATAGAAAAAAGTTTGTCTTCTCATATTCTCTTGCTCTTGTTATTTACATATGGTTTCTTTACTTCCATGCTTTCTCCAACATGATAATTATATTAATAGTTCCATTTTCTACTTTCTTCATCTTTAGACTTTTCCTCTCGTCATTTTGTTACCTTCTAATTGATTTCAAAGGTACAATCAATGTAAATTAAATTCAACAGAACAAGGGGAAATGAGAAACAGGCAAATGGGTAAATTGATATAAGCAATAATGATGGTTGCATGGTTTCAGAAGGACAACTAGTTAGACAACTTTGATGATCAGTACCTAAATACCAAATTAGGCCCTGTGATGCCACATTTTCATATATATAGGATACTGTCATTGTCTATAATTTTTCTGCATTTAGAAACAAAAGAAGATGAAGTAAGCAAAAGGTTTCTACTATACTATTACTACTTGATCTGAAAGGGAACTTGAGGACTGATACAGAAACAGTTTTTCTTCTAATAGGTGTCTCTGACAAAAAAAAACTACCCAAAACACATCATGTTACATGGGTTTGAGTAACAGAAAACGAGTAATGATATATACACACCTCCTTATTTATACACTTCATTTTCACCTATTTTTATTTCTATCTCTCTCCTCTTATTATCTATCACATCTTATACTTTCTCTCTCTTACTTTTTTTTTCTTCCTATCTCTCTCCTCCTCCACCTCTTTCCACCTCAATTTAGAGGTGTGGATAGATAATTATTGCATAGAAAACTAATCAAACTAAAACTTCCAAAACCAACAAGAGGGACCCCCTCAAGCTTCAATGAGTTGACCCTCGACACCCACCTTTCTTTCCATTGCATCTTTGTTTGATGACATAGGATACGGTTAGGTCCTCAGTACAAAGTACAGACACTGTTTTCCAGTAAAATGTGTCCCAAATAATGATCCGCAGTTACTAGTCCTCCCTTTTCTTTCTTCTGAATCTCTTCATCTCTAAATACAACTTCTCTTTGGTGGTTGGAAACACATTATCATAAAATTTGTGAGATAATCTTCAGCTTTATGAATGTTCCTTTAGAACCATTTGGATACAAACCAAAGCACTGTTGGGAGCTTATTTAAGGGCTCATTTGGTTTACGAAAACCGGAAAATAACACATTCCAATCCACTTTTCGTAGCAGTAAGGATGTGACATTTTTCTGTTTTCATACTTTTTTTGCTGTAAACCAAGTAGGCTTTAAGTGCTTTTTCTAATACATAAGCTTCAATAAGTCTATGTCCAAACACACTCTTATTGTAATAGAAATCCAAGAATAATCATTCATGGAACATGGTGAGAAGAATTAAAATTTACCTAATTAGGAGAAACTTGAAAGTAATAGTACTGCTCCATGGTGGAAAATAAAGAGGGCTTTGTCATTAAGGGAAGTTTACAACTTTTGCAAGCTTTGTACCTGTTGATGGAAAATAAACTGCAAAAACCCAATAATCATTCTCTAAATCATAGCCTGATGATGATGATGGTGCTCTAAATCATAGCTTTGTTACTCAAGAAGGTGACTCTGTAACTCTAGGTGAAGTCACAGGAAAAAGAGGTAAGAGCTGTGGCTCAAAGCCTCTGGGAGTTGACATGGGAGATGGGTGTAGATAGAATCCCTTGTCAGCTATGGCCTTCTCCTCCTCTGAAGAGCTTCCAAGTGAAGGTGAGGACTTGTCAAAAGGGTCATCATTCAATGGAGTGACAGGGCTAAGAGCAAGGGAAGGGAAGTCAAGAAGGCTAGGGGAGAGAATCTCTGAACTTGAGGGAGAGAACCTACAAATCTCTGCAGAATTAGGCTTCATGAATGTGTTGATGATGAGGGTGTTCTTCAGGCTGTTGTTGTAATTCCTCCTTTCATACAGCTTGAACCCTTGCTGCTGCTGCTTCTTTGGTGCTGTCTTCATGGGAGGGATGTTGAAGTTTCTGGATGATGGAACTGGATCTTGTAAGTGTAGTTTGGAACATGGAGCTGGTTTTGTGGTATCTGATGAGCCAGTGAGCATTTGAACAACTTGCTTGAAAGAGGAAGTGTCAGCTTGGACATAAGTGGTGGGGTAAGGGTTTGAGTCAGATCTGGGAATGTTGTTTGGGGTGTGAGGTGGTGTTGGGATTTGGATACCATTATTGCTGCTGTTTCTGAGATTGCTTCTAGGAGACTTCATGAAAGTTTGGTTCTCTCTGTCTTGGACTCTTGAGCTTATTTCCATTGATGTGAAGGTGAAGGCTGCTCTGTCTTCAAAGGAAGACAGGAAAGAGGTTGGGGAAGTTTGGATGAAAGTGATATATGGAAGAGTGAAAAACAAGGCTTGATGATAGAAAGCAAGAAAGAAAGAAAGTGTCTGCTTGCTTATGTAGCTTGAGTTTTGTTCTGTCTGGACTCTGTTCCTTTCTTTATATTATTTTCAATTCAAGCATGGTATTTAGGCATCCTACTAGATTGTTTTCTCTTAACCTCATTCTTTTGTTAGGGTGTGTTTTAATAACAATTGTGATTATACATGTACATACACATTTCAGCGGACATCTAATAGATATATAGTTTACCAGTGACGCTTAAAACGGCTAATAAATTATATGTGTATTGGATGTTGCTAAAATCGATATATTCAACTAATATTTTTCTAATATGTAATATGAAAGAGCTTTTATATTTATAAGAAAAATTTCATTCATTATTTATCTCAAGGTGTATAATAACGTTCGTTTATACAGGTGTCATGTCAAAAGTACCCAACATATAATTTCTATTGATTAAGCCATTAGATTTGTAGTTTTAACCTATTATTTAATGGTTGATTCGCTTCTAATTTACACCTCTCATGCTTGTCTAATACAAGATTCTATCATAGTAGAATTAGGAATTATTTGGCAAATAGCATATGTGCCACACCACACAGCAATAGGGAAAAGTTATGATTGGGGAGTTAAATATGGGAGAGGCATTGACTTCAGAACCCAACAGCAGAGACTCTTGTATTGGTGATGTGATTGGGAATGATAGCTACATGTGCACTAATCCCATTGTTAGATTAATTCCAATTTTTAGACATTTTAAGAGTGCATTAAATTTTTTAAATACTTTCATCACTTCCTATGTCACTTTTAATTAACTCCCATAAACTAATAAAATAGTTAATAATCATGAATTTATAAAATTAGTATTAATTTTATTACACAATCTTTATTACAAATTTAAAAGAATTTATTGATGTACTAGCGAAATTGAATATAAAACATTAAAAGTGAAAATAAAAAGCTCAATGTATATCATTCACAATACTTAAAAGTAGTCGTTTGAACTATAAGATTGAGATTTCGATCCTTAGAAGTCGCACTTCTAAAGAAACCTTTAACGTTCATCACACACAAATCAAATAAAATTGCATCAATAAAAAGATACTTATGGTTTTAAAAAGTAAAAATAGAAACATTTAATGATTGACAAATATTTTAAAATGACACATATTATGGTTGGCTAAATGAGCCATAAGGGTTACTTAACCTCACCTCAATTGACCAATAGAATTATTTATAAATAAATTAATAAATAAAATATAAAATTTTTATTCCACTTATTTTAAATATGATTGATCCACCTAGGACTATGAGTTATTTAACTCAAACTATTACATGGGTCATTTAGACAACCACTTACATATAAATATATGTGAACAATTTAGAATGTTTCATGCATTTTGTCTTGTAAAAAAAATTAGAATGTCCCATAAATAGAAACAAATTGAATATTTTTTGGGCTTTATCTATTTAGAATCAATTTTTTCTTTCATCCAATTTTTACTTGTTATTTTTTTCTATCTCTCTTTTCTTACTCAATGATATCACATAACATATCGATGTTTTCCCCCTTGCTTTGTTAGGGTTAGCTCATCTGGAGGAAAACCCGCGAGACTCCACAACCGGGGAAGAAAGCCAAAGAGACACCAAAAAAGGTCCAAACGATAAAGGAAGAAGCCATGAAGGATGTTTCTATCCTCAATTTCGCAATAGCAATCACGAAATTTCCAATTGAAAATTTAGGAGCCCTATTTCATACAAATGAATTCTTCTAAAAAAAATTCAATGTGGATTAAATTACTTGTTTAGTTCAAAAAAAAGAACTTGTTAGTGTTCATTCAATAAAAGAAACTACGTAAACAAAATTAATTTTAATATCCAAACATAACTATTAGTCTTATTTTGTCACTTCAGAAACTTGCTTACTTTAAAGAATCTTAGCCAACAAATTTTACGGTTCATGAGTTATTATTATGACAATAAAAATACATAATAAAAATAAAATTAAATAATCATTCATTAAAAAATAATACAGGCTTGTATATTTTTTATCATTTCAAATAATCTGCAACTGAGACCAAAAGGCAAAAGGTGCAAGTTGTGTGAGGTGAAAGATTATTCAAGAGCTTTCAGCAAGCTGTGAATGTGACTACATCAAACCAATCATGTTAGCCTCTAAATGCACGTTAACAAGTCAATCTGTCTCACATCTTACATCTACATATATATGCTTCCACAAGAAGGTGAAGAGGCTTCACCCAAGTTGCATTCTTTCCATGAGAGTCACACCAAATTATGGGAGTCTCCATAGTATTTGGTCCATTTGGTATACAAGAACTGCATCGTTAATTTCACAAGCACAACAAATTCTCCAAAGCGTAGCGAAAATCGTGGCATCTCGGAGAGTGAGTAACTCTGATCAAAGAGCTCGAGCAACATTTTTAAACTCATTCAAGCAAGACTGGAGTGTCTTCTGACGCTTTGTTAGAGACTCTCGTTCATTTTGCAGAACATCTATGGCGCCCGGAGCAACAAACATGTCCATGAATTTCTCATCATTCACAGCAAATAAATCTAACATGAGAGCCACGAGAAGTCCCTCTCGGCTGCACAAATAAACACAACAAAACAGGCGTTGTAATTGATAGTTGCATACACTGAGGTAATGTGGACCATATAGACCATATATAAATTAGATCCATGTTATCTAATGAGGTTAGGAAATTTATACATTGACACCCCAATTCCACCCGACCCCTAGAGAGAGATTGGAATGAAAGAGAGGAGTGAAAGATATGATGAAAGACAAAGTGAGTGCGGATATATCAAAACTGGCTATGGTCTGAAAAAGGGTGAGCATAAGTTTAAGAAGAATATAATTCAAAAAAGAAACATGAATAGAAGCAAATATATTATTCATTAGGAAGAAGATATGAGGAGCAAAAACCTAATTTTTGTAAAACAAATTAAATCAACCAGAAGAGAAAAATAACAAAAACTAGTATAAGAGAGGAGTGAAAGATATGATGAAAGACAAAGTGAGTGCGGATATATCAAAACTGGCTATGGTCTGAAAAAGGGTGAGCATAAGTTTAAGAAGAATATAATTCAAAAAAGAAACATGAATAGAAGCAAATATATTATTCATTAGGAAGAAGATATGAGGAGCAAAAACCTAATTTTTGTAAAACAAATTAAATCAACCAGAAGAGAAAAATAACAAAAACTAGTACCCTTTGAGGCTTGAAGTTAATTTGCCACTGCAAGGTGATGATGGTGGGAAAGAGCACAATAGGATGCTCTTTAATGGAAATATGTGACGGAAAACATCATGAATTTGGAAAGGGAAAGGTATTTGGTTGGAGTATTTCTGAAGTTAAAACATTCTACAGAAAGGTAATAGTGCAGTACTGAGAACATTCTACCAATATTTTCTGTTACCTTATGTATCTCTACCTCCCTAGTTCAAGTCCATTAAGCTAAATTCGGACTTGGAGGGTTGTGTACCTCCCCCGAGTAAGGAAGACTCAAACTCGAACTTAAGGGCAGGAAGCTCGGCCTAGATAGTGAACTATGTTAACACGTAATTAAGAGGCCGCTTGTAACCTCCAAGGATATTAAGCCAATCATCAAGGCTACCCTTAAGGTGATCATTAAGCCACTAAATTGACCAATAAAGTATCATATTACCCAGAGCAACCAAGAACCCAAGAGGCAAGCAATCCTAAACCTTATAGCCCCCAACAATGACGGGAAAAATAAGTTCAATCACCACGGATTCTGGGACCTAAGGCTAAGTGTTCTTGTACACTTGGCTTAATTCCCCGAATATGGAGAGAACAGTATCGTCTATTCTTTTTTTACCACATGTATCATCCGTGGGAGCTAATCATGTTTGAGAATTGAACATCCACATCATTTGGGGATAACTCTTCCAGCCGAAATTATCAATTCACTAGACTCGAGCCGAGAACCAATCACCCGTTGATTAAATCATTCTATCAATATGGTACCGCCTATAGCTTGAACTTTTATAGTGATGCATTAAGCAAGCAAAATTAAGGCCGAAACTGGTTTTAGAAAAGTACAGAAGCTTACCAAGGGGTTAGGAATCCAGAGTTCATGGTTGATGTCACGCCTCTCTCAACAAGAACTTCACGTATACGTGCAAAATGCTGGGCAGCTGATAAACAGATTTCTGAGTAAGGTGAACCTGATCTCTCCCCATTTCCAAACAAAATGCCCCCATTTTGCGGCCTAATATACTCAGAATTTTTTCCATTTCCTGCCATTCTGGAGACCCTCTTCCTCGGTCCAAGGTCATTACAAATTCCAAGCTCCCTCTTTTTTGGATCACCTGGCTGATCAGGAGATGGGGTCTCAGGGATAGTCATTTGGCTTTCTCGCAAAGCGTCTCTAGCTTCTGCTGCAGCTTTACCCGGTGTGGTTTCCTGCATGTTATTATTTTCTGGAGGTATGTTTTCCTGATCCCTCATTGCATCATGATTGGAAGCTGAACTCGTGTCGCTCAAATCAAGGAAAGCCTGGCTGAATTTGTTGAAAGTGGCAGCATTTTGGCCAGAACTGGGTTGGAATTCATTGAAGTAGCAGACCTGTGAGTATGGACTGGTAACTGAATCAAGGTGGTGCCTCACAAGCTGCTTGCACTGCTTAGTGAGATCCTTTATGAAACGACTGTATGCACACCGTAAAGCAGCATGAAAACCAACATAGCCATCCATGTTTCCTGATTTAATCCCATCTTCAAGGTGGGAAAAAACACCAGTAAGCTTTTCGAATCAGTTGCAAGAAATAATATCAAAATATAAGAGATGCAAAAAACATAATCACCACTAAGCTTTACCTATTCCTTACAAAGTTACAAGGGGTTATATGCTTTATGCCTTTATCACAAAATAGACAAAATATGGTTAAAATCTAAAAGACAATTGAAGGGGGAAAATCCCAAGACATTAACACAAAATGAAATGAATATATGCATTCCCAGAAAACATATAAAAAAGATGATAGTAGAACAACTTTTTTTCTTTTTTTGTATATTTAAGTTCTGGAAGGACAATGAAATATTCAATTGCCCAAATGTAAATTAAAAAATATCTTTAAGCTGAAGAAATCAGAACCCGTGCAAAGGATTGACTTGATGCCTGAGTTGGAATGGGAAATGGAATCAACTATTGAGGAAATTTTTGACATTCAAGTAGTGAGAACCCAATAAATAAGAAAGTGTTTATTTTCTGGTGCATTCAACTTTCCAAGAGGGTTTTTCCAATTGAGCTAAGTATTTGGTTTGAGAAAACGTACATTCACATATTCACATCTAATCAAATGGATGTGTTTAGTTTCCAGTCGAAAACACATTCATGATTCAACTGACATATTTTTCAAGTGAGGAAAGTTGTTGGATTGAGAAAAGCACATGCACACCCAATCTAGAGCCAACAACACAACTGACAACTGAACGGTATACCAACAAGGAGTTTCACTTACATTGTGAATCACGACAGCGGTTTCTTTCTAGAGCCAAATCAAATAAACTTCCTAAAACAAAAGCAAGCCGATCACAAGCAGTATCAAGAAGAGGAGCAAGCCATGATCTAGCAGCAGCACGTGCAATCTCTGCAGCAGCCTCTGTTAGTCCTCTTCCCCCACCTCGGCCAGCATGGGCAAGTAATATATTTGCTACCTGTGAAAATGACACTAAAGAATTTGAAGTTGAAATCTCAAAAAAAATTGTTCCTCCAATGAGTATATGAAAATTAAATCACCTTCTCCCGTGACACCGGGGGGCATTCAATGGAATATGCAGCGCAACGAAATTCATGCATCACCCTCTCAAATGCAGCCCCTCCATAAAGGCGAAGGGTAGCATTAGGGGGATTTACATCCGTAATGACACCAGGCCAAACCCCAATACCACTTTCTGACCTCTCTTGTACTGTTGTTTTCCCCCACTGCTCAGGGCAAGGATCCGCTGCACCATCAATCAATGCACCCTGGAACAAAACAAAAGATGCACCTATCAACTTAAAACAAATGCACATAATCGTTGACACCCTTTGTTGAAAGATGTTCAAAATTACAGCTCATTTGTGTAAGTGAATTGCATAGAAGCTTAGAATACATTATAAACTTGGTCCAAGGTGTGGAGACCAAAGGGTGTAAGTAATATATATGGTACATTAAATCCATCAGAAGAGAAATTTTTGCAATATAAACTTGGTCCATCAATGAAAAAGTTTATAGATATGAGTAGAGACACAATAAGTGGTTTTGTACAAACTGTTAAACACGGTTCATCAGTCATGAATAAGTACCAACCACATGGTTGCTGATAGAAGCTGCATCCAGCATTGCGAATTTCCTAAGATGAGAAATATCTGAAGTGGCCTGTAGCTTTGAATCCAGTCCGGCAAGCTCAGAAGTGATTTCACCACACCGTTGCTCAAGCAATGCAAGAGTTGCAGGCGCAGCTTCTTTGTATTTCTTCTGTAGCTCAGACTCCAAATAATCCCTCAGACGGCCAAAACCAACATAGGACTTGAACTTTTCTTCATCGAAACCTCCCTTGACACCCTCACGAAGATGACGAATAACCTCCGAGTCCACCTGAGAAATCTGTCTACGGAACTCCTCATTCGAAACATTGGTTCTGTCCTTAGGCAGGGCCACATAATAAGGGCGAGTGCTATCTCCAAGGTATCCACTTGCACTCAAATAGCGATCTACTTCCCACCGGTCACTAAATTCCTGCAAGCATCAGATAGCTTATCGCCGAGACAACAATAACCAAAGCACTATTTCACTGCATGATGTCAGCTACATGAATCAACCAACTTCATATATTGTAACATACCATGTTTAGTTATGCATTTGCATCATCCAACCCACGACTCCAATCTTCAAAACATGGTTTTGTAATTTTTAACATGTTTGAGAACATATTCCTCAAGGGTTGGAACATGGTTTTGAGTAAAATTAACTATCTATTAGCATGTTTGGAAACCCTTCTAAAATTGATTTTAAAGTCAAAATCAGTTTCAGAAAGAAACTTCTATAAGTAGCTTTTGAATGCTATAATTGATTAAAATCTACACATGAATCACTCTACTCCAATCATGCTTAACCAAATCAATTCTACAAAAAAAAATCAAATTTATTCAGAAACACATTTCCAAATGCTCACCCAATCACACACATAATATCTAATGATGTCCATGTCTAACTCACAGACAATTTAAATGCAGAAACAACACCATATACTCCATGCATACTTCTACCAATTGATAACAAAAACAATCATAAGTTGATGAGTTAACTAAAGAATTATATCATCAAATTCATACCTTGAGTCGATTATCAAATTTAGATACAACAACAACCGTCCGTCTAAACGTGGGATCAATTTCGCGAACCGCATCCAACCACAATGAGGAGCACCACTCAACACTACTCTGCTGAAGGAACAAGATAATGCGGTGTGGAGGAGCAGCCAATGACTTCACCATCGAAAGAATCTCCTCAGGCGTGCTCTCCGGTTCACCCTTCTTCGCCTGCGAAACACAAACACAAAATCAAACCTTCTACATCTCCTCACCTCTAAAAAACCCCATTCCCAAATTCCAAAACCCTAACCTTGAGAACAAACCCCGGCGTGTCGATAATCGTGAGATTAGGACAATGCGCGTAATCAGCTCTCAGCACAATCGGCTTCGGGGAAACCGCGGTCCTCGTCGTCTTCAAAAGCGCCTCGGTTCGAGACTTGATAATGTCAGCAATGGTAGAAGCAGAAACCACAGGACTTCCATACTCTTCTGAATCTTCCTCCTGCAAATCAGTTACAACTGTTATAACCGTTTAATAACCGAATTCAGTTACGTTACGGTTGCAGTTACAACCAGAAAGCAAAAATTGATAGAAATGGGTGGCGATTTTGAACCTGGAAGCGGCAGCGAGGTTCTGCGGCGGAGGGATCATGGAGCATTTGGAGGATAAGGGGGCGGCGAGTGCCCATCTCGACCTCGCGGACATTGAAGCGGAACCCGAGGAGGGCTTCGAGGAGGGAGCTTTTGCCATCGGATTGGCCACCGACGGCGACGATCTCCGGGATTGGGAGTGTTTCGCCGAAGGCTACGGCGGCGGCTTGGAGGCGGTTGTAGGCCTCAAATCGAGACGTGGAATCGGGGCGATGTCTCCGGCGGGATGATTTGTCCGATGGGGTTTTGGTGGGAGGAGTGGCGGTGGAGGATGACATGGTTGCCGTGGTTTGAGTGGGGAATGGAGGGAGGGAGAGATGGATGGAGTTTGAATTTGAATTTGGGGTTGGTCTCTTTCCTTTTCGACCGTTGTATTTGAACTTGTTGGGTTGCGACTAAATAAAATGTGTTGAACTAGTGGACGTTGAATCATTTCATGGCACACCAATCCATTTTTTACATAAATTTACTTAAAACATAAACAAGACATTTTTAACTATATAAATCTAAATCTTAGTTGTACTTGCAATTTATTAATTTCATGACAATATTGTCATCAGTTAAAGTCGTCAGAAAATGACATGCCGAATTTTCCCGCCACCCTAATCTTTTTCATCAAGCTTTCATGCGCTAACACTGAAGGCTTTGATCGTTGATTACATTTTTTTGTGTGAAAAAGTCATTATGGACGGTTGTCAAAGTCATGGTAATTGGCAGATAAATGTGTTTGTCGGTAAATAGCTAGCGGTATTCTTATAGTGTTATCCTCAATTTCAATCGGATAAATCCTCTCAAAATTTTAAAAAAAAATTGATCATAAACTTGTTGTTCTAGATTTGATATTTGGCGCTCTTTTTTTCTTCATCCTAGAATCAAAATTTTGAGGTGTTTTGTGTTGAATTATTCATGTTCTACTCATTCAAGTACTAGATCCTTGTAGTTTGATCAATTTAATTAGTGGAAATTTTGTAGATATTGGTAAAATAAATTGATAACGGTGCACCATACTTACGCGCTAGATTACCGATAGCTTGGACCATCAGTAACAACGCGCTAAATTTTCCCGCCAAAGTTACTGAGAATTTATGAATGTTTAATTTCTTAACCAACGGTTTTCGTACCGTCGGTAATAGATTGTCGGTAAATAAAACTTTTATTCGAGTGTATACATCCAAAAAATATTGGACATTGCTCTGGTATCCTTGAAAATGGCAGGTTCAGTATCCTTCAATTCAATATTTACCACCGATTTAAGTTAATCCCAAGTTAAAAACACACAACTTAGGATTTTCCTTCTCAATCCTTTAAATTGAAAAGCTATTTTCAAAAAACTAATTTTAAAAATTTATTTTTCAGAGGATGAAAAGAATAGTTTTTTTTTTAAATCGGAAAGATAAATTGCACCACCCTCCACGATTGATCCGTAAACCTCCTCCACTCAACTCATATGTGGGTCACATCACTCTTCGAATAGACCTACACATAAGAACCTAGCATACGACTACTTGAACATTGATATACATTCATAAATTATTTAAATTGAAAATACACGATTTGGGAATTTCCTTCTCAATTTTTTTAAATTCAAAATCAATTTTCAAACTTATTTTTCGGAGTAAGAAAAGAATAATCTGAAGATATTTTGCAATGCTAAATTACTTGTGACTTAAAAAAAACAAATAAAAAGCATCTCAATGAAAAAAGAGGTTTCTTTTTTTGGTCAATAGTTTAAAAACAATTTATATCAAACTCATTTTTTCTGTCTTCCTCTTTGTCATTTTCTCTCTTTCTATTTTAAAAAACAAAAAACTGTTTTTGCAAACTAGGTTCTAAAAGTTCAAATATTAGTCATATTAATCCTATACAAATCTCAAAGAGAGGAACATGTCATAAGAACACAACTAGTAATTGAAGTTAATCCAGACTAAAAACACACGATATAGAAATTTCCTTCTCAACCTTTTAAATTCATAAACTATTTTCAAAAAACAATTTTAAAACTTATTTTCAGTGGAAGAAAAAAACATTTTAAATGAGATATATTGCAAAGTTAAACTACTTGTGACTTGAAAACTAAAAACAATGTTCATCAAAAGAAACTAAAGTAAAAATAGAAAACATCTGAAATATTTAGAGATTTCAGTTTTAAAAATTACAACTTATATCAAACATTTTTTTGCTTTTTCTATTATTATAATCTAAACTTTTTTGCAAAAGAGTGGCCTTAAGTTCTTGAAATTCAAATAGTGGTCATATTAATCCTATACGAATCTCAAAAAGAGGGTCACATCACTCTGGGGATGAACATTCACACGAACACACCAACCTTGGGGTAATGAACATACACACAATACCCGAGAGTATAACTTTCAAGCCATAATTCTACAAAAGGTTTTTTTTTTGTATATATTATCAAGTCTATAACCAACATAAAGAGATATCAACATTAAGTTTCAGTATCTCACAGTACCATTCCTTTGACCAATTAACTATAAAAAAAGAAAAATGAAAACCAAAATCTATGTTTCTGGTAAAACAAAATGTAAAATTAAATAGTCATACTACATGTATGAAGCTTCACAGAAAGGAGCTCAACCATAACATGGTGTGTTTGATCCACATTCCCTCCAAGAGGTTGTGTAGAACAGAAGAAAAGAAAACTTACTGACACTGGCAGCAAATCTAGACACCCGAAAAAACTGAAAATGGATTTTCAGCTCCTTCTACATCTAAGCTGTTCAGAAAAGAAGGATGTATCCCAGCATCAACATGAACACAGCGAAGAAGGCTCCAGATGCCACCCATATCCAGTAATCGTTAGACCTTCTCCTCTTGAGAATTGCTTTCGGAATGGCCTCAGGGGCTTTTGCTCGGCTCCTCGATCTAACAACGTGCTCCTTCACGGCCTTCTCCTTCACCGGAGCTGAGGGTTGGACTTTATCATCAGCTTTCTCCTGTTCTGCCACCTCAACCGCTTCATTTGCCGGTTCCTCAGGGTTCGGAGCAGCTGCAGAGCCGGGACCCGATTTCTTTGCTTTCTTCTCACGTTCCTAACACAAATCAAGACCCGAATTCATATTTCAGTACTTAATCTTGCATTCACAAAGCATGTTCAGAAAAGAGAATTGCACCAACAATCACCTTAAGCTTCTTCTCAGCCTCCTTCTGTGCTTTAGCTGCTGCTTTGGCTGCTGCTTTCTCTGCAAGCTTCTTCTTCCTTTCCAAGGCCAGCTTTGCTTTTGCTAGTTCCTCTTCTCTTTTCATCTGTTTCAACTTCGCCGGATCAATTTCCGGCTCTTTGACAGGAGCGTCCTTGTGCGGGTTTTCATATTCATATTCATCAGCATCTTCTACATCATTGATAGCCAGACTGGGTTTCAAATTTTTTCCTTTGTTTTTGGTTTCTTTCTGAACCTTCGGGGCAGGCAGAGTTTCTTGGGGAGGCGCTTTAGGCTCCTCCTTTGGCTGCTGTTTCACACTGCTTTTCGGTAACTTTTCAGTTTCTGCAGCAGGTTTTGGTTCTTCCAGCAATGGCCTTTCATCGGGATTCCTCATTCGACCATCCCTACTCAACTGCCGCATATCCAGCGATGGCAAAATTCTTTTCTCATAGTCATTCCTAAAGGATTTGTCGCTGTTCCAGAGTGACATAAATTTCTCAACCTAGAACCCACAAAAAATATAAATAAAATTGCAACTACTACACAACTTAGGTAAGAAAAACAGCAAAAAAAGTAGTAATATGACTAATGTACAATGCAATGTGAGGCCTGTAGACAAACCTCTGTCTGTGACAGTTCCCCGAGAGCATCAATATCTTTCTTTGCAGCAACCTCTCGTGCTTTGCTCAAAATTGTACGACTTTGGAAGAAATGAGTGTTCTGAATAAATGAAGATCAATTCAAATTCAGAAATTATTCAGCACTGACTTGTGAAACAACAAATGAGTAAAACTTTCTGATAGCATGTCCATAAATTTGGATCAGAATTAAGAGTATAGCTCGGTACCACGTGCCAAGAATGAGAAACATAAAACTATGGTGTGTGTGTCACAAAAAAACAAGACATACTCCCTCATCACGTTGTTTTCTTAGCTGCTGAATGCTCCCAAAAGCTTTTTCCCTCTTCTGAGTTACAGCTGCCAGTTCTTCCTGTAAAGACTGGAGATCCCTGTCTATGACTTTCAGCGCATCATCGAGCTGCTTGATTTTGGACCGGATGACTTGCCTCTCTTTTTTCACACCATCCAAATCTCCACCTATGAGCTGCAATGGAAAATAATTGTTAAAGAACATTTTAAACAGTACATAATTATAAATCCTTAACCAAAAGAAAGAGTTCCATAGGAAAAATAAAAATAAAACTATCTCACCTTAACCTGGTCATGAATGTCTTCTCTCGGCCCAACAGAGTCTTGCACTTTGGCCCTCAAGGAAGCATTAGCAATAACCTTATCCCTTGTCCCCTCAAGCTGTTTGATTTCACGAAGGATTTGTTTTTCCTCAGTCAATGGAATGCTCTCATGCTGTATGCGGTATTGCAAGCTATATATCTGCATCAATTAAAGTACACATTGGAATAGCGAGTGAATCAAGAATAGATGTTAGGATTAATTATGATGCAGAAAAAATAACAAAGTCTGCAATAAAAAATAACTTGGACTCATAAACTTACAGTGTCATTAAGTTCCTTCTCAGATGAGCATAGTCCACCCTGGCCTGAACTGTTCGCATTACGCAGCTTGCCCAATGCTTGCTGCAGAGGTTCAATCTCTTTTATTTTTTCATCCACAATACTCTGAAATTGCCTATTGTCATCTCTGAGAGACTTAATCTGAGAAATCAATTCTGCTCGCTCTGACTGCGTAAAAACCAAATATGGCATAATATTAGATGCAATCAAGCTAGTAATCCCAAATTATTCTAAAAAAAAAGCTTTAAATTGGAGTTATTGATGCACCGCGGTTGCAGTCTCGCATTGTGGATTGAGGCAGCTGCTGCAACAAATATGTTGTCGCCACACATCATCATGAAGTCTACAAATTATATCATTAACTTGGTCTTTCCATTTTTACTAAAAAGGTGTAAGCAGATAAGATATGTGGTAATGTAATAAAGGAGATTCCATCATCATCTTTTCCAATGAGGGTACTGTATCCTAACAATTAGAGGCTACCATTTTTGCTATGTTCAACTTAAAAGAAAAATACATAAAAAATAACAATGTATTTATATCTCAAATAAGTGAGTCACAGAAAAATTATACACTAACTGTCAGGAGAATTGGTGCTCTGACAAAAAAGAAAGGTAAAGGGCTAAACAAGCTTTTGGTCCTTATATTTGTTTTTTGTGCTTACTAAGTTATTAATTTTTTTCCACTGTTTTAGTCAATAAGAAATTTAGCAATTACATTCCTTGTTGTCCTTATGGTGATCATCCATCCAAATTATTTCGTCCAATAGTGACACGTCAACTGGTATTAATGAGGTAGTCTTAGAAGAAATTCCGACGCAAGTTACTGTTAAACTGAATCATCCAAATGCAGGTTCATCACAAGGACAGCATTTATTCTATATAGAAAATTCCGGGACTACAGAGAACAAATTAAAACACTAAGGACAAAACTGAACAGACGAAGTTGAAAATAAAGACGAGGAGAACAGGAATATTTAATTCCCTCCTTCCATTGTCTTCGCATTTTCAACTCCACCAAGAACAACACAAATTTTATGGAACAACCATGACCAAAGTATTATCAACTCACCCGCTTCGCCTTTAGAGCTTCAGTGATCTGAAACCGTGCTTGATTTGTCAGGTAAATCTCCTTATCAAGCTTATCAACTTTGGACTTAATGTCGGGATCATCATAAGGCCGGAACCTGACAAAATAAAAAGAATGTATCTGCTGAGGTGCAGGCCACTCTTCAGTTGCATCTTTCGGGCCACTGGAATCTGGAACACCATCAACTTCGGCCTTAGCAGCTTCATTTCCATCTGAACCAGATTTTACGGGCTCTGCAGCTCCCGGCTCCTGTTCCAATTTCCCATTTTCAGTTTCATGAGAAACAGATTTCTCTCCTTCAGCAATGTTTTCCACTGGTCCTGGAACCATCTCAAATCCCACAACCTCAACAGTCATTGCTCCAGCTACAGGACAGCCTCAAAAATCCCCCAAAACCTAATGCCAAAGCATAACAATTCATATAAACATAAGGAGCATTCAAGAGCATGTATAATTAAACAGTTTGATCCACAGGCCTAACAAGCAGGTAAACAAATGCCAACCCATAATACTTCATATGAATGCAAAATTAAACAAAAGGAACATTCAAGATCATGTATAATTAACCAGTTTGATCCACAGGCCTAACAAGCAGGTAAGCAAATGTCAACCCATGATACTTCATATGAATGCATAATTAAACGACACCTACTCCCAAATACTTCATATGAATATAAGGAACATTCAAGAGAATGTATAATTAAACAGGCCTAACTAGCAGGTAAACAAATGCCAACCCATGAATCAAAAAGATTTTTTTAGAATGGTTAAACATGATTATCATTTAGGGGAAGAAAACACACCCATGCAGGCCAAGGCTTAATGATGAACACTTCTATTCGTCAATAAACACATGAACTATATCAATTTGATCACAATCAGGCAATTTCAACCGTGCATGTCAAATGGGCAAAGGGACCAATGGACTCAAACATGCAAAACAAAACCCCCCATGAAAAACAGAATTGTAAACAAAGATCACACCTTGTTCAATGAACAAACCAAGCATGCAAACCAAAATTGGAGAAAAATGAGACACATACAAGAGGATAACAAAATCAAAAGGGAATGATCTGAATACCTTGAATGGCACCCCACGATTGATAATTCAAAAAAGAACAAAACTTTGAACTGAGAAGCTTCAGAAAATGAGAAATGAGAAATGCAGAAGCAATAAAAAGGGGAAGAGAGAAAAACAGCAGTGTAGCACAAATGGATAATTACCCGCAAGAGAGAGAGATTGCCACAAAAGAAGAAGACCCCTTTTGACAAAAAGCCACCAAAATCCAATGCCCAAAATAGGTTAAATCCCTGAAAAGAGAGAGAGAGAGAGAGAGAATAGAGAGCACAATGGGTCAGATCTTTCTCTCTGTGTCTCAATATAAACCAGTGCTAGAGAGAGAGAGAGAAAGTGAAGGGAGAGAGAGAGAGAGAGAGAGAGAGAGAGAGAGAGGGTCGTTATATATATACGAGGTGATTAACGATGCTTCTACAGACAGTGAAAACGGTGGTCCAACGTTTTTCTCTTGACATAGATTTGCAAAGGTTGTTCTTTTAATGTTTTCTTTGTCTTAGGAAAAGCAAGTAGTGTGTTTACCTCTATTTCTTTATTTTTTAATTGTGTTTAGGGAAATATTAAGTGGGGATGTAAAGGAAGGAAATGAATGAGAGGGAAGATTAAGAAAAAGAGAAAAAGAAAAATAATAATTAGGCAAATATGGATGAAATGTGTGTAAATATAGAATAGAATATTGGTTTTTAATTTTGTGTATAAAACCAAACCATAATTTATCATTATACTCTATTTCTGACATGTATAAAATCGAATAAAACAACGGTTTCAATTAAAGATTTCTTGATGCTATCATTTCACGTTTTCTTTCATGATTACTGTGGGCGTCGGCACAACATAACAACTTTGGGAGTAGCAAGCACGATTGAGAAATCACATAACGTGTCACAAGACATGTGAAACTGAGAATGCGCTTCCAAATGCAGAAAACGTGAAAGGAAGTTGAGTGCAGCGTGAATTTGAAAGTTGATTCACGTTCATAATAAAATTAAACAATATATATCATTTTACTCTATTTTTGACACGTATAGAATCGAATAAAACAATGGTTTCAATTAGAGGTTTGTAGATGCCATCATTTCACGTTTTCTTTATCGATTACGGCGGGCGTCTACAAAACAAAACAACTTTAGGAGATAATGAGAATGTTTGAAAAGCTATCTAACGTGACACGAAACATAATGAACTGATAATGTGCTTTCAAATGCATAAGCGTGAAAGGAAGTCTGGTGCAGCGTGAATATGAAAGTTGATTAACGTTCATTATGAAGGTAACGCAGAAACGCAATACCCCCAGTTGAGAATATCATATTGAGTGGATAGCATAAAGATAAAATGGAAAAGAATTACTTGAAAATACTAAAATACAAATTTTTGATTTTGTATATTGTGTTTGGTGATAAAAAAATAAATCCATATCTATTATCTTATTCTACTTTTGAAACGTATAAAATCGAATAAAACAATGGTTTCAATTAAACATTTGTTGATGTTATCATTTCATGTTTTCTTTATCGATTATTGTGGGCGTCTGCAAAACAAAACAACTTTGGGAGATAACGAGCGTGTTTGAAAAACAATATAACGTGTCATGAGACATTGAATGGAGAATGCACTTTCAAATGCAGAAAATGTGAAAGAAAGTTGGGTGCAATGTGAATATGAAAGTTGATTCACGTTCATTATGATGCCATCATTTCACGTTTTATTTATTGATTATAGTGGGCGTCTGCAAAACAAAACAAAACAACTTTGGGAGATAATGTGCGTCTTTGAAAAGCCATCTAATGTGTCACGAGACATATTGAACAGAGAATATGCTTTCAAATGCAGAAAACGTGAAAAGAAGTTGGGTGCAGCGTGAATATGAATGTTGATTCACGTTCATTGTGACGATAAAACAAACAGCAATAACCCCCAGTTCAGAATATCAAATTGAGTGGATAGCATAAAGATAAAATGGATTAGAATTACTTGAAAAATACTAAAATATAAATTTTTTATTTGTATATTGTGTTTGGTGATCATAAATTAAATCCATATGTACCATCTTATTCTACTTTTGAAACGTATAAAATGGAATAAGACAATGGTTTCAATTAAAGATTTGTTGATGCTGTCATTTCACATTTTCTTTATAATTACCGTGGGCATCTGCAAAACGAAAACACTTTGGGAAATAATGAGCATGTATGAAAAGTGATCTAACGTGTCACAAAACATATTGAATGAAGAACAATGTTATCAAATATCTGTCATGGCGCCGCCATGGCAGTTTTTCATGGCGGTTTTTTGGCTTTCCGCAATGGTCGATATCCGCATATGGCCGCAATATGTCGTCATATTCCGCTATATCCCGTTATATTCCGTCATTATTTGTCATGTATGGCGGGATTTCGACTTTCCGCCATGACCTGTCATCCGCAATTAACAACACTGATGAAGAATGCGCTTTCCAATGCCGAAAAGGTGAATGAAACTTGCGTGTAGCGTGAATATGAAAGTTGATTCACGTTCATTATGATAGTAACACAGACACGCAATACCCTCAGTTAAGAATATCATATTGAGTAGATTTTTGGGCTTTAATGGAATATATTTTCCAGAATAATGACATTAACTAGTTGTGAGCTAGTGATTTCAACTATGATGATTTTTCCCAAATTTTTTAACTGTGTTTTTGATGCATTCTTTATCAACTATTATTATTATTATGGATGACGAAAAAAACGTAACAACTTTGGAAGATGATAAACATGTTTGAAAAATTATTCAACGTGTTATGGGCTATATTGAATGAAAAATGAACTTTCCAATGCAGTAAGTGTGAAATGAGGTTGAGTGCAACATGAACATTAAAGTTGATTTGCGTTCATTGTGACAGTAGCACAAACAAACAATATCCTCAATTTTCTCATCGATAACATCATATTGAGTGGATTCATGACCTTTTTATGGAATATGTTTGTCAAACCAATTACTACCTTGCAGATAAAATGGAGTTAGAATAAATTGGAAAATAATGAAATACAATATTTTAATTTTGCATGTGTTTGGTGATTATAAAATCAATCCATATTTATCATCTTATTCTATCTTTGACACGTATAAACCGAATAGAACAATGATTCCAATTAAAGATTTGTTGATGTTATCATTTCATGTTTTCGTTATCGATTATTGTGAGCGTCGGCAAAACAAAACAACTTTGGGTGATAACGAGCGTGTTTGAAAACTGAAAAGTCATCTAACATGTCATGAGACAAACAAATAATGGCCTTTCAAATGCAGAAAATGTGAATGGAGGTCGGGTGCAACATGAACATTAAAGTTGATTCACACTCATTATGACAGTAACAGAGTGTGCTTGAAAAGTCAACTAAAGTGTCACGAGGCAAATGAAGAATGAGCTTTCAAATGTAGAAAATGTGAATGGAGATTGGGTGCTATATGGACAATAAAGTTTATTCACGCTCATTATGACATTAACAGAAATACACAACACCCCCTGGTTGAGAATATCATATTGAGTGGATTCACGGGCTTTTATGAAATATTTATATTTTCCAAACCAGTTACGACCTTAATGAAAGTCTGTTCACAATCACTGTGAAGGTAACACAAGCATACAATATTATCCTAGTTGATAACATAATATTGAGCATATTTATGGCGCTTTATGGACCTCTATCAAATCAATTTTTATCTTATATATACGGAGATAAATCTTATGAGAGTAGTCTTTTTATACAAGAATGTGAGAATAAATCATGACTGTTAAATCTAATGATTGATGGTTAAGATTAAAACAATATAATGGTCATATGACCACTTTAAAAATGTCATGTGACTTTTTTAAAAATACATATGACTTAATGTTTA
The DNA here is from genome assembly GCF_012489685.1 of Lotus japonicus. Classification (NCBI taxonomy): domain Eukaryota; kingdom Viridiplantae; phylum Streptophyta; class Magnoliopsida; order Fabales; family Fabaceae; genus Lotus; species Lotus japonicus. The sequence goes on from NC_080043.1 coordinate 5,033,290, forward strand.
AATATTGCCCATTAATGATTATATATATATATATATATATATATATATTCATAAATGTTTTTGAAAGTCAAATAAGTTTCAGTTATCATATATACATGGAGTCAATAAAAAAAGACAAAAACAATTAATACGTTAATAAATGTTTTTGGAATGCACATAAAAGTTTTGGAAGTCAAATAAGTTTTAGTTTCTTATATACATAAATGAGTAATGATTCATCCTCCTACAAATGCTATTACGTACGAAATGAAGATACTAATATTCAAATGAAAAGTTAATGTATCAGATAGCTTAAAAGTGTAGAAAACATTTAATTTTTTCTTCATTTAGTATGTAGGACAATAAAGTAGGAAAATATAGACGAGTAAATCGGGAAAAGTAACCCAAAGACAAGCAAAAAAAAACTATAAGCCCCTAATATAAAGAGTTAATAATTTTAGAAAAAATATTTTCTAAATTTAGTATCAATTATGAGACAAAATAATCTTTCAAAATTTAAAATAATTATGAGAAAAATATCTTTTTCAAAATCCCAAAATTTGCAGAAAAGTAATATATGGCTTCGTCAACTTACTAAGAATAGTATGGGAAAGGAAAAAAAAAGGAAGATAGGTCACGAGGGTGCCACTTATAGGAGTTGATATTTTTTAGTTTCGAAAATAATTTATAGTGTAAGATATAACATAGTTCAATTAATTTTTTAAATAAATATCATAAGAAAATAATATCATATAAAATAATTTATAGTGTTACAATTTTTTTATATTTTTAAAATATTAAAAATTAAAAATATAAAAAAATATTTTAAAAATATAAAATATATTTTAATATTAGTTTTATAAAACCTCTACAACTAATACTTGGTTGTGACTTTTTTTCTTAAAATAAACCTTTATTAATGGTCAAATGCAAAAAAAAAAAATGTACAATCCATGCGAAACAAACAAGCCAAAAGGCCAAAAAGCCACCAAAAATCCCCCCCTACCCTCCACACACACACAAAGCGTCCTCAAATCAACCTAGGATGATTTCACGTAAGCTAAGTTATTAAACCCTTAATCATTACTACATTTGAGCCCTTAGGGTGTAACCCCAATTCGTTGCCCACTAACCAAATTATCTTCGCCCTAATGGTAATCACATCCTCACTTGGAACTGGCTATAGGAAATTCTTTGGTGGCTTATCCTTCTTGGTAATCACATCACACCGTGACATTTTATTATTATAAATTTTATATCATGATTGATTAATTAAGTACCTGTGTCATAGGGGTAACGTTTTTATATTTGGAGTACGAAATTATTAATTAATATTATTAATTTGTACTATTTTTTAATATACACGAAGTCAAGTTCGCCCGATCAATGACACACTAGCCAGATCAATGACCCATAACTCATTGACTCAGTACCTCAACTGAGTCGATGGCCGAGCCGAGTTTCAAAACCCAACACACACTCATTTTTCTTTCTACTCCAAACTTCTTATCACATAACATCATCATACATCAACTAAATTAATTATTTATCTATCTTCTTTTTCACTTTCACACTTTTTTTTAGAGATGAGTAGAAAGAAATATGTGAGAAATAAAGTAAATTTATAGGTTAAGAAATTATTATTTTAATGTTGCGTGTCAATGAACAGTGTTTTAGAGAACCTTTATGCTTTGTTTGGTTCATGGAGATTTGGGTAGAAAGAGAGAGTTAGTGGAAGGGAGGATGAAACATGAGTCTCGGAGACAAGAGGGAAGAGAGGGATTTAATTGTGGATTACATAGCTTTATTGAATCTTCTCAATTTGAATAGAAAAGGAACAGTAAAATGAAGCATGTGCCAGTATTTTATTTTGCTGTTATTGTTTCGATTAATGATATATTCACATCTCACTTTTTCTTTCATCTCTTTTCCACTCATTTTTTTTTCTATCTCTCTGCGTTTCTTGTCACATCACATATCATATCACTTATTTCTCTCACTTCTCTTCACATTTTAAATAGGTGGAGGTGGAAATGGATGAGGAACTAAACATTATTCTATTGTTTCGGGTGGTTCTAAACCGCCATGAAATGAAACTAAACGGCCACAAGGTGTTGATTTGACTTTAGAATAAATTTTTTTTTTCTCCATCTCATTCTTTCTTTTTTATCTCTCTACTCTTTCTATCATATCAAACAACTCTCACAGTGTCTATCGAACATTTTTCTTCATCGTTTTGTTTCATGCATATTTGAGTTAATGATGCAGCCTTGTATTCCTTACCATGCAGTTTATGTCGCCTCATGTTGGAGTTGAAATGGTCTTGATTTTATTCTAAGGATATTACAATGATTTGTTAATAGATCCCCTTTTTTATGTATCTATCACGTTACAATCGCCGGTTCCATTTGGCCAATTTCTTTTGTCTATTTTTTAAGGACTCATTGACAAGGACAACTACAGTAATTGTTTAGTTTTCTGCAGTTATATTCTTTTGCCACTTTATCATTTTTTTCATGCTCTAGGTTTGTCTCTCTCTGATAGGAAATGCATACTGTTACAAATCTCATGCTTAGGCATGTATCACCTAATGTTGGTCATTTAAAATGTCCTTTAACTTTTCTAAACTTAGTTAACAATCTATTTTAATTGAGCAATATGCATTCACACTCACTTTATTTGCATTTCTCTTCTCTTTCAATTATATTACTCATCACATCTGCTATTTTTTCTCACTTTTCTTCATATCTCCTCTCCACTCCTTCTCCACTTATTTGAGGTGTCAATGAAACTTAATTGCTTTTTTTTTACTCGCTAACCATCTCTTAAATTCAATACGTGATGTTGATTCAGAATTCAAAGGCAGTGAGTGTTGAGAAGATACATGAAGAGGATTTCAAATATGTTCATTTCAGTGGCAACTAAATGGTGAATTTGCTTCATTTAGATTTCAGTGATTCATGGAATTCAATTCAGAATGAGAGAAACAAGAAGCCATGATAAATCTCACTGATGGGATCCTTTGAAATGGATAAAAAGTTGCTATCACCTCTCATTTTGATCTCTGTGTTCATATTCTTTCTTTACACATACTTTGATATTCTTTCTTTTTATCAAATCTTCAGTTCAATGTTCTTCTTTCTTCCATCTCAATTGTCCAGAAACCAAACTGCTCCACTTTTTGTTGAGACAAAGATTTCTCCTTCTACATCTCTTGTAGGGTCTGCAATTCCTCGTTTTGCTTATTTGATTTCGGGATCAAAAGGCGATACGGAGAAGCTTTGGAGAACTCTCCTTGCCCTTTATCACCCACTAAACCATTACATTGTTCATTTGGACCTTGAGTCACCTCTACAAGAAAGGTTGGAACTTGCTTCTCGAATTGGGAAAGAGCCTGTTTTCAATGAGGTTGGGAATGTTTTGATGATTCAGAAAGGTAACATGGTCACTTACAGAGGACCAACAATGGTTGCTAATACTCTGCATGCTTGTGCTATCATGCTCAACAGAAGTAAAGACTGGGATTGGTTTATAAACCTTAGTGCTTCAGATTACCCTCTTGTGACTCAGGATGGTTAGTTTTTCATCTATAAGACTGTTTCATTTAGCTTTTTGTTCTGATTCAAAGTATGCTTCTCGAAACCCTCCTAAAATTGATTCAATTCAGGAAGAAGTTTATATGAGTACATGTTTGGATCAGCATTGTCTAATATTGATTTTGATAGAACTGATTTTGGTTAAAATGATTATGATAAACATGAATTGAAAGTGTTGAGTAATGTGTTGAATTAATGTTTAGTGGAATAAAATTGTACTTATTGTAGAGTTACAAGTGGTTAATGTTAGTGGAAGCACTTAGTGCTTAATGGAGTGTTAAAGAAACTAGTGGTGACTTCTTGATAATTGTAACTCTCACTCACTGAGTACATCTGTATGAGTTACATAAAATAATAAGAAAAATACAAAGAGATTCAGCACCCAAAACACTTTCTCTTACTTTAATTTTCTGCGAAGTTAAGCAGTAGACTTTTGTGTGTTAGTATCTATTTCCACCTTAAGAATACCACCAACAGATAGTGATGTGATTTATATTTCAGTACCTTCACGGGAAAAGTGAATTTTGTAGGCTAATGTTACGAAATTCTGTTGTAAAATCTTAGAATTGATTATGTTAAATGTAGAAGTTACTTTTACTAGCTTCTAGCACATTTGATTTAGGGGCTGAAATCAATTCTTCATAATGACTGCTGAATAAATTATTGAGTTTCAGAATTGATTTATATAAAAGAAAAGTGGATCGAAAACAAGCATGCTATTTATGCTCAATGATTGTTAGACTAATATGGGTAGATGTTTGTTTGTGCAGATCTGCTGTATACATTTTCTGATTTAGATAGAACCCTTAACTTCGTTGATCACACAAGTCATTTAGGATGGAAATTGTAAGTTTTTTTTTTCTCTGACCCTTCCCTTACATAGTGATGAGTTGTGCTCTTCCATTGAGATATGCAACCTTGATTTATACAGAATGAATTGAACTATGTTGTGTGCTGTGTAGGGAAAAACGAGCAATGCCTTTAATTATAGACCCAGGGCTTTACATGTCAACCAAGTCTGATGTCATTTGGGTTGGTCCTAAGAGAACTTTTCCAACAGCATTTAAACTATTTACTGGTTAGTTTGTCTTAATTTCTACACCTTTGTTCCTTTCTCCTTGTAGAAACTTATCAGTTGATTATCATTCAAATGGCTCACTTATTCTTATTTGAAGAAATCTTGAGAGGTTGCATATTGATCAGAAATATGATTTCGGAAATCCTCCTAAAGAGCAAACCATTCATCACCTTTTAAAATGATATCAAAGTGTATCATATATATATACTCCATCCGGTCCTATTTATAAGCAACAAAAAAAAATTCACATAGTTTAAGAAATGTAGTTAAACTAGATAAAATGCATTAAATTTGTCTTAAATCAAAATAAACTTCCAAAATTACCCTTTGTTATTAGTGTTGGAAAGTGGGAAAAAGAGAGAATAATTAATGAGACACATTTTACAAGTTAGAATTAATAAGGACATCATTGGAAAAAATTAATTAATATAGCTCAAACTTTCATTTGGTTCTTATAAAAAGGACCAAGGTTTTTCTTCTCTTTCATGCTTATAAATAGGACCGGAGGGAGTACCTGTTTGTTAGGCCATCCATAAATGAGTTTACACGCAGATGTCAAGTCCTGCAAATTCCATGCTCTAAATGTCCAATATTGGGCGTGAAGTTGAAGTGTGACTGAGAAGTCACACATTAACTAGAGATATGATTAAATATAAGGATAGAGCATACCTGTGAGCTAGGAAATAACTGATGCACGAAGGATTGTAATCTGTCCATGCGTAACTTCAAAACAAGTGTTATAACAGTAAAGAAAAAGGTGCTTGCTACGATACCACAATACTTAGTGTGGGTATAATACACGAAAGGCTGTGGACCAATTAGAACCATTCACATCCTCCATATTTAAAAAAAAAAACAAAAATATAAATAAAAAATGAATAAATGTAAATTATTTATTGGCCATGTCATTCATGTATGATACTTAGTGTGGGTATAATACACGAAAGATTGTGGACCAATTAGAACCATTCACATCCTCCATATTTAAAAAAAAAAAACAAAAATATAAATAAAAAATGAATAAATGTAAATTATTTATTGGCCATGTCATTCATGTATGATACATTGTGGGTATCATAGAAACCACCAAAGAAAAATGTGCTTATTTGAGGAAAGATTAGCTTTTTACATCAAGAAAAATGAGAGAATAACTAATAAGAGTATTAACAATGTTACACTTTCATGTCAACCATTTTTTCTATGAATTGATGTAATAGTACTCCTAGCCTTATTAATTACTGAGGGTATCAATTTTTTAGGCTAGTCTTCTCAGTTATCACAAAGCAGCTTATATATTTTCTTTTTTGAGGTGGATACATTCTTATAACAGGGCTAGCTTTTCATACTCAAGAAATAGAATGAATTTCAAAATTTTAGGGTCTGTTTGGTTTGAGAAAACGTTTTCTATTTTCATTTTCATTTTTCATTTTCTGAAAACAGTTTTCATTTTTAAATTTTTAAGATGTAGAAAATGTGTTTGTTTTGAATTTCTATTTTCAAAAACTAAAAATATTGGAAACATGTTTGATTTAACTATTTTTAATATAAAATTAATAATTATTGTTTTAAATACATTTAAAACAAAGAACAATAGTCCCGGGTTCCTTAAACATTTAGTTCAAGATTCGATATTTGAGCGGTGCGTATGAGAAATCTTCTATTTAAAGAGACGTATTCACTTAACGTGATCTCAGAAACTCAGGGGATTACTCTCATAGCTACCGATAATATTTTTTGGTATAAATATCCGGTACCATGTCACTCTTTGAATGCTGCCAGAGTCTTAAGACTCTTCATCCCTCCCTAGAGTGTATTGTGTGGGAGTCGAACCAGAGAGCTCTTCCCACACGTACACTCAGTCTGCGTTACCAACTGAGCTACCTCTCTTGGGTAGCTACCGATAATATATAGAATATATTGGAAAACCAAAATATAATATACATTTAATACAAATTAGTAATAAAAATAAACTTATATCTCATTAATGAATAGTTTATGAATAAAAAATATAATTAAAATAATATATGTGTTCATTTATCAAGTGCCCTGGAACTATACGTACCAAAAAAAAAATTCAAGTAGAACTATGGAACGTACAAAGAAACGGAAGAGAGAGAAAGAGTAATGAGAAGGAGGCGGGTGCAATCAGATAACCAAAAAAGGAAATAGTTATGAAAAAGAAAAAACTTCACCATATTAACAAGTTTGCCACCGCATTTTCTAAAAGTCTGAAAACGTAGAAAACGTTGTTTTTTTATTTTCAAAATTGGGGCCATTTCCAGCACCATTTTCTCTGAAAACATTTTCTTTTTTCTGAGCAAACATATTTCCAACTTTATTTTCAGTTTTTAGTGAAAATGAAAACAGAAAACGTACAAACCAAACAGGCCCTTAGTTTTTCCTTGTGTCACCCCTCATTTTCAGAAAGAGTAATGATACCTAATTATACAGAATTCTCGTGACATCCATCCGATATACACATTACCGGTGATTTTTAACCTCTGTAAACATTTGCGGCTGTTAAGACAGCTGTTGTGTATGTTGGAAGGGTTTCAGTGAATTCTGAATGTCTGCCAATCATTGTTGTTTCAGAAAGACTAGTTGCTAAAAATCGCTGCTAATGTGCAGGGTCAGCATGGATGGTTTTATCACGAGCATTTGTAGAATATGTTGTGTGGGGTTGGGACAATCTACCAAGGACCCTTCTCATGTACTACACCAATTTCATCTCCTCCCCTGAAGGCTACTTCCAAAGTGTTGTATGCAATGTGCCTGAACTCAGAAAAACTGTTGTCAACAGTGACTTGCACTACATTTCTTGGGACAATCCTCCAAAACAACACCCTCATATCCTCAACATTAACGACACTGACAAAATGGTTGCAAGCAATGCTGCATTTGCAAGGAAATTCAAGCAAGATGATCCAGTCTTGGATGTGATTGATCAGAAATTGCTAAATCGGGTTAAGGGATTATTCACTCCTGGTGGTTGGTGTTCTGGGAAACCTAAGTGTTCTAAGGTTGGGAACATTTACAGCATTAGACCTGGTCCAGGATCTCAAAGGCTTCGTATGCTTGTAGCTAAATTAACTTCGAAGGCTAGGTATGGACAGAATCAATGTGAATAGATCTTATTGGGAATTTTCTTTGTTAGAGTTGGAAGATTCAGAGACAGATGAAAGGTTATTTTAGTGGTTAAATTTGTTAATGTCACTCCTGCATCCATCCAGCACCTTATTTATAATATGCAAGGCAAATCAATTCTATATATGACCTTAGCCAAAGTTGCCGCTTGGAACCATATTCAGAGCTTGTTTGGAAATCATTCTACAATTAATTTTGAAGGCAAAATCAAGTTTGGGAAGAAGTTTCTATGAGTAGTTTCTAGGTATTGGAATTGACTAATTAAAGTGAAGTTAGTTCAAACATGTTACGAGTAGGGAAGGCATGAGGGTCACCTTTGTTTTCCCATTATTTTGTACTCCTCTTTATGAGTTTTGTAATATTTTTATAGCTCCAGCATCCCAACTTGGATTTTTTTAGGCTCAGTCTCTGCAACATCATTGCAAGACATTTCTTTTAACTATCATGATCAACAAACAAGTGGGTTACTGAAATTTATGTATCTTTTTAACCAAGTCTAGAGGCAATGAATGGACTTGATCAACAATACAGGGAATTCCAATCCTTCAATATGGAAATACTTTGAAAATAAGCAATTGCTACTAAAGAGAAATATGAAAAATCAATTATTGTTTGTAGTCAACACATGTGGATTCATTTTGTGGACATTGTTACAAAAACAGAATTTTCTTTTGGACCCAAGGTAGCCAGCTCAAGTTTGTTGATGATATATAATGGGTATTCATTGTCTATGTCTGTCAATGATCTTGAGATTGCTATATATGATTAGTTAACATACAAATTGTCTAGATCTTTTTTTTAGAGTAAAATTGTCTAGATCTTAGACCATGGTTTCAAGTCTTAATTGCAGCACGTGGTTTGCAGTAACCTCCTTGTCGTGCACCTGAAGGAAGCAAGTTGAGCTCAAATACATGGAATATAAGCTATCTTTTAGCCTTTTTTTTCTATTTTTCTAAAGGAAGAATTCTCCATGTCCCTTGCTGTAAGGGAGAAATCCGTGATGACCTTTACTTTATACAATTTTAAATTGTGTGATACGATAAGATTGTTGTCATTCTGTGAGTGGACATAGTCTAGAGATTCAGAATAGGCCATGTTATTTATTATTTATTTTGTGCCAATTTAAAAATATTCCTCTAGTTTCACTTTATTGGCGCCAATAAAAGTTAATAGTACTAGAGTCGTTGATCTAACGGTTATTCAACTAAGTCCTTTTTTATTATTTTAGTATTTCAAGAAAGATTTAAAGGTTGTGATCCCAATTCATGATATCTTTGAATTTTCAAAATATTAAATACTGTATGAAGTTTGGTGATAGCTAGTAATTCAACAACTTTCAATTCCACACCACAACACACATTTATGTGGAGTTGTTCTAACTTAACTTAAGCAAGGGTCTAGGGGTTTTGGTTTTTGTAATGTGGATTAACTCTTTTAATAAATCATTCTCTACGCACACTGCCCAGAGATCACATATGCCGAGTCCCGGTGTCGAACACTGACACGACACCGACACCCGTACCACACCTATAGGACACGTCAGACACTTTCTCGTCGTGTCTGATTAAAAAAAAAATTTACTGCTCGGACATTTGAGTCGACACCTCTTCTTGGCTGGACACTTCTAGGACACTTGTATTTTTTAAAAACATATAATTTTTAAGAGTGAACCATGAAAGAAATTGCTAATTTATCACTTAAAGAACCAGAGTTAAATACATTTTCAATGATGATGATCAATAAATGAGTGAAAATCAATAGATAGATTAGTTTTTTTTTAGACAATTTGTCTTTTTATAAAGAAAATATCAAAGTAATTTCCTAAGCTTTATGACAAGAGTTTCATAAAAAAATACCAATATATATATATATATATATATAATATATACGCAGTGTCCCGTGTCTTGCTTTTTGGACTTTAACCGTGTCACAGTACCGATATCGTGTCGTGTCCAGATGTCCGTGTTAGAGTCTGTGCTTCATAGTTGTTAAGAGGTATAAGAAAGCATATTTTATGCAAACAATTTACATGATAATTATAAACTATGAAGCATTAAGAATGATGAGGTGGCTGCTGTACTTATCCAAATGTTCATTAGTACTAAAAAATTATCGGATTAAGACATGAAATCACCTTAACTAACTAGTGATAAAAAAAAATCATAAGATAAAGATCCTGACAAGTCATATGGACCCCCCCTTACATCCTCAAAAGTCCAAAGATAACAACAGCACAACAGTTAATTATGTATGTCGACCCATTTTGACGACCTTTCAATCGAACAAACTCCGAAGCTGTCAAAGAAAAAAGCATGTCGATTTATACTTGTGGCTCAGAGAATATCTAAGCAATTTCTATGCCATTTATGGCATAATACATAGTTTGTCATCATTGATCTCTGCAAAACCAATCTAGAAGAGTTATCCTGCTCCTATATAACTACCCTGAGGCTTTAAACAGATCCCCTTTATGAACCCTTTTTTATCTGTATAACATATCCAACCTTGACAGAAAAACCCTGTTTTTTTTTTTTCCTTCTTCAAGGCTTTCACTAATATCCTTGTTTCAAGGATTCTGTGAGTTTTCTGGTTTCAATTTGAGGTTTCTTTGCAGCTTCTGATTTGTTGTAACTGCATAATTGAATCCAGACCATGTGTGTCAAACTAGCATCATAGTATGTTTGGATTAGTTTCCCAGAACTAATTCCGTTATCCAGAAATTGCTCACAGAAGCTTCTCCTCGTAAGGACGGAAAACCATTTGTTAGGGACCATTTTCGCGCGAAAAGGTTATAAGTGAGGGACCAAAAGTGCAGTTTAATTGATTTTTGATCAATGGTTTCTTCTGTGTTTACCCTTATCTGCTTTCTTCATTCTGCAATAGCTCTTAGTTGCGGAGCTATGATGATATTCTACTCCAAAGAGATCACAGTGTTTGGCCGTGGACCGGAGACTGCAAGCAAGCTTCAAGGTTCAACGTCGCATGATCAGCTACTGATTAAGACCTCTGATTCGTTCTCCGGCCTGCTGTTGTTCGCAATTGGGATCCTTTTGGTTATGGTTTCCTTGGTTAAGGATAGGGATTTTCAGAGCTTCTTCGCCAAAGGGTGTGTGCTTCTTCACGTTTCCATGGCAGTGTGGAGATTCTTCTTTGAGAGGAAGATTGAAGATCTTGCTAGTGACTGGCCTAGGCATGCTGTTGGGAACATTGCATTGGCAGTTTCATGGGTCTTCTTTCTTGTGTTCTCATGGAGAGAGAAGTATGATTGATTTGGGTTTCAATGGCATGTGAAGACTCAAAATCTCAGGATAACCATTGTATGAGTTCTGGTAAGAGAGGATGTTATAGCTTGTTGGGTCAAATTCCTGGTTCTGTGCTGCATAGATTCTGTGGATGGGTGTGAGATTGTTTAGGATCTTGGTTGGCAACTTAACTGCTTCAAGTTCAACTGCAAATCAATGTTTGATTTTCAGTTAAAACATTTAGTTGGAATTGTGATTTTCATTCAATGCACGAATGTCCTTTCATATTCACCGTATGGAAATCCAAATTTAAGGGCTTTGGGGTCCTAAAAAATGTTGAAGTATTCTTTTCTTAAGGCTTTATGTGTGTGAAAGTATAAGTTGTCAATTTTTCAGCATTACATCCATAACATTTATGTATGTTTTTGTGGCATATTGTTGCATTTGATCAATGTGGAGGTAGCATCCATATGTAAGAAAAATTCCACTTTTTTAAAGTTGAGATATGACAGCAAGGAAAGATTTATACGGATTCTATATTTATAGTAATTTCTTTGTTATTTGTCATCTCTTTCTTTTCTACTCGATTATATTATTATAATAATATTATTTAACCCCTTAAAATAAGTTTGACTGCTCATTTTTCATTTAACTAAATTTATTCGGGTCCGGATCCTCTCCAGTGAAATTCTCTCAATTTTTCTCCAATGGACATTTGTGGCGGTTCAAAATCGCCACCAAATTTTGTCAGCTGCCACAAAACCGCCACAAATTTCCACTGGAGAAAAATTGAGAGGATTTCATTGGAGAGGATCTCAGCCCAATTTATCCTCCATCGTTTTCTGATTCAGACTGGTCAATTCAACTGAGAACTTAGTCGGTTACACCAAACAGCGTCATGTAAGACAAAAGAGAAGTGAAAATATTATGAATAATGTAATAAAAATGCAACATGAAAAATGGGCAAAAATGTGATAAAAGAGAATAAATATGTTTAACATGCACTCCAACACATTTGATGTCAATAGTCAATTTTGTGAAAAATCAACACATATCTCCTACTTCTTAAAAGATGTGTTGACTTTTTAAAATTGAACCCATCACATCAACTGGACCCTGCAAAACGACGTCGTTTCTTTCTGTGCTCTGTTTCTCTCCCAACTCTAATCAACCCTAGCTGGCAATCACGTGTTTCTTCTCCTTTTCTACCTACTCCATCGTACCATTCACCTTCTCCCTTTCTCTTCCACAGCTCATAGAGTTGTGATTTGTGAAGTAACGCTTTTTTAAGGGTTTATTTTTTTGAACTCGTTTTTTTAAGGGTAATAGTAACGTTATTTTTTGTAATGAAATAAAAGGGGAAAATATAAATTGTTTTATTAATTAATAGTATAAAAACTCAACCGAATCACATTTCTTGTCTGTCTGTAAACTTGGAAGAGCAAATCACCAGAAAGTCCCAGAAGCCCTCCAATACTACAGTGCAAACCTAAGAACACGGTAAGCTTTCTTTTCTTCTATCTCCCACTCAATCTGTGTCTCTTCTTTCTTTATGACTTGTTGTGTCTGTTAAATTTCCCAGTCCATGTCAAATTCTTCTTATTTGAGTTTGTGGAATATTTTCTAGAAGACCCTTTGTGTCCTAGATTCAAGATTTATACAAAAGATTAGATTTTTTGGTCCATGGGGCTTTTTGCTATTTATATTCTGCAATTGGGTCTTTTTAGGTTTTTGATGATCAATTTTCAATCTTTATATACAATTTTTAACGAATTGCCAAACTGGCTATTTGTGAAATTTCAAAGATTAGTACTTTAATGATGGTTTAATGGTGGAAGGTGGATTGAATTGAAGTACTTCAAACTTAGTTCAAGAGGAGTATACATGGTTTTACTCCAGTGCCCTCTATTTTATTGGATATGGTATTATTGTTCACAACTTGCCTTGGGTACCATACCCTTTTGTGTGGCATAGCAACACCCTAAAGTTCAAAATTAATCTTGTTTCAGCTGAACTGATACGCGTTATATGTGAAAAGTTTCCATTGTACTAGTGTTAGTTAAGCTTAGTATACTTGCTTGTGTCCCATTGACATGTTGTATCGAAATAAATTTCATAAATTTGTATTCATCTCGCTCTCTTGCTCCAGGTCTATCTGAGTTAAACTTATTTTTCACATCATTGTTGTTTTTTTGTTCTTTAGAGGATTTAAGACAATGAGTGGTGCACAACTGCAAAATGCTTCGGCTACCTTGACCTTAAAAGGGTCACAGCAAAATAAAAGTTCAGCAACTGAAGCTAGTGGTGTGGAGTCAAAGCCAAAGAAGAAAATATGCTGTGCTTGCCCGGACACTAAGAAACTGCGAGATGAATGCATCGTAGAGCATGGTGAAACAGCTTGTATGAAGTGGATTGAGGCTCACAAACAATGCCTCCGTGCCGAGGGATTCAATATTTGAGATTGTTAATGAGGAAAAGACAAGAAGACATTGATAGAATGACTAGGTTGGTTTTATGAGATTGATAAAGATTTTGGACCACAGTTTATTTCTTTATAGTTACATCAGAATGATATTCTGAAATTATGAATAAAAACAGGGTTATTGATTGCTACATACTATTTACAACTTATTAACTTCAGACCTTTTGAATCTGGAGGTTCTCCGCTCTCTGTCTCACATTTTTGCTCATTCTCTCTTTTTCCCTGTTTGGCTCGATTTTCTCCGCTTAAGCATCTTTTGGATATTTGAGTATAGGCTTTAAAGTCCTGCCTATTCTCTGATCTTCTTGTGAACTTAATTTCTTGTGGTATTTTAGAGTTAGAGACGGTGCTCTGAGGAGAAAGAGACGGTACCCCCTCCATGAAAATCTCATATTTGTGTTTTTTGAGGTATATCACTGTGATATGCTTTAGTTATGGTTTATTACCTTGTTATATTGTGATTATTTACTCAATTATATCTGGGGAAATATGCTGTTTATTTTTTATCAATTCGTTTCTATAATTATTTGAAGTTATGGGTTCTATTTAGGTGATATGGTTTTATCGGGGAATTGGAAATGTGAAGTTGACTGGTATGAGATTGAGAATCCTATCCTTTGAAATGACTCTGATATGAAACAACAATGACCATGAGATTTGTATTTTTGGGGGATCCATGTTAGAGCCTCATAGTTGCAGTGATAGTAATGGCGATAGCTGACTATCAGTGAGAGTTAGTTAGTTAGGTACAATTAGAAGAAATAAGGCATATTGCCTATAAACGAGAGGAGGTGTTGCAGACCCTCCGAATTTCTTCGATACCAATTGATGGGAACTGGTATATATTACACAATAGGGGAAGTCCCCTTGATCACAACAATGCAAAACACACAGAGTAGATCTCTAAGGTTCTACAACTTCCCTGTCCTAAGGCTTCTATTTCCATTCAAATCACTTGCTAGATCTCTTCCTATAGGCAATATGCTTTATTTCTTCTAACTCTACCTGACTAACACAGTGGCCATCACCTCTCATATGGTTTAGGTGCATCTAGTAATATGATACTAGGAGGAAAGGGTTATCTATTAGATGAAGTTGTCAGTGCACAGAGAGAACTACTAATTAGATGGAGCCGCCCGCGATAAGATTATAAGATATGGAAATCATCTGATTTTAGAGAGGAAAGAGGTATCCTTTAGTGGAGCTGACTTTAAATGAGAGGTTTCCCTTAGAAAGAAAGGACTATTAGTGAAATGAAGTCACCTCAGATTTTATTTTTTCATGTTTGATCCCTGTTGTATATTTTCCTATGTTTTTCTTTTTAACATTCTTTAGTTCTATTTTTACTTCATTAATTCATAGTATTAAAAATGTTATTATTTCGATTTCGATATAGCACATTTGCAAATTTGTTTATTTTTGTGCAAAAAGTTTACTGAGACTATTTGGATTAATTGTCTTTTGTTCATTATTATGTTTACCAGAGTTTTGAAAGAATAGCCACTCTTATTGTGTTTCCTCTTCTAATTCCTGGTGGTTTTATGCCCGATATGAGTCTATGTGACTGGCCCTTTCTCTTATTTCTCGTCTAGATTCCCAAGTAGCTCAGTAACCCGCTTCTTAGATGTTGCAAACCGTCCAACATCATCACCCGTCTATTTTTGGTACGCCTCCTTTGTTTGGTGGCCCATTTGATATTATTTTGTAACCTCAGATATTCTGCAGTTATAGGGGGCTAGTGTAGAATTTACACCGAGTTGTGAAAATTATTCTGTCATGGCCTCGTGGGATTTGTGAAAAAACTGTTTTGCTAAGTATGTTGTGGTGACTGTTAGGCTAGTCAGGTTAATTGGTGTATCTGTTAAATTAGTTTTTGATCCAGTAATGGCTTGAGTTTAGGGTTTTGAATTGATTGGAAGATAGCTGCCATTAATCAATAAATCCCATTACCAGTTGGTCTTTATTGTTGAGGGAAATCATAGTCATTTTTAAATCTAAAGGTGCAGAAATTTTCAGGTTTTATCATTTTTTTCTCCCCTTCACTTGATACTTTTGTGGTAATATTTTGTGTTGCATTATATTAATGATAGTTTGCGATGCTTTTTTTCTAAATCTTGAACCAAATTCTGTGGTGGAGCAATAAAGTAAAGCATTTTATCCAGATGCATAATTTTCTCCTTCTTATAAGTGCTTGTTAGGTCTTCGCCACTTAATCATGAATTTGAAAGAATCAGGCAATTGTTGAATCCATTTGTCCTTTTGTAGATTCATTCATCTTATATCCTTCTCTAACCATCTCAAATCTAGTATACTAGCTACACCAATTATACTGCATATTGTACTAGTTACAGTGTTTGTACAGTAGAGTTCCCATTCACCGTTGTATAATACTTGCTGGAAAGCCATTATTTATCTGAGTATCTTTAGACAACTCTTTTACATCTTAGAATTATATTAGATGAACTTTCTAAAAGCTATGCTTTAGCAATTGATTCATCTGGTCTCTAAAGTAAGGCATTGGCAATCTTCTATAGGATATCGATGAGCATAGTATGCAAATAATAAACAAACGCCCCTATCAGTTCTGCTTCATTGCTTATCTTTACTTGTCCACTTATTACCAGCTTTGTCAGAGTTAACTGCCTTTGCTTTATGTGTCTTATTCACCTTGAGTTCAAATAGATTTCAAGTCCTGTGTGTCCCAATTTTTCTTTCAAATTTTAGTCTGAGTTGGTTTTCACTTGTATATGTGGAATCTATGTGCTGATGTAGATGGTGGTATATCAATAAAAGCACAGAAGCGATTATTAAACAAAGAATTAGACTTGTTTTAGTCCATTTAACTATAGAATGCTACAACTAGGGCTGTTGTATAACTGGGACAGGAACTGGAAACAGTTGTGCTCACTTGACAGGCATGAAATTTGATAAAAGCACACTCATTTATTTAGTAAAAGATTACATTATTAGAATTAGATAGTTTCTATTGCCAAACACATGGCAATTACACATTTGCATATGTTCCTTAATGGCCGCAGGTGCAGTTCACACAGGTGCAGCTAGCGCCACACTTGCAGTTCCCATCATGCTCAGCAGCTGAAACGTCCATGGCAACAGTCTCGACATAGCTGAAAAGAAAAACATGTGAGTCATAACAAGCTTTCCTTCTTGGTGTAACCTTATACAATGGACACTGAATGCAATTTTTTTACCTCGTCTGAGTCTCTACGATGTTAAGGCCATAGCTGTTTCCCTTCCTGAATAGCATTAGCATAGCATATATATATTAATCCTTTTAGAGATCAAATATGGTGATTGAAACACACAGACAAAGAAATGAAACACTTACCCACACTGGCTCTTGTCAGCGCAGTCGCAGTTACCGCATGAGCTTGACATGTTTGGTTTTGAGGAAGAGAGAAATACCACAAATGAACTTAGCTGTAGAATTCAAAGCTTTGTATACTGCTGCTGTGTCTTTAAGTTGTGAACCATGATCCTCTATTTATAGTGGAAAGAGGAGTAATTCTTACTAGGGAGGCTTCGTTGATTAGAGTTCCTCTTTAATTGTGGACCTCACAAAGCATGTGAGGGGTTCACTGTTCTGGAGAATTGTTGTTATCTGAAGGAATCTAAATGATGGAGGCTTGGCCTCCTCTGCTCCTCTCATGTCAATTCAAGTTGGTTCTTGAGTGTGTCATATTAATGTTCTGAGATTCCTATGCTTTTTGGTTCAAAATTTTCCACTTGCTTGAGTTTCAAATATGGACAATTGATAACATATTACCCTTACTTTTTACAGACTACTAGTGCACTTTATTCTACTCTTAAGGTAGTGTTCCTTCTTTGCCATATTTTTAACTTCTCCAAGTTCCTTCTTTTCAATACAAGTTTTTCTGCAGAAGTTAAGTGTCAATAGGTGTTAGGTAGGTGTTTCTGCGAATGGTCCCTTGGAATTTCTATTAGGAGTTCAGCATCCGGCCCTTGGAATTTCTATTAGGAGTTCAGCATCCGGAAGTTGTATTCGGTTCAAAAGTTTAGATAACTAAGAATTTAGTCAGTCTATAGATTTGGACACAAGGGTAAAAAGGATAAATTTTGGGTTGTGTGAGTTGCATGAGAAACACAAAATTGTTGCAGGAGAGTTGGGATAACATGGTGGCTGCACAAGGTGGAGGTTGCGCTAGTACTGTCCAGTAAACCATGAAATGAATCTTTTATTAGAAAACCATAGAAGATTCGTTTCACCTTATTTTGGCTTAATTGTTGCAGGGCCCCAAACTATGGCTACTGTCCATTTTAATTATTTCTAGTTCCTTTTTAAGAAAATTCTAGCTACCAAACTACCGTAAGTAGCAAGTGAGTCTTTCTTTTATTTTTGGTACATTAGAAAGATAAATTGCTCCTTCCGAGGATTGATCCTTGGACCTTTCCCATTCAACCTACATGTCCCCTTAACTCTTACCACTTGAGCTATAATTCGGGAACAACAATCAAGTCTTTCAAATAATAACTTTTGATGAAAAAGTAAAATAAGTAGCAAAAGTTTTTTTAGCAAAAAATTTAATAAATAAAAAGATAAAAATATCACTTAAGACCAAATAAAAATGTAATTACATATATAATTCATAAATAAATAGTAAATATTTTCTAAATTTTAAGAAAAAATTATTTAATTACCATTGGTTCGAGCACGGTTTGACCACTATTGAATCATTGAACTTTAAACAATACATCTGTCGATTTTATAACCGGTCCAATTTTGAAAACATTGGATTATAGAGGCCAAGATGTAATTTCAATATTTGGATAGTTAAAAAGCACAACAAAGTTAGCATTAAACATTGAAATTTCACATAAAAGTCAATCATTGGTTAACCTTTTTTAGTTCCACATCGCAAAGCTTCTCCACCATTCGCTCTCCTTCCGCTATATAAAGAGTGTTCACTATGTTTTAGACACCAAATTAAAATCCCAAAATCTAGTACCAATGTCTAGGATTAACAGTCCTTTGAGTGTTTGGGTCACTTGGCTTTTCTGCTTAGCGTGGAACCTATGCGCTAGTCTAAAGTTTTGGTGGTTGTCGTTGTGCTGCAAGGTCAAGCTCCTGAGAGGCCTAAGCGAGTTATTTTCATTAAGGTTTTCTAGGCTTAATTGCACTTTTCGTCCCTGATGTATCATGTATGTGCGATTTGGATCCCTGATTTTTAAAACGAGCAATTTAAGTCCTTGAATTATTAATTTGTGATAATTACGTCCATCTGTTAATTGAACATCCAATTAATAACAGAGTTAGCATACTTGGCGTTCATTAATGACGTGGCGTTGACTCTTTCACCACTAGAATGTCACCGGGGCTGCCAACTCACTAAATAAGAGATTAAATAAAACTAATTAATTAACTAAGTATAATCCTAAAAAATAAATCTGGAATCTAAACCTAAACAGCCCCATCCCCTTCTCTTCATCTTCTTCCACAGCCCCAACCCCTCTCTTCAACATGATCCGCCCAAACCACCACTCTGTCAGCTACCCTTTTCTCAGCAACAAAACCCAAAGCACAACTCCAAAGAACACAATCCACCGATCTGTCAGCTACCCACTCTGAATATTTATATTTTGATTCTTATGTTTTTTATGGGGAATGTTGTGCGGAGGTGCAGGAAGTGCGAAAAGGTTGTATATAATCAATTATGGGATCTTTTTGTTATTAAATTTGAATATTTGTTTTTTGATTCTTGTGTGTTTGATTGGGAATGTGGTGCGTAGGTTCAGGAACTTTGAAAGTGTCATACAAAATCCATTTTCTGGAAAAAATTATTTGGGGCAAGGGTTAATTTTTTTGGAAGAAGAGTGTGGATTTGAGAAGGGAATGGTGGTTGAAGAAGAGGTCCTGTAAGTTGGTGATAACACATATTATGTTGATTCTGGGTTTGTTCACATAACATGGCTCAACTCAAAAGAAGGAAGGAAAATACCCATTTGCGGTTAACAAACTTTTGGGAGCATTTTTAACGTTTTTCATTTTAGCATTTACGAATCTTTAGGCATTTTTCCCGAAAATTGTTTGGGTCTGTTAAGTTTTGATGGGGATTGTTGTGAAGTTTTGATGGGGGATTGAAGAGGGAGAGGGACGGGAAATCGGGAATGGAAGAAAAAGGTGATATGGAAAATAAAAAGGAAAATTGATAAATAATAATAATAATATTAAATATTAATTGTTGTGCCAACTCAACAATTTCCGTTATGAATTAGACGGTCAATTGACGGAGGGACTTGATTGGCACATAAAAATAATTTAAAGACTTAAATTGCTCGTTTTAAACATTAGGGATCCAAATCGCACATACATGATACATCAGGGACGAAAAATGCAATTAAGCCTTTTTTTTATTTCAGTAAAACTTATTTTCTACCATGAACCCGGTTGCAACAAATGATGACTCCACTGGGAAGAGTCAAGCTTCACATGATTGATTGGACAAAACTTAATGACTTTATTTTTGTTCATATTACCCCTTTTGTAATATATACTTGATCACTTTTGTATATATGTTTTAATTGTTGTGAACACTAGCGTAGATGGTTAATAGTGTTCTGGTAGATATTGGTTCTATTGTATATCTTAGCGGAGAAAAGAAACTCTCACTTGGGAGAGAGAAAAAGTCCCCGGATGTGGGTGTAAAACCTATGATGTGGAGGAGAGAGTCCCCAAAGAAGGTGAAAACCCCCAAGTTAGGGTGGGTGACTGCGGCGTTGCTGGAGTTCCTCACTCAATTTGCTCAATTAGGGTTTTCTCCAGCGACGCTACTTTAAGTCATCTATTATTATAATTTCAATCTTTCCACTTTCCATAATCTAATTTTAATAGGCCCACAGCTCACTACAATAATTGTGACAGTATATTTAACAACGTTAATGTTTATTGATAAGAAAAACCTTCAAGACCTGTCATTAAAAAACGTACACAATTATCTAATTAGAACTCATCGTCTTAACATATTAGAATTAAATTAATAGAGAAATAAATAATATAAAAAAATGTATGTAAGCATTTTTTTAAAAGAAGAACTTTATTAATAAAATAAAGGAGAAGTATGTACAAAGGTTACCAAAAGCTAGAAAACTATATATTTATTTAATTCTTAAAAAACACAAGGGAATGTGTATTTTTTTTTTAATTTGGGCTCGTTTGGTACAACGTATTAGACATGATAATATAAGTTTATACAATACATTATAGATTTATTCTTTTTTTTTGAAATAATAGATTTATTCATTGTTTGGTGCTAACATTATATTGTATAAGCTTATACATCAATCCCCTCTTATACATTGAAATGATGGAGTATTATTCTATCATATAAGTGATGGAAAAATCATGATAAAAGTGTCATGTATAAGCTATATAAAAATCCACAGCCACCACCACCACCATCCCCCATCGCCACCACTACCCTCCATCATCACCACCACCACCGTCGCCTCCACTACCACCCCCACCACTACCACCACCACTACTACATCCACCACCATCACGTTCTAACACCACCACCACACTACCGCCGTCGCCGCCTCCACCACTCTCAACTGTAATCGTTATTACCACCACCACTACATACTACCATGACCACCACTACCGCCACAACCACCTCCCTCTACTACTGCCGCCACTGCTGCTACCAACGCCCCACAACACTGATACCACCACAATACTCTCCTCTAGTATCATCCACCACTGTCACATTGCCTCCATCGCCATCGTCACTACCACCACCACTACCTACCGCGACGACCCACCACTACCATTACCGCCACAATCACTTCCCTCCACCACTGCCACCGTTTAACACCACGACTGCCACATCTACAACCACCACCTCCGTCACCCCCATTATCGCTACCGCCATTGTCGCGGCCACCTCGGCCGCCACCGCCATCTTTACCACTCACTAACATGATCTCATTTTTATAAATATATATCATTATTCAATATTTCATAAAACATATATATGTTTATATTATTTTAAGCGAAATCGTAAGTTACACAGTGTATGACCAAACATTATATAGTATTAAATTTTTATTAGGTCTAACACTTATCGGGTCTTATACTGTCAGACCTTATACTATATAACATACCAAGCGGAAACATGTAATGTTAACAATTTTATACTTATCTTATTCTTTTATTTTTGGCATAATCATATATTTGGTCCCTACTTTAGACTATGTGTGATTTTAATACATTACACTCTACTTTTAAAATCAAGTAAATTTGGTCTATTTGTTGATCTTAATATGTGTAAAATCCTTATATATATATATATATATATATATATATATTCAAATACTGTAGGATTTATGATGAATTGGTTTAAAAGTCGTAAATTTTGTACGAAAATAGAATACTTTTGCAAGATACGAGGTTAAAATTCAAAGAGCAAATTGGAATTTTGTTTTTTTTGTTGAAAATTAATATTTTGATGAGTGGCATTTGAGAGGAAAAATGTCTATAAAAATATTATAAAGTAACTTATAATATTATAATACTTCATATATAATATCATAAGTCACTTATATTATTTATAATATTTTATATTATAATATTAAAAAGTGACTTATATTTGTGGACTATAACTTTCCTTTTAAATATTTTTTTGTGTGAATATTTTTCCCCCTTTAAACATGATTGAACATATGAGGTAATATAACGTTCAAAAAAAAACATGAGGTAAATTTTATTATCATGATATTATTAACAATAACTAAAATTTCTGACATGGAAGATGGATCCAAGTTAAATCTTACCCCATCCATCATGACTCACGAGTCATGACCATAAGGGGGCGTTTGTTTCAAGTTTTGAGATCACATTCCCGGGAATGTTATTCCTGGGTAAATTTTATAAATGTGTTTGGTAAGTATTTTGTATTCCTGAGAACATTTTAAATTTTCTTAATTTAAAAATTAAAAAAACTTAAAAATATAGATAATAATGATAAATTGTGGGAGAAGTAGGAAGTTACATTCATCTTTCCCATGAGAATATCAGATTCCCAACCTTTTTCATGGGAATCAATATGAAGGAAATCATGGGAATTGTGGAAGTTATTTTATTCTCGGGAATGATCGATACTCAGGAATCATAGTTTCCAATCTTGTAACAAACACAGGAATGTTCATTCCCAACTTTCATATTCCCGGGAATATCTTTCCAAATCTTGAAACAAACGCCTCCTAAGTAGTAAATTTTCAAAAATATTTTAGTAATTAATAATGATAAGAATAAAAAAAAACCGAGGGTGGTGAGGAAAGCAGTTTTGGTCTGATTGGCAAAAGTAAAGATCATAAAACCGACCGCAGAAGAACAGGGCCAAAGACAAACCTCACTCATCAGTCATCACCTAAACGGTAGGGACAAAATCGCAAATAAACGAAAAACCCGTGCCCCTTTTGATAATAAAAAAAATATAAAGAACACAACACAACACAGTGCGTTTCGTTCTTCACAATCCTCATGCCAAGGCGCGCGAAGTAACAAAAGCCCACATCATAACAAAACCGAAACCCACTTCATTCATTCATTCATCTCACTCTCTCTCTCTCTCTCTCGCGTTCGGAGCTCAATTTCCCGCCGGCGAATTTTTCCGATGAACCGATCGATCCAGCCGCCGCCGCCGCCGCCGTCGTCGGAGCATCCATTCCGAAGCCCCAAATTGTTTGCTTCTCTCTCTCTCTCTCTCTCTCTCACTCACTCTCTTCCTTCGATTTTTCTCTGTTTCGCGTTTTTCACTTTCTGAAACGATTGTGATTCTTCCGTTTGTGACAGGAGGAGAGTGTATTCGGGAAGCGGTTCTCATCACATGATGAACCCTGATGTGATCGAGATTCCTCAACCGGCGTGTAACGCTTCTTCCAATTTGATGAAGCAGAAAGAGGTATCGTTACTGATTGATTAATCGCTCTTTATTTTCTTTCAATTCTCTTGTTCTAGACTCATTTTTCGTTTACTTGTTATTTAATTTCAGTTGAACTTTTTTTTGTTACTTTTCTGATATCTGGGTTTTTTGGGATGATTTTTTTTTCCCTGTTGATCAAAGCTGTTTTCGCCGTTTAATTGTGGGTTTTGATGTTATCGAAGCATGCATTTCGTGTAAACCGAGGTTTCTGTCTTTGCATGTTCTGAGTTTTGTTAGTGTTGTGTTGCATTGGAGAGGGACTGAACTTGGTTGAATTTAGTGTGGGGAGAAACAACATTGTCAATTTTGTTTTTCCTTTTTCAGTGAAACTGCACAGGTTAATTCGGTTTATGTTTTCTTTTGTATCCTTTTTAATCTTGGCTCTTCATTGATGGTTGCATTGTTTCTACCAAATGTAGTTGAAGTTTAGGGTTTTTTCGGTACATCGGTTGAGAATTCAGTTAAGATTGGATATCACTGTGGTCATGATCATATCTTTTTTTCTTCTGTTTTTCTTGGGCAACACTGGTAGAGAAAGAAAAACAGTAAGATCTTTGACTATTAGGGCAACTTTTAATGAAATATAGTGGTTGGGATGGGACCACTCGCCCATCCAAGAGTCAACAAGCATGCCATTTTTATTTTTATTTTACAAAAATTTGGCCAAAAAGTACAAGCTATCTAGTTTTTTTTTGGTTTGCTGAAATTTTGATGGCATTATGATGTGAATGGCTATGTTTGTAAATGGGTTGTTTCAATTTTCAATACTCAGCAGTCAGTTGGATTTGACGCTATTGATTTGTTATGGATGTTGAGGTCATGAAAGTCTTTATTTATGAATAGATGTCTTATAATTCGGTGATTTCTATTCTTAATTGTGCAGTTGTTTTTTCTTCAGTTGTACTAATACTGGGGTCTGGGAATATGTTTCTTGACGTGTTGAATTGCCCACATGAACACTAGTTTGTCTACAGACATTGGACAAGGTTTTGTTGATATGGCTGGTTTAGCAGGAGAGTAAGATTTTTATTGTGCTGTGTTAGAAGTGGAGGTGTGCATAGTGTAAAATTGCATACCACATCACCTGATGTGGCCGTAATATTATCGTTGCGGAAGTATCTGCATCCTCAGCTGCAGTGTGTTAAATAATCACAGGAAAACCTGCCGCATAGCATTATAACAGCCACAATATAATAGGTCCAAAGATCATATTGGACCGCAATAGGCTGCATCGAACCACAACGGGCCTAAGGTCATCGCACAAATCCCATTCTTCATCCTCCTTTGTTTAGTAGATTGAAGGGGATTTCAAGGGTTTGGGGGGGGGGGGGGGGTGTATTTCAGATACTGGTGGACTGTTGATGAAGAGGAGGTGGATTTCGGAGAGGGGGGGGGGGGGGGGGGATATGTGTGATAAGTCATGAAGGGTAACATTTGACACAAATATAAAATAAAGCCACAATTCCTGCAATTGTGATTGTGACCACGTCTACTACCGCAGTTGTAAATTTAAGCTATGGATGAATGCAGCTATTTCTATGGATAGTCTAGGATGATTTATATGACACTGCAAATAAAGCGGTTCACTGAATTGTTTCTGCATACCTTGCGTGTGTGTTTCAAGATAGATTTTATGAGCGATATTTTCAGTAGATGTATTTTGTGAAGGGTGGCTTTGTTATTTTGAATTTCGGAAACTTTGTTTTTGTTTCTATTCTTTTTAAAATTTCAAGATACTCTTGAAGTCTTCTGATTCTGAGTCTCTTGCTGTAAATTTCTTTCTCATTCTCAACCAATGAAATTTTCTGTGCAACAAAAGAAGAAGAAAATGCTTATGATTAGCAATACTAGAAGAGTTATTTGAACGCTTACTTGACCAAGAACTTTTTCCAGCATAGAAATTAAGACAGATAGTTCTAGGGTGAATCACGAACTACAAATTCATAATGTTGTGATTTTAAGAGTCTCATATTCTGATTTTTTTCCTTGTCTAGTTTTTCGTGAGAATTCTGTGTAGCATGGGTTTTACCAGCATTTACCTGTTGTCTTCGTTCTTTAATTTCAATTAGATGTTTCTTTACCATTTTACATAAGGTGATTTTCATCCTCTGATTATGGTATGCCATTGAATTATTATTGCTGTTGGCATATTAAAAACCAGTCAAGGCCACTTTTCTGTCCTCTTATATGCGAGTCAATTGCAATGGAATATACTCTAATGCTGACTTAGGTTATCTGGGATCCCAGCAATTTGCTTGAGTTGGTTAGCAGTATATTTGTCTTTTGTTTTTTCCTCGTGAAAATTAGTCTCCCTAGCATTGCTGTTATACAACTTGTTTCCGTCGTGTAAATATATCTGCTTGAGGTATTTGCGGACTGCTTTTCTTTCTAATTTTGCCTAGGTGGTTTTCAAATTTCACTGTGTTAATGTTGATATTGGATTATATCATTATGACCTTGACATACATTTCTAAAGCACAGTTCTTCTCTTTGGCCCAATTTGCCTCTGAATTGTACTAATTGTATCCAATGTTATCCTTTTTTTTTAAACTAAGAAATACTAATTGTACTTTACTTTTGCAGGCTGTTTTTCATGGCGTGATTGACATCAGCAATGATGATGACTCTGCTGATTTAGTGTTAGTTGGTGAAAAAGTTGGAAAAAGTAACAAGGGGAAGACAGTTGAATCTATTCATGATGGTTTTGGTGATCATCAAAATATGGTTTGTGAATAGGATATCTTGTTTCTTGCAGCTAATTATGTTATCTTTTCCAACATAGAAAAATGACTAACATGTTCCTTGGAATTTTTTTCAGGAAGTGTTTGACAGTATATTTTGTCCACCTGTTATGGGCAAATCTGGACCAGGTAGCGGGGTTGAGTCTTCCAATGGTTATACTTCAGGATCACATGATATAATCCATGTTGATGACATTTGTTCTGATCAATCATATGATGATGATGACTTCTCTGATCTTTTTTCTGATGATTATATGGACGTAGATGATTATGCTATACTACAGGCACATTTTGATAATGTGAACATACCTCCTGGAATTGAGGCACCCATTCCTTGGTTGTCACAATATGATCTAGGTAAAAATTCTGCAGCGACTTACTCATCTCAGCCTTCATGGTCATTAGAGCCTACTAACCCTGAAATCCAAGGACCTTCAGCTGGTAGTTCTAATTTGCAAGTAAAAGTAGGTTCTATTGATCTCCCTTCCGGAAAGAAGCTGTCTTCTTCTAAGTTATCTTCTCAAGCTGCATCTAGTAAGAAGAAATTAGATGCCTCACAATGCAGGAGGCGTAAGCTAAAGTTGGCATTAGAAGTGGAGTCATCTAAATCTAATTGGGTTTTGGGACATTATGGTAAAAAGAAGCCTGATGTTTTTGGTTCTTCAGCTAACCATGGATATATGAACAATTCAGAGGCCATGATGAAGCTGCCATATGGTGAGCCACAATGGGAACTATTTGAAAGTGAAAAGAAAGCTGCTGGAAGTATCAGTTCACATCATTCGAATTCTGTTGGACCTGTAGATGGATCATTGCATTTACCGGGAAATGAGTCTGCAAACCCTTGGTTGTCGAAGAGTTCTTTTCATTTTAATCCATTTTCTAATTATACAGCTAATTCAAGTTTTTTCAATCCATTTGTTCCTCTTAATGCCCCTCCTCCGGAGCTAGCGTTTCATAACACTTGGGCGGCTCACAATTACGCGAGAGGTGGAAATAATGGAACATCTGATAGTACTGTTGTGGCAATCTCTGATGAAGCCAGAGATGAAATTTTAAGGAAATTTCAAAACTTTAAACAATTTGACACCGTTGAAGACACTTCAGACCATCATTTTCTTCCCACTAATTCTTCCATGAAGCAGGTACTCTTGTTAACACATTTTTTTTCAGTTTTTGTCTCGATCATTTTGGTTTAACATCAGTTTATTTCCTGAACAGTATCCAAAGGATTGGGCTAAAAGAATCCAGGAAGAGTGGAAGTTATTGGAGAAGAACTTACCTGGTAAGGTTGTTTGTTTAGTTTTCCTGTAAAGAATTGGCTGTAATATTTTCCTTAATCAAATCACTTTTAGTGTTTGATTTCGTTTTTCAAGCTGATGGAGCTACTCTATGTGATTATCTCCATCAGTTATTAACAAGCTAACGGGTGCCTTTCAGACTCAAAGCCCATTAACATGGCTGCAATTTTTTAGTATAATCCTTATGAAGTAGATTTTAACATTCTTTCCGTTGGTAAGACGTAAGAGTCCAAATACTCGTTCTGAAGCAGGAAGTTAGAAAAAGCTGTTGATTGTGTTCTGAATATCATAATGACTAATGAGCAACCAGCCATTGGGTTGATTACTGTTTCTTTGACACTTTATCTCATTTCAATCAGATACAATATTTGTCAGAGTTTATGAATCAAGAATAGATCTTTTGAGGGCTGTGATTATTGGAGCAGAGGGAACTCCTTATCATGATGGTCTTTTCTTTTTTGATGTTTTCTTTCCCAGTGGCTATCCCAATGTACCCCCGGTATGTGGTTGAGGGTACTGCATTTGAATAGCAATATTTATATGTTCACTCTTTTTAATTTAAAGTCTGACTCAAGCTACAATATTTAATGCAGCAACTCTACTACCACTCTGGTGGGCTTCGTCTCAACCCAAATTTATATAATTGTGGCAAAGTATGCCTCAGTCTACTTAACACCTGGTCTGGCAGTAAGAATGAGAAGTGGCTTCCGGGTGTTTCAACAATTTTACAAGTTCTAGTCTCTATACAAGGTCTAATCTTGAATACAAAGCCTTACTTTAATGAGCCTGGATATGCACATATGAGTGGCTCGGCTGATGGTGAATTGAGATCCCTACGGTATAATGAGGATACATTCATGCTGTCTTTGAAGACAATGATGTATATGATAAGAAGGCCTCCAAAGGTTTGAACTATCTCTCATTCTCTTTGTTCAATGTTTTATCTCTCTCATTGGGTAAATTGTTTTAATAAATGTGAGCATCGCCATGGTCACTCGTAGCACCTCAAGAAAGCCATGCCTAGAAATGCTCCTGTTGTGCATTTTTGCAAGTTATGAAGTTGGAGAGTAAGAGAAATAAGCATTGTATTAACTAATTTAGGGACAAAAATTAGCATTTTATGACAACAAACTGAGCAAAATGGGCAAATGATTTGATGGTTTCAATTGAGTCCGTTTTGAAGTATATGAGAAGCATATATACTTCCATTAGAGAATTCATGAGATCTTGCCATTTAGCACTGCCCACATGATATATCTGCATAAATCAAGATACTTTAATAATTGGCATAGCATACTGGATCTTTGCATAGATGCTGGTAATAAAGCTTGTTAATCTACTAAATCAGTTTTTTGTTTTTTTCAAACAAAAGTTAATTATTGTGAGATAAAGAAGACCTGATGTGTGTTGGAATACATTTTGTCACGCATGAAATACATGCCTTGCTTCATACGAGCACCTGTCTCTGCACCATTGCATTTATGCTTTCCAAAGGTCTTGATAGTTGATACCTTTATGTTTTATGGACGATCAACTACTATTGCAAATCATCACTAATGACCTGTAACCATAGTAGTCAATCCCGGATAGCGGCGCGTAGCGGCCGGCCCCAAAAGTGGGATAGCGTGATAGCGCATAGCGGGATGGCCGCTATTCTGAATTTTTTTATGTAATTTTATATCATTAATAGTTTAATACTATATACATATAAATAGCAAACAATGTCAAATATTGCCTAAAATTCATAACATTCATAATAGAAATAAAAATCATAAGTCTTGAACAATAACACACAACTAATAACTTCTCAAAAGCAAGGTAAAGAAGTCGAATTTGCAAATCTGAATGAAGAATGAAGCTTAATTCTTTCAATTTTGACCTATAATGGCCCTGAGAAGTCCTAACATGCCCATAAAAAGGTTCCCCAACGATTTAAAACAAAGAGGCTTGAGTCATTTTCTCCTTCGTTCATATAGCGCCGCTATTTCCCGCTATTGGCCGCGATCTGCCGCTATTTTGGCCGCTATTCGCGCCGCTACGACCGCTATTGTGAAGTTGGCCGCTATTTCATCTCAATAGCGGCAGGGAGCCGCTCCGCTACGCCGCTATAGCGCCGCTATTTGCCGCTATTGACTACTATGCCTGTAACTGTATTCTGTTTTTTGAGTTCAAAACTTCAAATATTGACTTCAGGTTATTTTTTATTTCAGAATTTTGAGGACTTCGTTGTTGGGCACTTCTGCAGCCGAGCTCATGATATTTTGGTGGCATGTAAAGCATACATGGATGGTGCTCAAGTTGGCTGTTTAGTCAAAGGTGGGGTTCAGGATGTTGATCAAGGAGACAAGAGCTGCTCAAAGCAGTTTCAGTATTGCTTATCTGCACTTGTTAACATGCTTGTTAAAGAGTTTACACAAATTGGAGTTAAGGACTGTTTGAAGTTTGTGTCTTCATCAACAGCACAGGACAAGCAGTTGGGTGAAGTGCCTGTGGCTGCTATGTTTTCTTGATAAACCCAATTTTTTGAGACTTGAGAAAGGCTTTACTACATTTAATTTATACAGCTATAAGGAGGCTTATGTTTTTATTACATTGTTGAATTTAGACTCTCTTTATTTTCATGGACAATGGCTGCACATAGTTCTGGATGTTGTATATACTTACAGATGAAATTATAATGGTTGTTAGGATGGCATAAGACTTTGATCATTTTATTCTAGCTTATTGGGTTCTCTTATCTCCTATTGGTAAACCAGTTTATTGTGTACCTGTTGGCACCAAAATATTCATAGAGGATTAAACGGCTAAAAACTAATATAACTGAACTCTGTCTAGTAGATTCTAGTGTAGCCCTTAGCAGTTCCAGAAGACGGCTGGATGAACACAGATTCGCATGCAAGTCGAATTTTCGGGCAAATATCATTAGGGTAAACAATATATTCATGATACTGATTTGAATCCTAAGGGTTTCTGATTAAGAAATTGGAAATGGATCCACTCTTAGATAATAGGAATTTTGATTTCAAGTGGGGCCAACCGATACACTTGAATAAGACCTGGTCTTTAGATGACTAGGATTGAAGGCAACATCTAGGCGAGATATTTGGATGTGGGGAGGTGGTGTTTTTCCTTTGTAACCATTGTGCTCAGCTAGAATTTACCTTATGAATAGGGGATACAACGACTGAATCCAATTTGTACAACAACTCAAACCATCAATACAACTACAAATTTCATGTATCTTCCATATCGGTTAAGTCCCTACACAAGTTATTTGAACCGGCAAATTGACACCCCTAATGGGAGCAACAAACGCATTGAGAAGTTTTCATCACCTAACCACAACCATGATTGACGTGTGGATCTAAGGTTGGAGTGAAGCATGAAATCCTCAAGCATTCAAAGGAACAACATTAACCGAGTTCCTATTTTTGGTCTCATCTCCAACTCTAAAATGATTATTCAATCAAATACTATTCAATTAATTATCACATATAGTAATTACCTATCTCTCGTTCATACTTACCATCTACATCTACATTCATGGTAACAAAACAGAAGCGCAGGATTGCAATACACAAATGGATTCTCCACTGGAACATGTTCTTGTCCTGAATTCCGTCCCCTCACCCTCTCTCTCAGATCGTGTTGCGGCAACAACTGCCCTTTATGTTTTAAATGGCATTGCCAGAGACGGTACCCCAAAGGAAGATCAAGATTCTCCACAAGTTCTAATGGACAAGATTCTCCAACATCTTCACATCATCAATTCCGATCAATATTCTAGTACACACGCGACGAAGGATTCTCCAAAATATCTACTTGACAAGATTCTCAAACATGTTCTTATCCTCGATTCCGCCCCCCCCCCCCCCTATCTCTCAAGCAGTGCTGCTGCAACTACTACCTTCAACGTTCGAAATCGCCCTCACAGAGACGAAGAGCTTGGGGATATACTGAATTCTGACGCTGTCCCTATTATCATGAGACTTCTTTTTTATTTGAGAGATGAAAATGGTGGTCAAGGCTTCTCTGATACCTTCAAATATGATGTGCAGAGAGGATGTGCTTTGGTCCTCACCCTTCTATCTTTTCAACCGAAGTATCAACAACTCATTGTTGATGCTGGAGCCTTGCCTCATCTTGTTGATTTGTTAAGGGTGCACAAGGCTGGTGTCATGTCTCAAGCACTTATTGGTATTCTTAAGACAACAGCAGGCACAATAACCCATCTTGCCTATCAAAACTCCAACATTAAGACCCTTTTCAGGAATGAAGGTGGTATTCTTCCTCTTGTTGAATTGCTTGAATTCAATGATTCAAAGGTACAAGTGGCAGCTGCAGGGGCCTTGCGAGTTCTTGCATATCAAAATAATGACAACGCAAATCAGATTGTTGAATGCAATGCATTGCCCACTCTTGTACTAATGCTTGGATCAGATGACCCTACTATACATTATGAGGCAGTTGGTTTAATCAGAAATCTGGTCCACTCTTTGCCAAATATTAAGGAAGCTCTTCTTGAAGCTGGTGCTTTACAACCAGTGATTTGGTTGTTGAGTTCCTCATGTTTGAAGAGCCAAAGAGAAGCAACTCTTTTACTTTGTCAGTTTGTTGAATTGGGTCGGGCTACTAAGATTCAGATTGCCGAAAGAGGGGCTGTAAGACCTTTGGTTGACATGCTTACATCCTCAGATGAACAACTTAGTGGAATGTCAGCTTGTGCTCTTGGGAGGTTAGCACAGGACCCTGACAATCAAGCTAGCATTGCTTATAATGAAGGTATAGAGCCTCTACTCAATCTTCTTAACTCAGAGATTTATTTTGTCCAACACAGTGCAGCCTTCGCTCTCTATGGTCTTGCTGTTAATGAGGACAATGTTGCAGATATTATTAAGACTGGCTCAAAAACTTCTTGATGGACCTTTCAATACTCTTCCTAGTTCCTACTAAGAAGTATGTGGCAGTAATTTAAAAAAAAATTAGAGGAGATTATGCATGGGCGAGTACTAAAACACCTGATGAATCTTATGCGCTTTGCAGACAAAGGTGTTCAAAGACTTGTAGCTATTGCCCTTGCTCACTTATGTTTCCCCGATGATCATAAAACTATTTTCATTGTTAATAATGGACTAGAATTGCTTATGGATCTTCTTGAATCTGCAAACCTGAAACAGAAGAGTGATGCTTCAAGAGCACTTTACAAGTTGGCCACCAAAGCCACACCTGTCTCTCGTGTTTTTCTTGCTCCTCCGAAGGTGTACTTAGGCGAACGATATGTGAACAATCCTAATCTTTCTGATGTCACATTCTTAGTTGAAGGTAAAAGGTTTTATGCTCATAGAGGTTCTTTAAAGGCTTCTTCCGATATATTCCGTGCAATATTTGATCAACGTTATAAGGAAAGTGAAGCCCAAGATATAGAGATTCCAAATATTAAATGGGATGTCTTTGAGTTGATGATGAGATTTATTTACACTGGAACAATAGATGTCAATTTGGATATTGCTGAGGACCTCCTCATTGTTGCAGATCAATATCTTCTGGACAATCTTAAGTCTCTTTGTGAACATACTATTTCTCAGGATATTTCAGTGGACAATGTTTCAATATTGTACGAGATGTCGGAGGCTTTTAATGCTACATCATTAAGAAATGTGTGCATATTGTTTTTTCTGGAGCAATTTGATAAGTTGAGTGTCAAACCATGGTATTCTCGCCTAGTTTGTCTTATTGCACCAAGCATACGCAAATTTTTCTCAGCTTTATTTGACAAGTATGATTTAGCTGACTATTGAGGATTCTTAAACTTTAGGAAAGGTGAAAAATGTTCAAAGATGTAAATGATTTGGTGTGTTTGGATTTCAGTTTGCAAAACAAAGTTTGGGTGAATGTGAGTTTGCAAAACAGAATCTACGTCAAAGTGGGTTGGTTGTAATGTGATTTATGTTTGAATACTTTTATTTTAAAACAGAGTTTGATAACATGAATCATGGTTGGCTGATATTAGTTTAAAGCACTTTTAAGTTGTTTAATTACTAAAAAATATCAAATCAATCTCATTCAAATATTTTTCTTCAACTGATGCATGAGACTTGCTTTTGGTACGAATTGCATGAGAGACTTTGCATTTATAAATTATGAGAAAGACTAAAATCAAACTCGTTTATAAATTCAGGGACTAATTAGACCAATAACTCTAATTTTTTTTAAAGTTTCATCTTTTTAATTTTGTTATAAATTTTAATTTTTTGTCTTTCTATTTGATTCTTTATTTTTTTTAGATGTTTGTGATATTTTACCCCCTTCATATTATATCCCATGTATATCTCTTTTCAAGGTTTCAGACTACCGGATAGAGCACCGATGACATGTTGGGAAGGCCAGCAGAAGCTGGATTACCCACCACTTTAAATTTTAGTGATCTCAGGTAGATTCAAACCCTCAACCTATTGCGAGGTGATAAAGTTAAACCCGGTAGGTTAAATTACATTTTTATACCTATGTCAGAATTCAGAAAGATATTTCCTCAAATTTTCAATTGTTTTCCTTCCTCATTCCCTCTTGCAAGCATGGGTATATATTTCCCAAAACCTTATCCCACCCAAATATCCCCATTTTCTTCAACAACACAAACTGAGAAAGAAACTGCAAAACCTTCATCATCACACATTCACACCACAAGTGAAGAGACATGTTCACCTCATCATCTCTCTTCTCATTCCACACTCCAACTCCAACCCTTCATCATCATCATAATCTCATTCCCTTAACCACCACCACACACTCCTTTCGCTTTCTTCAACCACTCAACCACCCTCTCTCCCTCTCCCACTCGCCGGCGCCCTTCTCCGCCGCCGCCAAGCCACCCACCGCCGACAAGTCCAGCGAGCAGAAATGGGTCCACGAGGGTCTCATCACTGAGTCCCTCCCCAACGGCATGTTCCGTGTCCGCCTCGACAACGAGGACCTTATCCTCGGCTATGTCTCCGGCAAGATCCGGAAGAACTTCGTTCGGATCCTTCCCGGCGACAGGGTCAAAGTTGAGGTCAGTCGCTATGATTCTTCCAAAGGACGCATAGTTTACAGGCTCCGTAACACCGGTGGTGGCTCCTCTTAGCTTTCATGCACGTGAGGTGTTTGTGAAAATGTCTCAGACAACCCTCCAATTGGGTACTCTTCTTTTGTAATAGCTTTTCTTTGATGGGGAAGGGAAAGGGTATTAGAGACTCCATAGTTGTACTCCATGGTTGTATAAAGAAGAATCATTTGGGTCTATTTTTTTTTGTTCAGTTTCACCTTATAATTGATGCATTTTCTGTAGTGGTTGTAGTGAGTGCATTTGATTTTAACCTCCTATGATGTGCATGTCTTTGGTAAAATGATCAGTTGATTTTTGTTTTATTATGACATTTTGACATCAATTGATCAATGCAATCTAGACCAGCTAAGTATAAAGAGTAGGGTGTTCCCCCTTGAGATTGTGTCATTTCACATTGATTTGTCTGCATTTCTGAAACTCTTGGTATTGATTGAGCCATGTTAAGACTTGCCATCTGATGAGAATTTCATGGGTAATGTTTGATTTTCTGTCAGTGGTTTAGGGAGGAAGAAGTGAATCAAGTGATATTGAATTAAGTGGCAAGGAATTGAATGTAGTAAGTGGCAAAGAATTCTATAGTTAGAATGAATTTAACTTCTATGTGTGGCAGCAATTATTAGGTACCACCTTCTATTCACTTTGACAAGCACAAGAGTTTGGTAATTGACACACCTATAGCTGCTTAAAGAATTAGTGGTATTTGTTATCAAGGTGGATCCGGACTTTCTACTTTTACCTCTTTCCATGTCCTCATTTTCTTCTTCTGCCATCACAATCCCTTACACCATTCATCATGCTGTGATAGTCCCTGAATCATGTATCACCGCAGCTGTTAAACACAACTCCTTCTGACTATCATCAATCTTTGAATGGTAAGTGGTCAACATGATTTTGTTGATTTCCAAGTACAGGACTATCTATACAAATGGTCAGGTTTCTAGAATCAATCAATTTTTTTGGCTGCACTGCATCACTGTATCAGGTGTAAGCTACAGAACCGAGCTTGAATGTGTAACCAAGACATAGGGAGAAATAACTCTCTTCTAGGAGGTATTTTCTGGGCATAAAGAAAGGAAGCTTCGTTCCTTTATATAAAAAAAAACAACTGAGGCTTTGCATAGGTTAATTTGGTCGTCTTTACTCTTTACTGCTGAGGAGGTAAGTTACTTGGTCTTACAGTTGTTTCTTATAACTAGATGATGTTAACTATTAGGTACTATCAGTAGTTTGGTTTAGGTGGAACTTTTAAGTGGCCAAGTTTCTTTCATGGTCCAAAGTCCTGTTACCCACTTCCTGACAGATATTCCAGGTTAGTGTACTTGATCTTTGAGAGGGTTTGCCACCTAGCTTGCAGCTGTGTACGAGTAGCAATATGTATTGAGTAGTCTCTCCTGCTACTGTATTTGAATTGATTATTGCCATACTCTGAATTTTATTTCTTTTGGCAAATGGATAGGACACTTGTCTAGATTCATCTAAAATCATGCTAAATCTCAGTTCTAAGGAAATAGACCATATCTTGGAGATCTCATGGAATTTGCACTAGGTAGATTTGTTAGGGTCTTAACTAGAGATATGACCAAAATATTCCTTATAAAAAGTAGTGCAATCCTCACCTCTAAGGTAGTTTTGGGATAGAGCTATATCTCTCAAATTCTTATATGGTATCATAGCTTATCCTAGATCCGTTTATTGAAAATCATCTTTCCACGCTCCATATGTGCAACTCTGGGTGTGGGGTGAGTTAATGTCCCACACATGTGGGTTGGAGCTTGCCCGGTGGCGATTTGACAACAATGCTAGTTGTGGGCAGGCATGTCTGTAGAAGGAATCTCAGTGAAATCATGGCATTTATGGTGAACATCACACGCGACAACTGTAAAGGCACATGAATGATGCCACGTGATGTGACTTGACATGGGAGTAGTTCGATGCGTGGGGATTTGTGCTCCATGAATTGGAAGCAAGGTTGGAATAAGCATTTTCCTCCTCTTTAGTATTATGGAATAGTTGCATTGTGGGCAGGTGGACCGATTGTGGTGTCAGGCTAGCCAGCTTGCATTAAAAGAAGGAGATTTTGGCTAGCTAGAATAAATATGCGCTTTCATGTTTCAGACTTGACGTCTTGTGAGCATGTGGACTAGCCAGGGGGCACGCCCTAAACTTGACGCCCAAGCCCTTTCAGGGTCTAAGGTTCAAACAAGTGCGGGAGGAAGGCAGACTTGGCGAGCTAGAGTAAAGATGCACTTTGTCTTTATGCTTCAGACTCGACATCTTGTGGGCATGTGGACTGGCTAGGGCGTCATGCGCTAAAGCTGGTTCCCCAACCTACTTTTAGGGTTTTTAGGCTACAAGGCAAGTCCTCGTTAAGGACCGATGGTGAGTTGTTATGGTCTGGGTCGGACTTGACACATGACACATTAGGCAATTGTAAGGTAATAGCTTAAGATTAGGGTTTAGCCACACTATAAAAGATTTGACCCTTCATTCAGTAAGACAAGTTCTCTGTTGTTCATAAATGGATGTTCATAACCCTAGATCTAGAATCCCTAGGTCATAGCAAGAGCAAGAATGAAGGTTTGTGTGAAAAATGTCCCATCACCCAAGGCCCAACATCGAAGGAAGCGATTAGTGGAGCTCAACTTGATGGTGTTATGGCATGCCCACGTATCAATGGCGCGAAGGGTGGGGTAGCCTGTTCTCGTGCCTATATAAGCTCAATGAAGAAAAAAATGAAGAGGGTCCATAAGTCAAGTTATGGTGGTAGTGGTGACTGGATGGTGGTTTGGGTGGCGGATAGAGAAGAGCATAAGTGGACTCTATGGTATATGATCACAAGAGAGTAAAGGGTATTTTAGTAAATTAGTATCTTTAACATAATAAAAATGGATCATTCATTTTTAAAATATTTTATCCAACGATTCTCATTGGATCATGGTGAGCATGTACATAACCGAACCCAAACATATAAGATGTTTTGTGACACATGGAAGTTATGACATGACCCTTTCCAAATTGACCCCTATGTTCAAAGAAACTAGAAGAGTAATTCAAAAAGAAAATGTAAAAGGAATATAAACCATCCTGTGATGTCTTGTGTTAATAGTTAATACTTAATACTTAATACACAACTGCTTTAATTGCTCCAATATAGTTCAAGACAGGTTCCTCTCGCGCATTAGAGATTCTATCTTTTCAACATCTTCAGGAGTGTCCACACCATGAGCATTGTGGTCAACTTTTATTACCTACAACAAATAATAAAAAGTAATTCCAAACATCTTCACAAGGTATAACATCTTGAGAATTCTTCAAGTCTCACATTGAACAAAAGGAATAGAGTTGAATAACATATAATTGAAAAAGACTCATACACACTTAATCTTCATATTTTTTTGTCAAAGATGTGGTGTCCTTGTATGCTATAACCGTGAGGTATTAGCCTTCACACCATAACAGCCAGCATCAGAGCTGGCGGTTATGACCTTGATAACCGACAATAGCCCCGTTGAGAGGGGAGCATGGTAATGTCATAAAAACTCACATTTGAAGTATGGAAAAGACTCATAAACACAGATTTAAGGTTTTAGGTGAAAGATGTGGTGTCCTTTACTATTGTGATTTACTCCTCATCTAACGTGGTTATAATATGAAATTTAGATATTTGTACCCTGTCGAAGTAAGGAACAATATGTACCTTCATCTTATAACCGTTCTCAAGGACCTTAAGCTGCTCCAAGTCCTCCTCGAGTTGCAATGGGGTAGGTTGAAGATCTGAGTATATCTTTAGAAACTTTGCATCATAGCTCTAGCAGATGATCAGACAGAAAACTATTAGCTTACAATGAATCAAATAATGGTATCAGACAAATAAACTATGAGCATTGTTTGATTGTTATCGTGGCCAATTAAAACAATTTAATATTAGTACCTGAATCCCAAGATGAAGCAAATAAGGGAACTGTGGATTGACCTTCCAAGACCTGTAGTATGTGTGCAGGGATTTATCCAGTTTTGCATAATGTAATCATTACACTACTACAGATAACTTTCACAACTAATTCACAAGTAAGAAGTTTTGTGAATGGAGGAACAATTAAGATGAAAAACGTTACTTGTTGAATGGGATTAATCCTCGTGAAAAATAGATTGCATAACCACGAGTATCGACCACGCATTTCACTCTATTTGGATCATTCGCATCTTCAGACTTTAAAGATGTGACTGCAGTGCTGAAAACTGCATCTGGAGTTGCCTGTAAGGATCATGGCAGATAAAAGTATGAGCAGAAGAGTAAAAATCCAACAATGAGATATACATAGTAGTTTTTCCTTTTGGCCATAAAGTTAAAAGGTTTTAATGTGAAGCTTATCAAGATCAACTTATGCTATTTTAACCAAGTGATGTGGAACAGCAGAAATTGTTTATAGTTTGTTGAAAATTGAAGTGCATATATGACATAACAGTTATTAATTTTTTGCTAATAGATAGAACAATATTCACATTTTTTGTGGGATGAAAATAATTTATTATAAAAACTTACCTGCAAAGCTTTGACAATACCATCTATGATTTCAGGTTCAATAAGTGGTTCATCACCTTGAATGTTCACAACAATATCATACTTTTTCCCAAGCTTCTGTACGGCTTCATTGCAACGCTCAGCACCTAATAAGTAAAACAACGAGTATGAATCATTGTGTTAGGGAGACACAAGGCATTGAATGGCTAAAATATGCTCCTAAGTTGCATACCATTTCGGCAAGATTCTGCAGTCATTATGACATCAGCCCCAAATTGTCGACAGCAGTCAGCAATCCTTTCATCATCAGTTGCCACAACTTAAACCAGAGAAAATTACCAATCAGAGACATAAGAGAAGCAAGTAAGATGTACCAAATTGTGAAACTGCATATTTTGTTTTTGAATATGATGCACCAGATAACATACATGTAGAATACATGTAAATATGCCTATACCACAATCAAAACCATATCATGATGTTTTTGAATTAGAATGCCAAGATACTATTCATGCCAAGTTGGAGGAAAATCATGTCATGGGATAGACCTACCAACATGATCCAATGTAGCAGCCAGCTTTGCCCTTTCCCATGTTCTCTGTCACATTCAGCCCAAAGTAGGTGAGATACATCATAATTTTTTTTTTTGTTACAGGAGGATATTAGATACATCATAATATGACCATTAGAGACAACAAATTACAAAAAATAATAGGTTCTCGAAAAAGCTTGATATAATGTGAACCAGCCAAAATGAAGGTCTCATACTTGACATGCATATATAAAGTATAAACAAAGAATTCAGTTAGTTGTGCGAAAAATTTACAAGTGAGTCAAGAGCAATAGTTGAGTTAAAATGAAAAATATACTCAAAGAGACTCTTCATTCTAGAAGAAAACCACTCCTGTATGGTTTGCAGTTTAATGCTTATTTTAAATAGTAGCCACTAGCCAGAGAAGAGTCAACCATTTATGGTGCAAATCTTATTATCTTTAAACCTTTTTTAACTCTGATTGGATGAACAGTGTGCATGAGCAGTGCGAGTGAAGAGTCTTCAACAATGAGGCTGCAGATTCAGAACAGATTTTTGAAATGATCCAGTGGCGGTCTTGGAGCTGGTTTTCTGCATTGGAGAAGGAATTTAGATGTTCTGTATTTGAGTGGAAATCAGACCCCATCTCATGTATCACTCAAATGTAATTGCTTGCTTGCTGTTCATTTGTATTATGCAGGGAAAGTTGGCAGCTGCTAACTTATTTGTTTCTTGGTACATACTTCTGGGGCCATGGTAATTGTGGTTGGGAGCTGTTTGTGTTGTGCAGGTGTTGGAATGCATTACTTTCCTGATGGTGCTTTAATTTAAGATCTTCATATCCTAGTTTCTATGCTGGTTGTTTGCTGGATTTTTTGTTGGATGCTTGTCTGTGTTTCTATCAATTTTTGGGGCATCTTGTCATGGAATTTAGGTGGACTCTCTCTAATCAGGTCATGGATTATTATCTGGTGGTGGATGTGCTATGTTTCTGGTGTCTTCTCAGAGGTTGAGGCTTGTTTGGTGTGATTATGGCTATACTTTGGATATCATGATGATCATTTCTAGGAGCAACATGAACATATAAGTGTGGAGTGATTTTAGGCATGCTGACCTGTGCTGGTTCTTGGGACAATGGCTTATGATGTTTTCCCTTTATCTATGTATATTAGTCTCCATTGGAAGTTTCGTTTTGATCTTAGTGGGAGGTACTCTTTTTCCTTACTAGGTTTTCCTAAGGGGTTTTCTTCTAATAAGGTTTTAATGAGGCCTCCTCCTAAGATCTTTCTTCCATGGAGGGGTGGGGGTGGGTTCTTTTTTATATTCTTTGTCTTTGTAAGTCACTGTACCTTTATTTTTCTATCCTCTTGTATTGGGTTGAAGTACCCCTTGTGCTTCATTTCAATATATTCTTAATTGCCTATAAAAAAAACATCAGTAGTAGCAGTTAGAAAGTTATTATTTAATTATTAGTTGGGTTTCTCATTACAACAGTTAGTAATGGTTAGACCATATGCAATAGTTGAAGGAGTCCAATGAAGTGTTGAATATTCAACATGTTGAATACATTCAACATAGTTGAATGAACAGTAACCAGTCTCACTCAACACACATGGCAAAATCTCATTGGTTGTTGTAATTTTTAGATTTTTATTTCATCATAATTATTTGAGATCAATTATTTCGTAGTAATTAATTTTTTTCCACCAAAATTCATCATTTTTTATCTATAAATAGAGAATTGGTTCATTTGATTTGGACACAGAAAAAAAATGACATTTTTCCCCTCTAGTTTTTCTATTTAACCTCCAATAAACTCTTATTTGTAGCTCTAAACATATTTTTAGTGAAATGGATCCCAACAATAACCCTTTTAACACCCAAAACTCTATCAATTACTCTTTCAACTACCAGAATTCCAACAACTACAGAATCTATCTATCTATTTATAATATAGGAATTGTGAAGCGTGCGATCTAACGCCGTCACCTCAGCGTTTATACCTCTAGCAATAGTACCCACATCAGCAGTTTTAATGACGTGTCACGTTGTAATCTTTTAAAGGATTGAACATAGAGCTAGAGGCTAATGTTGCTTACTATTATGCTTTCCAGCTCCACGAAGTTTTCTCAATCTCAAAGTTTATGTTGCCAACCGTTACATCAAGCCTCTGTTCCGTTACAGCCATTATGTTCTAAGCTTCAGTTTTCCCTTATTGATTTCACAGCTTTTTATCGGTTACATCTGCACCAAGCTTAATTGTGTTCCCAACTTTGTATTCTCATTTTATTTATACTATCCCACTCAAACTCTCTCTTTATTTCACAATTTCACAGATGAACATGGACTCTCGCTCTGACTCTCACCCTCCATTCTTCCTCTTTTTGCTGATTGATCTGGCAATTTATTGTATTCGTCATTCACTATCGCATTTAATCTTGATCGTGCTCTCTTTGTTCAATCTTGTATGGATAATTATCTCAAAATGGTTATTATGGTGTTTTTGACAGATGATTCCTTGTCTTTAGAGCTTTGGACAACATGGAAGGAGCTAATATACCTCAGAACTTGCGTTAAGGATTTTATATATTCCAAGTGAAGAACAATTTCTACCCAGCATAAATCAATCTTCCTTAAACAGTACACTTGACAACCTTGTCATAAAGGTAAGTAGAAGTTCCTATGGAGCTGAGCTCATATTAACAAGATAATAATAAAATATATGAAGTTTCCAACTCTGTCCCATGTGTTCCACATTGAAGTTTTAAACTTGTATGCACTTCTACTAAGTGGCATAAAATTTGGGTAAATAGCCAAGATGGTCCCTAAATGTGTCAACCGCCTTCAAGTTTGTCCCTAAACTTCTAAAATGCCTCCCGCGGTCCCTGAATGTGGCAAAAGTCATTCACCGTTAGTCCTTGACGTTAAAAAAAGGAACGGACGTTAACAAAATCTTTTTATTTTATTTTTTTTCTTAGTTGGACTGCCTACGTGGAATTGAGTGTTGGTAAAACATTTAGACCATTTAGACGTCAATTAGTCCCTGAATGTGGCAAATTAACCCCCAATGTAAAATTTATCATTTTTTAAAAAAGTGGTGGTTGGGGGATTCGAACCTAGAGCTTGAGGGTGTAAAAACAACTCATTTGCCAGCTGAACTAAACAATTTACTAGCTATAATGTGAATTCTATTTAACTTCCGGTTGAAACATTATCACCTTCATCTTCATGAAGATAAACCCACAGAACCAACAGATAACTCCATGGAACCTACCATAAAACTATTGAAGCTCGAATACACATTTTGATGTGGATGGTTCAAATCATGAAGATTTTGCTCCAATTTTATACACATCAACGTTAATTTTTGTCTCCACAGTCTCCAAACTAGTTTGTCTTCCATCAGACATGATGACCATCATGCACGCATTCTGCTCGTGGTCATGAGGCTGCTGCTAGTGTTATCAACATCATCATCATCATGTTGCTCTGTGTTGGCTTTCTTCTTGTTCTGTATCAAAGTGTGTAGAAACTTGCTCCTTCTATCTAACTCCTTCTCTGCTCCTCCTTCCATGTGTGCTTAAACGCACTCACTCTCCAGTCAACCCTTTTCCTCTCTTGCTTGTTAGATTCAGATTGTGAATACCAGTCTCGTTAGAGCAGTGGCAACTCAACTATCTTGTGCATTTAGGATTGATAAAAAGGGGGAAAAGAAAAAAAAAAAAAAAGAGGAAAAGAAGGAGAGATAGCAGAAGAGTGAACTGGAATGAGTGTAGGAAGAACAACAAAGAAATTGCGAGGGAAATGGAAGAAGAAATTCAGAGGTGGGAAGAAGGAAGGTTTGAGAATTTGGGATTTTCCCCTAATTTTTAGGGTTCTTCTTCATATAAACGAAATCAAGGACTAAATTGAAGCATTTCAAACTTTCCCAACGTTTAAATGCCACGTAAACTTCAGCATATAAAAAAAAATCCATGTCAGCACTCCGTTAACGTCTGTCAACTTTTTTCAACTCGGGGACTGTCATGAAGGGGTTTGGCCACATTGAGGGACTCCGAGAGGCATTTTAGAAGTTTAGAGACAAACTTGAAGGCGGCTGACACATTCAGGGACCAACTTGGGCTATTTACCCCATAAAATTTAGATGAGAATTATATGCATCTGTAGCATGATGAAGAACTCCAGTAGCATGATGAAGAACTCCAGTGGCTGAGAATTATAATCATAACGTTATGTTTGTTCATATTTGTGGATTTTGAAGGTGGTTTGTTAAAGAGATAAAAAAAGATAAGAATCACGTGGGTTTTCTCTTCCAAAATTGAACTTTTCATTGAACATTTTGTGACAGTTATGATCAAACTAGAAGTTACCAAGGAACCGTGCATAGCACTAAAAAGGGAGTCGTCAAATGCACATCTACACCTAACATGTGAAATGGATGCATAAGGATGTTATGCTCAACCTGAAATACTATCATAAAGTTGAAAGTACCAGAGATTCATAGAGGCATAATGTCAGAAAAGCTTCCTTGACCAATCGGATAGATCAAGAAAACAGCAGTAGCGGCTGCAACAAGAGCTGAATATGCAACAACAATCTAAGAGCACATAGAACTAGCACTTGGGTAAAAATTGTCACAAATACGGTCGTGGCATTTGAGAAGGTGCCAGGCACGATGGTTGTCACGGAAACGTTTAATGCCATTAGAAACAGCCACAAGGTGTAAAAAAACCACCACTAAAAAAATGATTTTTTTTGAAGTGATATAACTTTTAAATTAAAAAAAGAACTATGAAATCATTTTTTCCGCCGCGCATCGCGCGGGTCTGAGTCTAGTTCAAAATGAATCTTCCAACCAACGGGGTCCCCAAAATATACCAAATTATGGATTTTCTCCAAATTTCATCATGCTGTCATCTAATCCAAATTATAGTTAATATTATAGATCTGTGATGCGTGATTCAAATGTACATCACGAATTGCAAGCAGATCTAGTCAAACACATATGGGCAAAGTTCGGAATGTTTCGTGATTAAATAGATTTGTTTGCTTAGTGTATAAGTTTTTGTAATTTCACTTGTTTTAATAATGACTATCCCTATATCTCGTCTTTTTTTACTTGCAAGAAAAAATTAATTAAGAATATAAAATTACTAAACTAGAAAAAAAAATTAACTCTTAATTATTTTAATTTAATTTCAATCGATAATTGTTATTAATATATATTGAAAAAAACAAAAACATAAAAGAAAGTAAGAATATGAAATAAAAGTGGTGAGGTAGGGTGTTGAATTTTATC
Source organism: Lotus japonicus (assembly GCF_012489685.1). Lineage (NCBI taxonomy): Eukaryota > Viridiplantae > Streptophyta > Magnoliopsida > Fabales > Fabaceae > Lotus > Lotus japonicus. The sequence continues at coordinate 5,078,270 of NC_080043.1, forward strand.
AAAACAAAACCATTGTAGTGAGTAAAAGTTGAATGTATGTTGAATTATTAGATGGAAGAGAAAGAAGGTGATGTGCAATGTAAAAAGTGAAAAAGGAGGGAGTTGAATGGAAAAACCATTGTACATGGTCTTATAGTTTGAATTTAAATTAGATAGCAACAATTATCTGAACAAAAGGGGGGGGAGTATAAGGTGCAATAGGAGATGGGTCTTGCACCGGTGCCATATAGGTGAGAGCCAATGAGATTAAAGCATCTGTCAAGTGGAGAAATTGGAAACCGGCTCATTCTGTTGACAAAAAAATTAGATATATTTAAAAGGCTTAATCCTCAAATTAGTCCCTGTCTTTGTCTCGCCGTCTGAACCAGGTCCCTGATCGGAAAAAATTGTGGAATAAATCCTTATCTTTGAAAAACGTATGGAGCCAGTCCTCACCGGAGCTCCGATCTCCGGCGAGTGATGAAGTGTCACGCTGACTGTATGAATGAAGCTGACATGGAAAATAAAAAATCTACACATAAGCAAAATAAAGTTTTCGGATTTTTATTTTTTTCCAATTAAAATTAACAAAAAAAAAGTTTAATTAATGAAAACTTAATTAAAATATTCATCTTCACCATCCAATTAAAACTCAGAAACCAAATTAATCGATCTTTCATCTTTCATCTTCACCTTTTCATCTTCACCTTCAACAAACCCAGCCACTACCACCCAGCCACTTTCTTCCCTTTCATACCACGTCCCACCAGCATCAAGTCCACTAAGTCTCTGTCACCAGAACAAACTTGCAATTGGAACCAGAATGAAAAAGGGGAGAAAGAGAGATTGACAGAGAAAGGAGAATAAGAGGCCAAACAAAAGCAAAGAACAATTAGGGGAATTTCTAGAGTTCACCTTCGTCCAGATTGAACCCCGACCTGCAACCAGATCTGTGAACCCCAACCTCAATAGGATAGTGGGGAAGACATCCCAGGCTACCAGTAAAACAAACATAAGGAGACAAGTTAAGGGTTTCATCTTTGGCTTTTTGGGTAAAGATTGAACCCATCTCACCCTGGCTCGTTCCGTTGCAGCCTCCACAAATCAACTCATTCATTCAAGTAGTCAATTTGATTTTTTTTTTGAATGCACAAACATATGACAATTAGAATACCATGATAAACAAATGGGCATAATGTTCAAGCAAGATAAATAAATGAATTTGCTGCTTCAGGCGGTGGCTTTCTTTCTTCTTCCACTCGTTGTCGAGTTTCAATTTGATAAAATAAGAAAAAAATTAATTAAACCCCCACCCACCCACCGTAACCCCCAATCACCCATCGCAGCCCCCACCCCCACCCCCAAAACCCAGAACATCCACCCATTGCAACCCCGATTCCGCAACCTAAATGAATGGTTTTCTTCTTTTCTCCTCGCACAGAACAGGGTTCATCTTCGATTTGAACGGTGTCACGGATCTGAGCATCGCGTGACCAAAATTGTTGGTGAGGCCGATGGCTTCCACGGATCTGGGTGCATGTTTCTCAATCTGGATAGATTTTTCCAGATCTGAATTTTTGGTTACTTTAAATGAAGGTGGTGGGAGAAAGGAATTAGGCTGCAGGTAGAGGAGATGAATTTTTTTGGGTTTAGAAGAAAGTTTATGATGTATAACTTAATTTAATTTGTTTTATTTAAAAAAAAATTGGGTTTTTTAAATTTAAGTTAATTATATTATGTGTAAATTAATTTAAATTTTTTTAGTGCCATGTCACCTTTATTTACACAGTCAGCGTGACATTTCATCACTCGCCGGAGCTCCGGCGAGGACGAGCTCCATACATTTTTCAAAGATAGGGATTTATTCCATAAATTTTTCCGGTTAGGAACCTAGTTCAGACGGCGAGATAAATACAAGGACTAATTTGAGGATTAAGCCTATTTAAAATATAACATGTAAATGTCACTTGCATCCCTGCCTTTCTCCTTCAATACTTGAAGAAAAGCTTCAACCGCAGCGGCAACCCTTGGCCAACCACCGCGCCGGCGGTCCCTGAGATCCGGTAAACATGGGTGGGATGAGGTGATTTGAGAAGGGAACGGTGGGTTGGATTTGCAGAGAGTTGAAGCCCACTTGAAGTTTCATCAACGAGAACTAGTTCGAACTAGTTTCATCAACACCACCTCCTTCAACACCCAAACTAAGTTTGATTTGCTTTGAACCTCCAATCTCTCTTAGATTCAGAACATAAGGGGAGAAAAGGAGAAAATTTGCTCGATTCAGATCCAAGTTCGAATTTGCGTCTGAGGAAGAACCAGATGAGTTGTTCCAGGATAGCATGAATGATTCCCAAATGAGTTGTTTCCTAGTTCAGTGTTGATGAGAATCGCTCTAGTCTTTAGAGGTTTCCAATTTGCTTATGTGTGTAGTTTTGGTTGAACATTCTAGAGTAATTTGGTGATATGAAATGGACCTGGTGTTTTCTGTACAACATCATCGCCAGATCTGGTGCTTTCTTTACAACAATATCAAGCAAAGCATAAAAGTTGGGATTTGGATCCTCTCCATCCATCTTCTCTTCATACCCTCTCCATTCAAAATTTGAGCCATTGATTTTGAAATTTAAAGGTGAGGATTAATTCATGTTTTCTCTCTCTTCTTAAATTGATTCAAGTCTTTAAATACAATTCATTTTTTCTCTTTCTTTTTAAATTGATCCAAGCCTTTGGAGAGGATCCAAATCCATCGTTGTGGATGTTGGTTGTTTTTATCATGACTTTGGATCAAATTTTGGCAAGTTTTACTTTTGTTTATTAGCATACTGTTCAAGAGAAATTGGTTTCCATTCAAGAATCATTTTCCAGAAAAAAAAGGTGAAATGAGCTGAGTTTTTAGTTGATTTCGCACTGAGACAACAAGATCTCAGTTAAGGATCACCGAGGAGGCAGAGCTCCGGTTGGTCACTGGATACAGGGGAAGAGAGAAGGATATTCTTGTAAAATGTCTTTTTAATTTTTTTTTTCAGCAGGTAACTATTACCTGTTATAACGGGTAAAATTTGCTCTTGCATGGTGCAAGACCTAGGATGCACTTGCACCCTAGGAGCCACCAAAAGGGGGAATTCAGAAATTCTGTGGTTAAGTTTTAAGGAGAGGCTGGACATCTACCGGGGAAAGACAGGCTCTTTATTCAATAATAAATTCTTTTTTTTCATTTTGATATCTAAGCACCACCCATGTGCTATGTATTGAAATTGGAGTGAAATCATCATATGATAAAAGGTCAATCAGAAGTAAACCAACACCCGAAAGAGAGAATTTTGGACATGCTGGAAACGATGCGAATTGACCTGCTACAAACCGACCAACATATTCAATGTTTGGAGAATATGATGGAGACTTTCATGCGACATGACGAAGAAGGTTCTCAAAGAGTAAACCAAGAGGGTGAAAATAGGCGACCAAGGCTAGAGGAAGAGTCAACTAATGATAGAAACTATGAACATTGGCGGAAATTGGAGATTCCAATCTTTGATGGAGATGGTGATGCCTATGGTTGGGTTCACAAATTGGAATGGTTTTTGAAATTCGAGGCATTCCGAAAGAGGAGAAGCTGCATGCGATTCTGGTGGCTTAAGCCTTGTCATGGTTCCAATGGTGGGAAACATGTAATCCACGTACGGGTTGGGACAATTTTAAATTGGCAATTATTGAAAGGTTTCAAGTTTCCAACACTCTCAACCCTTTTTCTGCCTTGTTACCACTCAAACAAGAAGGAACAATGGAAGATTTTGTGGAGCAATTTGAGAAGTTTGCGGGCATGTTGAAAGGCATGGATGAAGCACACTTAATAGACATATTTTTGTTAATGGCATGAAGCAAGATATCGGTGTAGAAATAAAACTTTATGAACCACAAACTTTATCCATCATGGTTAAAAAAGTTTTGATGATTGAGTAGAAAAATTTCAGGCAATGTGGAAGGTTCATCACCTTGAGGACAAGGTTGATATTTTAGGACGCGATATTGATAGGATGAACAATGTGCATGAACAGTAACAACAGTAGCAATTAGATAGCGGTTAGGAAGTTATTATTTAATTATTAGTTGAGTAGTTTTATTATTACAATAGTTAACAACTGTTATAGTTAGAATTTAAATTAGATAGCAATTATATATTAGGGGTTGTGTCTGAACAGAAGAGGATTAAAAAATTATGTGATCAAGTCTTAAGCAGAGGCTGAACTCTCGAAATTCCATAATCTACTTAGGAAAGATTGACTCTTGAACACCAATGTTGTTTGCTCTCCATATTGAAGGACACCCTAGCCCAGCATAGTTTCTGTTTTGTCCATCTTCTTCCTTCATTAAACTTCTCGTTATTTAGGTTTGAGCAAGTAGCTAGTATTCTTTTCTATCTTCCTCAACTTGGAAATGATGTTATGTTTGATTGTAAATCCATGGCAACCGCAAAGTGTTTACTAGGTGCAAAACTATATTTTCGCATGAGTCAATTTTGTTGAGCAGAAATATTCTCAGGAGCTAGCTCTTCCAGCAGAATAATTTTTCATTCACAATATTCGAATTCAAGACTTATTTAACAGAATCTAACATATCACATGATCAAATCACTTGTTGGTGGTAACACCGTATCAATAGCTTTAATTAGCCAAATATTAAACTTAATGAGGATATGGAATAAAAACAAGAGAAGTATATTGGTACACAATCTGTTTCAAATCATCTCAAAAATGAAATATTGATCCTTTACAGTTTACCCCATCAACTCATTAAGCAGTTATCAATCGTTTTAATTAGCAAAATATTAAACTTAATGATGATATATAGAATAAAGGCAAGAGAACTTTGTATTGGTAGAAAATCCCTTTCAAATCATCTCAAAAATAAAATATTGATCCTTCACCCCTTCATTCATTACCCAACATTTGATATGAATACTGACCAAAAAATTGTCCAAGTGAGTTCACAAAAATTCACCAATTCAAAAAAGAAAAAACTCATACAAGGTCTTACATAGAAAGCAAAAATCACCCCCAAATAATGAAATAAAAAAAAAGGAAGATGTGTGCACCTGGATCATGGGCTTGCCAAGGATTTGAACCAAGGGCTTGCCCTGGAACCGAGACGAAGCAAACCTAGCGGGTATGATGCCGATGACTCGGCTCCGAAATTTGTTGAATCGGGTCAGATAAGCATGAGCACCAACAACTGTTGCGATTGTGACTCCAGCCACGATACCATGGATGATCCATGTCGTCATGTTGTTAGAAGAATCAAATGAGGACGAAGACAAAGATAATGAAGGTGAAGACTAAATTACCATGGCACGAATAGAAGAAGAGGAAACATAACAAGGAACGTGAAAGATTCAGAGTGAGTCGAAGTGACTGGTAAAGTTGACAACTTCAGATCTTCCTTGGTTAGCAGGAAAATCTCATGGACTGTATTTTGGTTTGCATCTATTAGATGATCCTCCTCCTCGAAATTGTAAGGATGAGGGTTTCATTCACAAAGTCGATCTTAATTTAGAATTTTTATTTCTAGGCCTTTGACCCCCTTTTGATTTTTTTTTTTAGAGTCTTGACAATAAAAAACCACATGTATATATTGTCACTCTATATCTTTACATGAGTCAGTCTTATTTGAGTAGAAATATCCACATGGGAGTAGCTCTCTCAGCTAACTATTTTCCATTTAAAATCCTCAAACTCGCGACTTACTTAAGAGAATATGAGATATACCACATGAACAAACCACTTGTTGGTGGTAACACCGGCCAGCGGAGCAAAACTTTAACAAAGGTGGGACGAAGGTTGAACAAATTAAATTATGTCCGTGTTTATATACACCGTAGAAAACTACGGTAAAGTATAAAATAATTAAAGTGGAGAAATTAAAAACTAAGAACAAATGTTTAGGTTATTAAAGTTATTTTCAGGCACTCATTTATTTAGGGATTTTTAATAATTTTTTCATAATTTTTTGTTACCCAAATTAGATTTCAGAGCCGGTCCATGATGCACAACCTAAGTCACTAACGCACCCTAGCCATCACCATATATGTAGGAGCTTAGCTCTCAGGCCTCAACAGTCACCAGTCACAAGAAAACCAATTTACATCGCTACACACTTTCGGTTGTGGAAAGGGGAGTAGAGTGTGGAAGGAGTAGGAAGAAAGAAAGGGAGCTACAAAGTCCAGAAGGGGCTTTTAGACTACATCATAAATTGAAAACAAAAGTATAGATGTCAAATAAATTAAATCTCATTTGGCATGCTGTAGTAATCAACAGTCAGTCAGCACATGTCCTTCTCTTGTGAAAATTGTCACTTGCTCACTAAAAAAGTAGCCAAATGCTATTCAACTAAAAGAATGACATAGAGAGGTTATTTGGAAAATCATCTACGGTTGATTTTTCTATCAGAAGTTTAGAGATAAATCTCTTTGAGTAACTTCTTAGTTTAAAAATTGATTTTAAAAAATCAAAACATACAATAATCATTAACATATAATTGGCTCAAATGATATATATATTTGATTCCTTTAAATAAAGTTTTAGGTTCAAGTTTTGTGGATGAGAAAAGATTCTACTAGAAAAATCCCACTATAATATATATGTTTCTGACTCGAATAAAATTCTCTCTTATAAAACACATTTTAAAAGATAATGCTATGAGTCTAATGAAACCCAACCACCACAATGAAGCTAGAATGCTAGATGGACCCCATGACACTGATCTCATCGCACAAATTCCATATGGACAAAAGAGATTTTATAGAGTTCCTTATACATTTTCATCAGTTTAGTGTACTATATGATGTTTGGCCACATGTACAATAAATATATATCCAAAATCAAATTGAATTGAAGAAAGTGAACCTGATTCAAAAATAGAAATGAGACAACTATAGTCTCACTAAAGGCTAAACAGTCTCACTTAACACACTTCCACTTCTGCAGTATAGATGTACCACACTAACCCTCAAAGACATTGACAGCCTAACAGATTAGAAAGCAAGAAATCTCCCGCCCTGAAATATATATATCAATCTGAAAACAAAAGCATTTAAAGAAGAGTAAATTTGACCAAAGAAATTTAAAGATGTACCTAACATGTTATGTCACTCTAAATGCAGCTTTCACAGAGTAGTATATGGACCAAATTTTTTTCTAGGGAGGGATAAAATCGAATTCTCAACTAATCTGATGATTAATTTCAAAAAAAAAAAACTAATTTGATTTGATGATTAACCTTAATTTTTAACATAATAAATTTGGTTTTTACATTTTTAAAAGATTACATCCAATGATTCTCATCATTTTTTTTATAAACCTAAGTAAATCAAATATGGAAGCACAAAGTGGTGCTTTAATCCTAAGTACAATAGAGATTACATGAATTGAAACTCAAGTAGAAAATGAAAATTAGACAAAAGAGCCGAGTGAGAGCAAAGCCTAAACAAGAAATATATATCCCACATTCTTCCTCTCTTTCTCTCTCTCAAATGCGGCATCCGTCTGTCTAAACTCTAACCTTAATTCTCACATTCATTCAGTTGCAGCACGTGCTCACCTTCACCTGGTTTTCTATTTAAACGTACACTCATCCATGCACTTTCTAACTATCTCCATTTCTCCTTACCAACTCCATTCAATCTGCAATTTGCATTGGATCCCACTCCTAACCTGTCACCATAAACCATTACTCCAAGCTCCTACGTTTTCCCTAACTCCTTCTCCCTCTCTCTTCACTCACTAGCTAGTAGTACATTATATTCTTTGGCTATAAACTTCATCTTACTCTAATTATTCTGCTAAGTTATGTAGTTGATATTCTTTCTAATTATTATGCACTATTTCCACCTCTAGCTAGAATACCACCAACAGAAGCACCTGAACCATTGGCTTCCCTGGAACTAAGACCAGGGCGGGTATGTGCTGATGACCCGGCTCCGGAATTTGCAGAATCGAACGAGGAGGAAGACTAAGGAGAAGATGATGATGAAGGTGTGGAGCAAATTGCCATCGCACGAAGAGAAGAAGAAGAATAGAAAATTCACTGTGAGATTCTACCTTTTCTTTTTCCTTTTGATTAATCTTCACGAATTGTTGATTCTGACGAGATACAGTATGTTTTAATATTAAGTTTTAGAATACAAAATAATATATGGACCCTAGGTCATGGTTGAAATTAACACTAAATCACCACAATAGAAACTATACTGGGTTCACATTATGATGTATATATCTCATTCCCACCTACTTTGGGCTGAATGTGACAGAGAACATGGGAAAGGGCAAAGCTGGCTGCTACATTGGATCATGTTGGTAGCTACATTGGATCATGTTGGCAGCTACATTGGATAGCCATTCAATGCCTTGTGTCTCCCCAACGCAACGTTTCATACTCGTTACTTTTCGTATTAGGTGCTGAGCGTTGCAATGAAGCCGTACAGAAGCTTGGGAAAAAGTACGATATTGTTGTGAACATTCAAGGGGATGAACCACTTATTGAACCTGAAATAATAGATGGTATTGTCAAAGCTTTGCAGGTAAGGTTTTTATTTTAAAAAATAAATAAATTATTTTCATCCCACAAAAATGTGAAAATTGTTCTATTAGCAAAAACTTAATAACTGTTATGTCATATATGTGCACTTCGATTTTCAATAAACTAGTGAAACAATTTCTGTTGTTTTAAATCTCACTTGTTTAAAATAGCATCAGGGATCTAGATCTTAAACTCACATCTAATGTCAAGTAGGCAATTAACCAGGTCATATACTTGGATTTGAATGCTAATTGATTATTACAACTAGGGGAGTACGTAAGGTCAATTTAAAATAACCAAGCAAAAAAGCTTGCAAATCTATAGTTAAATTTATAAGGACTTGTATTAAAAACGTACCTTCATCTTATAACCGTTCTCAAGGACCTTAAGCTGCTCCAAGTCCTCCTCGAGTTGCAATGGCGTAGGTTGAAGATCTGAGTATATCTTCAGAAAATTTGCATCATAGCTCTAGCAGATGATGAGACAGAAAACTATTAGCTCACAATAAATAAATCAAATAATGGCATCAGACAAATAAACTATGAGCATTGATTGTTATTGTGCCAAGTAAAACAATTTAATATTAGTACCTGAATCCCAAGATGAAGCAAATAAGGGAATTGTTGATTGACCTTCCCAGACAGACCTGTAGTAAGTATGCAGGGATTTGTACAATTTTGTATAATGTAATCATCACAGAAAATTTTCACTACTATTTCACAATTAATATTTTTGTGAATGGAGGAACAATTAAGATGGAAAACGTTACTTGTTGAATGAGATTAATCCTCGTGAAAAATAGATCGCATAGTCACGATTATTAACCACACATTTCACTCTGTTTGGATCATTCGCATCTTCGGGCTTTAAAGATGTGACTGCAGTGGTGAAAACTGCATTTGAGACCGCCTGTAAAGTTTTCACCACTGCAGTTACATCTTTAAAGCTTGAAGATGCGAATGATTCAAAAAGAGAGAAATGTGTGATCGATAATTGTGGTTATTCGATCTATTTTCACGAGGGTTAATCCCATTTAACAAGTAACGTTTTTCATCTTAATCCATTCACAAAACATCTTTTTTATGAAATAGTTGTGATAATTTTCTGTAATGATTACATTATGTTAAACTTGATTAATCCCTCTGCATACATACTAAAGTCTACAGGAAAGGTCAATCAACAGTTCCCTTATTTGCTTCATCTCGGGATTCGGGTACTAATATTAAATTATTTTAATTGGCCACGATAACAATCAAATGCTTATAGTTTATTTGTCTGATACCATTATTTGATTCATTGTGAGCTGACAGTTTTCTGTCTTACCATCTACTAGAGCTATGATGCAAAGTTTCTAAAGATATACTCAGATCTTCAACCTACCCCATTGCAACTCGAGGAGGACTTGGAGCAGCTTAAGGTCCTTGAGAACGGCTATAAGATAAAGGTACGTTTTTTATACAAGTCCACTTAAATTGTTTATCATTAATGGCTTCGGATAAAAAATTAACTATTCATAAAATGGGACGACTTCTAATTCATTACTACTACTTGTTACTCCAGTATTAAAGATAACTGAGGTTAAAAGAAGAGTAATTTGACCATAGAAATTTAAAGATGTTCCTAACATGACATCTCACTCTAAATGCAACTTTCACATAGTAGTGGATATGGATCAAACGTTTTTTTCGTAGACTAAAATCGAACTCCCTTATAAATACATATCGTTTTATTTGGTAGTGAAGAGTAACAGAGAAAAGAGAAGTTGGTTAAAGAGAAAAAAATGAGAAATAGAGTCAACTTAGATATTGTTTGGTATAATAAAAATAGATGAAAGATGGAAATGAGAAAATTTAACTTTTTTTGTGTTTAAAAATAATTTTTTCTAATATAAAACATATTCCGAATTTATGATGGTAGGATTGTAAAACTAAAAACTGTCGGTCCCAAACTGCCAATAAAATGCAATTTGAAATTAAAAATGATTATTCGAAATATTTAACACTTTCTAGCAGTTTGCTCTGATTACCGAGTCTCAAGCCGCCATTAAAGTATGAAATTTGAGAAGATTTTTTTTTTTTATAAAATAGGGACCAATTCATTTGTATCCAATTTATTGAGATAACGAAATGGGGTGGATCCCATTACTTTTTCTCCTCTCTAACTCTCACCAAACACACATGTTTCTTCCTTCCTCTCTAACTCTCTCTTTCTCATCTCTCAGCCCAAATTTCTCTCTATCAAACAAAGTAATAGAGAATAATTTAATGATTAACCCTATCTTTTTTTTTTTTGGTACATAGATTAACCCTATCTTTTAACACAATAAATCTGGATTTTAATTTTTTAAAATATTACATCAAACCAACCATTCTTATTTAAACAAAAAAACATTGTGAGCCGTGCACATAACGCAACTCAAACATAGTATAACATAGCCTAAGCAGATCTAAATTTTCCACCGTCACTTCCACTCACACACTCTGAATCTTCCACGTTCCTTCTTCAACTCTTCGCATCAATGGCAATTTGCTCTTCACCTTCTTCTTCTTCATCTTCTTCGTCGTTTGATTCTTCAAACAACACGAAGGCATGGATTGTCCATGGAATTCTGGCCGGGGGCGCAATTGCAGCAGCTGCCGGCGCTCACGTTTACATGACCCGCTTCCGCAAATTCCGGAGCCGGGTCGTCGGCGTCATACCCGCCCGGTTCGCCTCCTCTCGGTTCCAGGGCAAGCCATTGGTTCAAATCCTTGGCAAGCCCATGATTCAGGTGGACCAAAAAATCTGTTTTTTTTACTTAATTATTTGTGGGGTGATTTTTGTTTCCTAATTTAGACCCAGTATGAGTTTTTTCAGTTGAATTGGTGAATTTTTGTGAATTCTCGATTTTTAGTTCAGTATTCATATTAGATGGTGGCTAATGAATTGTTTAGCCAAAAATCACCAAAATTGTTCAGTATTCAACATTGCTGTTAATTGCGGATCGGGTCATGGCAGAAAGTCAAAATCCCGCCATAAATGACAAATAATGGATATCGGAATATGGCCGTCAAATGGCGGGATATAGGCCATGGCAGAAACCAAAAACCGCTATAGCGGATATTTGATAACACTAGTATTCAAAGAATTACACCATAAATGGTTGACTTTTCTCTGGCATGTAAACTTCAAACTATAAAGGAGTGGTTTTCTTCTAGAATGCAGAGTCATTGAGTATACTTATCTTTTTAACCTCTCAACTCTTGCATAGCGGATATTTGATAACACTAGTATTCAAAGAATTGTACCATAAATGGTTGACTTTTCTCTGGCATGTAAACTTCAAACTATAAAGGAGTGGTTTTCTTCTAGAATGCAGAGTCATTGAGTATACTTATCTTTTTAACCTCTCAACTCTTGCACTTACTCACTTGTAAATGTTTTGCACAACTAACTGAATTCTTTGTTTATACTTTATATGCATGTTAAGTATGAGACCTTCATTTTCGCTTGTTCTTATTATATCAAGCTATTTCAAGAACCTTTTATTTAATGGTGAGATTATGATGTATCTCACCTACTTTGGGCTGAATGTGACAGAGAACATGGGAAAGGGCAAAGCTGGCAGCTACATTGGATCATGTTGGTAAGTCTATCGACATGATCTTCCTCCAATTTGGCATGAATAGCTATCTTGGCAATCTAATTCAAACACATCATGATATGGTTTTGATTGTGGTATAGGCATATTTACATGTATTATATATGCTTGTTGTTTGGTGCATTATATTCAAAAACAAAACATGCAGTTTCACAATTTCGTGCATCTGACTTACTTCTCTGATGTTTGTTTGGTAATTTTGTCCGGTTCTAGTTGTGGCAACTGATGATGAAAGGATTGCTGACTGCTGTCGACAATTCGGGGCTGATGTCATAATGACAGCAGAATCTTGCCGAAATGGTAAGCAAATAGGTGCATATTTTAGCCATTCAATGTCTTGTGTTCTCCCCCATTGCAATGTTTCATACTCGTTTTTCTTATTAGGTGCTGAGCGTTGCAATGAAGCTGTACAGAAGCTTAGGAAAAAGTATGATATTGTGGTGAACATTCAAGGGGATGAACCACTTATTGAACCTGAAATAATAGATGGTATAGTCCAAGCTTTGCAGGTAAGTTTTTATAATAAATTATTTCCATCCCACAAAAAATGTGAATATTGTTCTATTAGCTAAAAATTAATAGCTGTTATGTCATATATGCACTTCAATTTTCAACAAACTAGTGAAAGTGTGAAACAATTTCTGTTGTTCCAAATCATTTGTTTAAAATAGCATCAGGTGATCTTGATAAGCTTCACATTAAAACCTTTTAATGTTATGGCCAAAAGAAAAAATTTCTATGTATATCTCATTGTTGGATTTTTACTCTTCTGGTCATACTTTTATCTGTCATGTTCCTTACAGGCAGCTCCAGATGCAGTTTTCAGCACTGCAGTCACGTCTTTAAAGCCCGAAGATGCAAATGATCCAAACAGGGTGAAATGCGTGGTCGACAATCGTGGCTATGCGATCTATTTTTCACGAGGGTTAATCCCATTCAACAAGTAACATTTTCAATCTTAATTGTTCCTCCATTCACAAAACATATTACTTGTGAATTAGTTGTTAAAATTTTCAGTGATGATTACATTATACAAAATTGTATAAATCCCTGCATACTTACTACAGGTCTGGGAAGGTCAATCAACAATTCCCTTATTTGCTTCATCTTGGGATTCAGGTACTAATATTAAATAAATTGTTTTAATTGGCACAATAACAATCAATGCTCATAGTTTATTTGTCTGATGCCATTATTGATTCATTGTGAGCTAATAGTTTTCTGTCTAACCATCTGCTAGAGCTATGATGCAAAGTTTCTAAAGATTTACTCAGACCTTCAACCTACCCCATTGCAACTCGAGGAGGACTTGGAGCAGCTTAAGGTCCTTGAGAACGGCTATAAGATGAAGGTACATTTTTTATACAAGTCCTTATTAATTTATCTATAGATTTTCAAGCTTTTTTACTTGATTGTTTTAAATTGACCTCAAGTAATCCCCTAGTCGTAATAATCAATATTAGCATTCAAACCCAAGTATAAGATCTGGTTGCCAACTTGACATTAGATTTGAGTTTTCCGAAACCATCTTATCTCCAGGTTCTCTGATATTGAAAAAATGCTCCGTAGCTTTTAGCCACCATGATAACAAAATAAGTTGTCTGACTGTTGAACTGAATACATAGTAACAGCTCAATTGGATATTAAGATGTTCTATTATTACTGTCATGTTCTTCTGTTCTCAAGTAGAATAGTAATTAAAGCTTCCAAAAACATGGCTGAGGAGGTGTACATGGAACTTGGAAGTGTTCCACGAAACAATAGTGGAGCTACAGGTTTTCTTCAATAGGAATTTGCATTAAAATGTGGGAAAAGTATCCCGCAGTTCCACTTAAGTTCTTTATTATTAATTCCTTCAGATAAAAAATTGACTATCCATAAAAGGGACTGAGTTTTTAATCAGCTGATGTGCCATGATCATTCATGTCAATGTTCTACACTCTTATAAAAGATGTTTGGAGTTACTTTTTATTATCTGTTCTAGGTAATAAAAGTTGACCACGATGCCCATGGTGTTGACACTCCTGAAGATGTTGAAAAGCTAGAATCTCTAATGCGCGAGAGGAACTTGTCTTGAACACTTTGTTGGAGCAATGAAAGCACCTGTGTATTATTAACCATTACCACAAGACATCACAGATAGATAGGGTTTATATTCCCTTTTTTTTCTTTTTAAATTACTGTTCTAGTTGCTTTCAACATAGAAACTAGTTGTCATGTATTTTTTCATTAAAAAAACACCAGATTTATTTGATATAATAAGAGGATCCATATTTGACACGAATTTGATTATTTGAGCATAACTGTATGATGTATCGTAAGGTTTTAGTTGTGATTGTGATCTTAATACTTTAAGTCTTGGTTGTTCAATCATGTATTTAAACCTGTATTGTATTATTTTGGAACTTGTTAAAGTATGTTAGTTACTTGTTGAGGAGAAGGGGGTCCTTCTACGCCGTAGACTTTAGCAGGGCCTTCCATGTTGGCATAGTCTACATCAAGATATGGAAGGGGTAAACTATCTCTGGCAAAGATGAATTAAGGGACCTGCATGAAATCAAATTAAGAAAGCTCCTAATAGCTTGAATTCTTGGTATGAGGACCAAGAACCAAGGAAATATTCCCTAAAAGAAGTGAAGTGCATCAAGTATGAAGGTATGAAGCATATGAATCAAAACCGCCTTGGGTAGAGAGGTCTTGGGCTTTCTGAAAAGCGATAATTGAACTACTTTGTTTTGTTGAACTAGCCTCTTCCGCGAACTGGAGTTTGAAGTCTCCCTAAATTAGACATGTTAAACGACATGTTCATCATGTGCCTTTTGAATGTGAGAAATCCTAACCGTTTCTTTTCTGATAGGATTAAGATCTCCCATGTCTGGTAGAAGAACACCTTCCATCTCATTCATAAAGAATGCAAGGAGGCAAAGGGACCAAAGCCTTTGACCTTTTGAGGGGACAAAACATCTTCAGCAAAATGGCAAAATAGACAATGTTTTGGTCTTTATTGGACCATCCCAAATATGGATCTTGTCAATTTTGTCAAATTGGGACACAAAGTGAGCCAAGTTGCGTCGCCTGATTACTTCAAGGATACTATCCAATCTAACTCGGATTGGCTGAGTTCCATTGATTGTAAATGCAAAGACGTTCATTTGAAAGGCCTATGAGTTCAGTTTATAGAAACTTGATTCCTCTTTGCCCAGTCTGGTAAATCATAACTGAGTTGGGTTGATTATGGGCTCATAGTTCCCGGAGCATATGCAAATGCCAATGGATGAGTACCCATAGTGCACTTGCCCTGTGAAGTGTTCTTCATCCCTGAGTTTTGAATAGTAGGAGTTAGATCTCTATTATTCATGTGTTGTTCTTTTAAAGTAAGAAGGTAATTGATTAAAATAATTGATATCATTTGAAAAAAAATTAATTACAAGAGAAAATTCAAACGTCATACAAAATTAGAAAAACAACGCAATAACATTAGATGGAGGAAGCCGCCAAACACGTTGAGGAGAATTCTCTCTAGAAGCTTGTCTAGCTAAGAAGTCCATTGCATTGTTCTTCTCCTTCGGATATAAGTAACTCGTACACCTTAGTTCCAATTCAGTAACTCCTTAAAAACGTTGAGTTGTGGTACTTGTCCAACGATTCGAACCATCAGTTGAAACATATCAACCATGTTCCTGCAGGTCCCAAACATACTTTAGACTTATCTCCTTTGCCAAAATCTCTGCTACGAAAGCACTCCCGTGCCCAAAACTAATAGACACCCTCGAGATCCAAACACCGTGAGCGTTACGACTTACGAATAACAATGTCCCAACCGATGCGAAGCGAGGCGGTATTAAAATAATAGTTTTTTATCATTTAAAATAAATAATGACCGATAAAACCTAAGGGAGACAGTATTTGTTTTTGTTGATAAGCACTAATGCACTATGAATTATATTGAAAAGAAGTACAAGAGGTACTTTAATCCCAATACAAGTAAGAAAGGATGGAGGAAAAAAGACTGAAAAGAAATCAATATAAGGCAAACCTACTACTGCCAAAACTAACCCACCCATTACCCCCTTGGAAAAAGGCTTTATAGAAAAGGTTTCATTAAAACCTTACTAGGAGAAAACCCACTTGGGAAAACCTAGTAAGGAAAAAGGGGTAAATGGTCACTTTGGTCCTCAAAAGTGTCCACCGACTTCACATTTGTCCCTGAATGAATTTTATTCACCTCGCGGTCCTCTAAAGTGTCACACGACCGTCACTTTAGTCCTTGACGTTAAAAAACACAAACAGACGTTAACGGAAGGTTGAGTTGGAACGTTGGGAAAGTTTGAAATCCTTCAATTTAGTCCTTGATCTGAATTTTCCCCCAAATTTAATTAATAAAAAAATAAAAACCAGAAACCCAACAACAATGATGAATCTTCATCTCCTTTATCATGAAGTAATGAAACCTTAGAAAATCCCAAAACATTTCATTTCGGATCTGAAACCAGATAACTCCTAGATCTCTACATGCCCTTCCTCTTCTTCTTCGACACAAAAACGCAACTATCAAGACCAACAGCAGCACAAACAAAAATGAAGACATTCTTAGACACATAAATTGTTCCATCCAGGGCATGTGATACGAAGCTTTCAAAGTTCAGTTCAAGTATTGGAGTGTGGAGATAACATCAAAATTGCTTCTTGCCATTCACAGGATTCAATCAACAAAAAATGATGACGTGAAAAACACACTCAATTAGAGAAATAAGAAGAAAACAGAAACCCCATTTCTCAAACCTCACCATCATCACCTACCACTTCACGCCACCCCAAGCTACCCACCACCACCACCCAAAAACCCAGAACCCACCCACCACCATCACTAAACTCTTCATGCTAACCCGAACCCAGAGCCCAGCACCACCCCTCAGATCCCATCGAATCATACCTAAAAACCCACCATGCAACCCCCAACCCACCCATCACACAGAAACGCAGAACCCACCCACCACCATCACCAACCTCTTCACGCGACCCACAACCCATAACCGACCACCATCTCTCAGATCCAATCGAATCAGACCGGGATCGATTCAACTTGCTTCAAGATCGGTGAGTTTAGAGACTAAATTCAACTCAGAGAAGCTCTATGTTATAACCTGAAAATGTTGGTCTTGATTACTGTCTAAAGACATAACATTTGAGCCCTTTTTCCAATTGATAGATTAGTTTAGTGGGAATTATAATTATTTTTTCCAATTATCATAGCTTAAATGGAAATACTTATATTTATGCTAAAAAAAAAAGTTGTGGACGCCATTGAAGAACTAGAATAAAGAACAAGAAGAGAACCCTACACATTTGTTTCTCTGTCAAGGAGATGAAGATTCATCATTGTTGCTGGGTTTCTAGTTTTTTATTTTTTTATTAATTAAATTTGGGGGAAAATCCAGATAAGGACTAAATTGAAGCATTTCAAACTTTTCAACTTTCAAACTCAACCTTCCGTTAACATCTGTTTGTGTTTTTTAACGTCAAGGACTAAAGTTATGCTGACATGGCATGTTTCCATTGGTACAGCCAGCTGGTATAAAATCCATGAAAATTGCATTAAATTGGTCATTAGTCTCAACTCTCATCTTCGTCCGCACATTCGACAAGTGGTAACAATATCCAAACACTCTCACTCCGCCATGGCCACCGTGCTCGAATCCCTCGCCGTTCTCCCTCGCCCTTCCGCCACCGCCGCCGCCGTATTCTCCCCTCGCCGGAGCTACCCCAAGCTGCCGCAATACGCGGGTCTCAAGGCCAGACCCAGGCCCATCGCCTCCACTCGCCTCACTGCTTCGCCCGCCGCCGCTGCCAGAGTTGTTAATCGCACCGCACGCGTCGGCGTCGTGTGTGAGGCTCAGGATACCGCCGTTGAAGGTTAGCTTTCAATGATTCGATTTTGTAATTGGGAAATAGTATGAAACCCTTCTGAGAAAGTGAAATGGTACTGTATTGCTTAAGTTAGCAATAGAGCTAGAGAAATGGTGTGTTGTTGTATGATGGGTAGTAATTGTAGTAGGAGTCTTCAACTGAGGAGGAAGATATGGATAGTGATGAAGTTGCTTCCTTATAGGAATTTAATTTTTATGTGGGCCTGGTTGTGATACAAGATTGTCATAGATGATAACTATAGATTAGTTATCAAGTTATTAAGGTTTAGAATAGTTGGCACCAAGTTAGGGTTCACACTGGTGTTGACTTCATTGAAAATGTAAGTAAGTGGTGAATTAATGAGATGGATATGTGTTCATACCTAAGGGATAAAATGGAATGGAGTTTTTTTATTTTCAGGGGTAATTAAGGCTTCTAGACCATTGCAGGGTCAAGAGGGACTTGATGCAGCTTGTTGTATGTGGTGTTATTAGTTGTTACTTGTTAGTGGTTTTCCTCGCCTTCACCATTTGTGTGGCAATAGAATCTTCTCGAATTCCCACAGATGGCACTAACGATTTGTTTTGAGATGAAGATCTAGATGGCACAACAGTAGGGTGATGGCAACTCTCAGGATGTCTGTTGAACTTTGGTGTGAACTGCATTGAGTGATGGAAAAGGCACTTTTGATTAAAAAGTGAACTAAGCAGGCTAGATAGATGGGTGAGCTGGTCCTGTATGGGAGATGTGTCTCTTTATATATAAGTATGTTGGGTATTGTAGTAGGAGTCTTCAATCAATTTAGATAAGGACTGTGAGGAAGTTGTTTCTTTGTAGGAAATGAATTATTATTCTGACCAGGTCACCAGGCTGTAGTTCAAGGTTCTCATAGATGATAAGGATATATTAGTTATTCAATGTAATGGTCCAGAATAGTTGGTCTGATGCATTTCCTGTGATATGCACTGAGATGCTCTTTATTCATAGTTTTCTTATATTTTCTTTGCATTGATTAAATGAACTTAATAAGGCCTAGTTTCTTGTTGAGATATTTTTCCATCAATCCAACATAAGCATAGATTGTTAGTTTCTGGTAGTATTTTCCAGTTTCCTGCTTGTCCTTTTTTATTTGGTTTTCATATTCTTCTTTTCAGCATCATTCATCATTGTAATAAATTGATGTGGATTCTAATGACTTTCCTTCATACTTCAAGAGAAACTTCGTTTGTTTGAGACAGCAATTTGGAGTTAAATAATTTATATTTTTGTGCATTGCAGTGGCTTCTATTACTGATGCAAATTGGCAATCGCTTGTCCTTGAATCTGAATTTCCCGTTTTGGTTGAATTCTGGGCTCCATGGTGTGGTCCTTGCCGAATGATCCACCCCATAATTGATGAGCTTGCAAAGCAATATGCTGGGAAGCTCAAGTGCTACAAACTTAACACTGATGAGAGCCCTTCAACTGCTACTCGTTATGGCATTCGAAGTATCCCAACTGTTATGATCTTCAGGGATGGTGAGAAGAAAGATACTGTTATTGGTGCTGTGCCCAAGTCAACATTGACCTCGAGCATAGAAAAGTTCGTATGATGTGGTAAGTGATGATGACATTTGCTGGAAATAAACTTATACAGCCATGCTCTATGTTGCGAAGGAAAATTGCTAGAAACATTGATGTAGCTGCGCTGACTATGTTATTTGGCGGAAATCATGGGGTAGTCGGTGATAACTACCCTATCTTGTGTTTCGTATAGTAACATTTAGTATCTATTTTCCAAAGTTATAATTTCTTCTAGTTTCTACACCTCTTAGCCCTTGTATCAAGTTTCGATAATTTGCTTGCTTAAATACTCATTGTGCTCTGTATAGTTATCGATGCATCCTTATTTTCTGTTTTTTAGATTATTCTACTAGTTACCAATATGTTAAGTAAATTTACCATTAAACTAGAGTACATTTTAAATTGATTTTGCATCTTTGGCTTCTGCTTCTTTTCATTTTTCATTGAACACTGTTGACAATGCAAGGGTACAATGTTCTAGATCTAATGAACTTTGTTAGGTCTCAGGGATATAAAATGGATTTTTCATTCTCATCTTTAGTGTATTTGGTTGAAGGGAAATACATGCATCTTAAATTTGCCTTGAAATGGAATTATGCTTTTTTAGCTTCTCTTTGGCATCTATTATATATTTATCCTGTGGATGACTGGATGTTTCAATGGTGTCGCCATCTTCCATTTGCAAATTCTTCTTTTATTTATTCACACCATTCACGCCATCTTTCGTTTCTTTTATCTAATGAAGCATGGGCTTTGCCCGTAGAACCAAAATATAATTTTCAATATAAACGAGTTATTAGTTTAAGTGATAGTGCGGTACATGTTTGTTTATCTCTGAAGAGAAGGGTAAGGGAGCGCAAGAGAGGAGAGAAAGGCAAGTCATTCCCTTATTCAAGAGTTTTGAATTCCTCAAAACCTCCTAATTTAGGAGAATAAAAAAAATATAATGGAAAGAGAGTTTTAGATGGATAGTAGGGAGTTCTCATAAATACCGCTAAAGCCTTCCTCCTCAATAAAACCTCTCACAATATACATATGCTATTATTATTATCTAATACTCTCTGTTTTTATATATTTGTAACTATTTTGATATTGTTTGTTTCTATTTATTTGTCACTTTTACAATTTAAAGAGAATAATAATAATCAAAATTAATAAAAGAGATAAATGACATATTAGAAAGTTAGGTAATAATTTTGATAGAAACAAAATCATTAATTTTATTTCTTTTTGGTGCTTGGGCGGGTAGGCCCCAAAAAATAAAAGGAAAAAAGAAAGAAAACAACAAACTACTTCCTCACAAAAGAGGTCCCAATAGCATCCGCATGCAACAACGATGCCATTCCCTTCGGGAATCCCGAAGAAAACACAAAGGCAAAGACAGCTGAGCCTCAGCCTTTGTCCGAAAATCCGCACAAACATTTCCTTCTCTTAACATGCGAGAAAGCCTCACCTCCCAATCTCTAGCCAAAAGATCCCGAATATTCATAATCAAGGAGGCACATCAGTGCTGGTGAGGAGAAGACTTCCTCACCAAATTAATTTTAAATTTCTTAATATATGTGTAAATATTAAGGAAAAGACAAATAGAGTACTATATTATTATTTGGTCATTATCATGCCAAAATCTTGTGGGGGTCAAGTGCCCCAATTCTTGCCTAACATGGTTACATGGATCAATCATCCCAGCATGGACGTGTCATCATATCTTTGGTTTTTGAAATTAAAAAAGAAGTACTTAATGGCGTTATAATTAAGAAGATAATCAATATCTTAAAATTAAAACAAAGAATCTCATTTATTTTTAGGTTGTGTAAGTTATCCACAAAATTATTTTATTTAACCTTATGAATACACAATTAGTTTAATAGTTGGTGGCCACCACCACATCCCCACTCATTCATAATCTTCCTTTTCCACATTTTCCTCTCGTCCATTGCTTCCTTCTCAACCTCCATACCCATTTTCCTTCCATTTCCATTTCCTCTTCCATTGAAGCTGCCTTCATTTTTCTCTTCTTTCAATCCGTTTTCATTGCCCATTGCCATCTGAATCTCTTCTTTTCGAAAGGTATGTTTTTTTTCCTTTTCTTATGTAATTGTCTGTGGTTGTTCTAATTCGATGTGTAAGATGGAGAATTTTGGTTTTCATTCTGTGTTTTGGGATCAAAATTGGATTTTTTGAAATGGGTATTGGCTTTTGTTTCCTAAAATGGTTTGCATGCATTGAATTTTCATCTGGGGTATCGTTTTCAAGGTTCCTTTTGATTGCTCTGTTTTTTAGGGATGAATGATGAATCTGCATTAGTTTTGGTTCAATTTGTCTAATGGAATGTAAAAGTGGGAATTTTTTATGAATAATTGTGAAATAACCAAATATATTTGGGAAGAAAATCTTTGTGTTGGGGCTCTCTTCTGGAAATTAGGCTATCATCATTGACATCCATGACCAACTAATAAACGGTGTTTCTTTGGTCTGAGATAATTTTTGTGTATTCCATAATGAGATACTGGCTCTTGCATTTTGTTAGTTGCAGGATCAATGAATATAGAAATGTTCTCTGTTGAAGATCATGATGAATTATTATAAATTAATCTGTAATATGTAATGATTTGTGGCTCGGGCATATGAATCAATCATATGCATAGAAATGACCATTTCTTAAGAAATCAACATTGTTGTAAGTGCGTTGCTATACAAACTAAATGTATTAGCACACACATTGAGTTTGAGGTTAAAGGAAGTAAGGAACATTTGGCATATCTAAATAAATAAATTTTATTTGTGATCTCTAGTTATTACTTCAAATTGGAACAATATCATAAAATTCCAGGTTGATTGCATATATTTGGGTGTTCCTGGAAATATTAAGTAGCTTCTGCGCCATGCTTATTGGAGGTAAAATATAACTGATAATACTACAAGTTACCCTTTAGAAAGAAAGTTTATTCAACATCATAAATTTGTTTAGGAAGTACATTTACAATTCAGCTTTCTGAAGTTTTAGTTGTCATCTGAATCTCTGATCTTATTGGTTCTTCTCTTAGATCTGGTGTGTCTAAAATAATTGGAGCTTTCTAACATTTTTGAAATCCTTAACAGGTTATATTGCTGTGGGAGAAAATTCAATGGAATCAACATACTTCGATTCTAATGGGGAAGTCTCACCGAAACAAAAATTGAAATCCACTTCAGCAGAGTCACCAATCTCCAGTAGTGACAATGGTTGTTTTGATTGCAATATTTGCTTGGAATCAGCGCATGATCCTGTGGTCACGCTATGCGGTCATCTGTACTGCTGGCCATGCATATACAAATGGCTCAGTGTTCAGAGCTCCTCAGCCGAACCAGACCAGCAGCAAACATGCCCAATTTGTAAAGCTGAGATCTCTCATACTTCATTAGTCCCCCTTTACGGCCGCGGAACATCTAATTCCGAATCTGAATCCAAGAAACTCCAGATGGGTCTTGGAATACCTCAGAGGCCACCTCCTTACAACTTGAATGCTATGTTAACTTCGAACCGGGCATCGAATCCACATCAAGGTGAGCAACTCTATCCAAGTTATTTCCACTCACAATCACGGCCATTACATTATCAGCAGCACTACCTTTACGGAACTCACGGTGCCAATGGATTACCTTATCTTGGCGGTGCTGCTATGACTAGTTTCTTTAACCCTGTGATTGGCATGTTCGGGGAGATGGTCTTGACGAGGATTTTCGGGGTCTCTGATGCAAATTTGTTTCCTTACCCCCATAGTGGAAGTGGCAGTCCCAGAATGAGAAGGCAGGAGATGCAGATTGACAAGTCTCTAAACAGAGTTTCTATCTTTCTTTTGTGTTGTATTATTTTGTGTCTTCTCTTATTCTGAAGATATTTTATTTCAGACTGTATAGGCACTTATAATGTGCAGTCCTGAATACTCATGGTGGTGATAGGGATCTACTATAGATTGTGTGATCATGTAGATAGTAGGTTTTAGCATGTTTTGTGGTGATTATGATGACATTATGCGTTTATTTTCTCTTAATTATGATATGAATGTACCTATACGAGAGTTTATGTTCCTGATCGGAAGTCTTATGACTGAGGAGTTTGCAAGTTGGAAGAGTGAAGGTGAATGAATATTCTTAAGAAAACTTTTGAGATGTGTATTGAAGTTGTAACTGGGATTTGGATCTACTACTTCAGTTGCTTTTTTTTGTTAGTGTCAAGCCTCGTAAATTACCATAACGGTTTTTTTTTCCTTGGGTGCGCAACCAAAGTGCTTAATAAACTGTTTTCCCTTTCATCTGCTAGTATTTATACATACAAGGCTCCTTGTTAATGTTTCATGTTCTTTGAAAATGGTTTCTTCAAAGCTTGCTGAGAAATATTGATAGACGAATCAGGATAAACACGTATGGGAGGAAGGAAAAAAGTTATCATTGTTGAGTAAACCGTTGTTATTACAGATCCTATGATTCAACATTTCAATGAGAAAAAAAATCGCGTGAGACTTGGCGGATGAGTAGATCCGAGTTACCATCGTTGTACTCTGGCGTGTGAGATGGAGGCGTGTGGGATACGTGCAAGAAACACTTTCATTCCAAAAGAATACTAATTTTGACAGAATAACATTAGGATTTTGATCAATGTAGGTGTATAATGCAACACTCTTGATGTCTCCTCCTCCTCCTCCTCCTTGTGTTGTTTGTATTTGACGCTCTTGATCAACACTTAGTCTCAACGACTCTTTTTCTCTTATGATCAAAGTGATGGGCGATTGAGTTTTAATTATATAGAGGAAATCTCTATTGGATGTCTTCTGCTTCTTCTCGCCTTTTCCTTTGTCTCTTGGTTTGTGCATTGATTTGGCCTTGCCTGTTGAGTTATTGCTTTTCCTTCTGCACAAAATGGACGTGATAGTTGACAGTTTCAGAAAAGGTGAATTCGATCCCCATTAAGTAACGTTGTAGGAGTATTGTAGACATAGATTTTTCAAAGCTACTCCGTTTTTGTTGATAGGATTAATGCTAGTTAGCATCCAACCAAATCTACTGACCTTCTTTTTGTGGTTTTCTTTGTGATGGTTCATTAGAAATTTAGTACCAATGTTCTTCTCCATTTTTTCTTCTCTATTTATCGGTAATATCTCTGGCTAAAGCACATCAAACAGGCAAGAACATTAAATGCAAAACAGATATATGTTTGATCCTTAGAAGAAGTCTAAACTAATGGAAGGGTACACACATTACAATGTCACTAAACCTCTTAGAAGAAGTCTAAAATAAAGACTTGAAGATCTAAAAATGTAGAACTAACCAAGCCACATTTTAAAAAGTGAGAAAAAGCCTCTTCAAGTAGAAAACAAAATACTCTCATCTTCATCTTCAGAGATCCTACATGTTAAATCATCTCTCTATGAAATATTCTTAGTATTCTCTTAGTGTCATATCTTATATCACAATACTCAAGAGTTGTTAGATCTTGATATTTCTACATCGCTCTTTCTGATGAGAATCTAAGTAGAAGAAAAATCTTTTCTTGGATTTAGGATAAGTCCGATAGAATACTTGTGAGGAGAAGTCTGTAGAATACGTGTGAAGGAGAAGTCCTTGATATTTGGATGAACTAGTGGAGAATCTTGGTGAATACCAAGGCGGGGACGTAGCCCTTTGATTTAGGTTCCCTAAGATAAACTTCTTGTGTGATTTATTTGTTTTTGTTCCCTTACGCTTTTATCTTATCCACTACACAATCACTCTCTTTAAAAAAAAAAATCAAAAAACTAATATTTGTTTTAAAATGTTGTTTTTAATAGACACAATTCAAACTCTTTTTCTTGACTTGTGCCCAGCAAATTAAATCCTGCGTAAAACTAATATGGAAAACTTCTTACCCGTTTTCACAAGCTTTATGCAAGAATGTTTATATATATAACTACTCGTAGAAATATCTCTTATAATTTACTTAGCTTATGAGTTTTTTTTTTTTTTTTTTTTTTCCTAATATAGCATATATATACTGTTTTAATATTTTTGATGAGGGTAGCTAGAACTAATGCACGTCAAAGTTCCATATTCCAGATCCCTTTTATGAATAAAAAACATCAACACCAACTGAAAGTAAACGAATTAAAGGGTATGCTGAATTATAACATTAGAAACACCATAAATATGATGGTCGAGATTGCATCTTCAAAGTAATCAACTGAAAATGATGTCACAAAAAAGATGTCAACTATATTTTCCACAATAGTTGCAATTGATCTCTAGGAAAGATTTATTCTTTCAAATGTTGACATTGGTAAAATACATTCTTGCTCTCTTTGAGAACTTCAGTTGCATTGGCGTCCTTCATTTCTGGGAAGCGAATTAAAGCCTTTGTAAAACTAATATGGCACTTCTTACCCATTTTCACAAGCTTTTGGCAGCAAGGTTTAGTCACGTTCTTGTCATGGGTTAAATTGTCAAACAATTCTTCTCCACACTGAGAGCCTATTTTTTCTATGCACTTGGCCATAAATTTAGAGCTTTCGGGTTTGGTAACTTGATCACATTTGTCAAAAATTCGATCACTCTTGATTAGAGTAGGAATCCAATCTACCTTTGTAGAATTAGGATTAGATTGAAGAGCAAATACTGTCATTTTGGTGTGGCAAGAATATCCTGTTTGAATAAGTTTATAACAACAATCTTTGGAAATTATAGTGTTGTTATGACCGTACAATTTGCCAATGACGCTTCTTCCACATACTGGCCCCATAGTCAGTGCACATTGTTGTAAATACTTTTTTTCATCTTCAAGGTTTGTAGCTTTTACGGTAGCAATAACGAAAACCACTAAAATAAAATAGATGCTAATATTCGCCATTAGATTCAAGAAAAATGGACTATATGTTTACTTGTTGGATGCTAATGTTCAACTTGGCATTTGTTTAAATAGAGAGCTAAATTGAAAGCTGATGTTGCATTAACTACTTTACTAATGTGAAACATTTTATTAAAGAATATGTTACAGATTAAAACGTTTTCCTTAAGGGATTTGATAGTTTGTCAGAAAAGAAACATATTGCATGAGATCTTAATTTTAATGATGAATATGGTATTTAATTTCACTTTGGTAACTCTTGTTTGGATAAATGATAGTTTTGATCTCGCATATTCAAATGTTTCATTATCAATTTTTCTAGAAGCTTAATTGTCTTTTCAATTGCGAAAAGAAATTTCTCGTGCATTGCACTACGTGCACCGGTATATATATAAACCGACAAAGTTGTAGTCAACCGTATAATGTAGTATAATATAGTCTGATATTTAATATACATATATAGTCTAATAGTCACTTTTTACCATTTTGACTTTGTTCAAAGCGTCATCTTTTTTATTTTCATTAGGTTTAAATGTGTTTTTAGTCTGTGACTTGTGAAGAGGAATCAAATAGGATTTATGTAAGAAATTTCTTTGCACCAGATCCAAAAAAACATGTTTAGATCCAAATCCAATTAAAGTTTCCTGCATCATTTTTAACCAGTCAATATTTCATATACCATTCGGTCACTATTATAAGTAAAAAATAAGTTTTTAAATTCATTCAATAAATTATGTATCTAGTCATTATTAATGACTAGATATAACATTTATTCAATGAATCTAAAATGTTGTTTGTTTGCTTATACTAGTAACCGGAGGATGTATGTTTACTATAGTTGAGGGGTAACCACATGAACTTTTCGCATCAAGTTTGATACTGAAATTTTTAGAATCACTTTCTATACCCATCAACCATCTCTTCCAAATTTTTCTTCTTCATAATCCCCTTCGTCTTCTTCCTTCATAACTCAAACTTAAGCACCCGGAAATTCACCCCTATTCTCCAAAACAAAGCAACCTAAAACGTATTTTTCAAAAAAAATTCCAAAAAACTATTGAACCCTGAATGTTTATTTGTATACACTAAATTTATTAACATTAAAAAATTCAAACAAAAACTCTGCAACATGAATAATTTTGAAAATTTTCAACAAAAAATTAATGTGTCGACTAAAAAAATTTCATGAGAGTTGTTAATAAACCCTCGAGGGTAATATTTGGACTTGAGGGTTCTTAGTATATTATAAACCCTCTGCAACATTCCGCGTCGTTGTGTGACGACAACCCTCCCTCTCGTTTCCCTTTCACTTGTTTTCCTCTTTCGCCCTTTCGTTAAGCTTCCTCATTCACCGTTCAAAGTGGATCAGTCTTATCTTGCATTTCTGAAGCCGATTGACTCCGGTTGGAGAAGATGTGCGCCTCTGGTCTTGCCTCCTCCTGCTCTCCTCGGTTTGCTATGTTTGTCCATCGTTCGTGGGCCTGTTCCGATTAAATTCACTACACACACAACGAAGAACCCTTGTTGTGTTATTCAAGTAATTAAATCTATGTCATCTGCCAAGGTATTTGTTGTAGGTTTTTCATACCACTATGATAATTCAAGACAGCGAGAAGTTTTTTCTCGCCGTGGAGAAGTTCTGACGCAAAGGTAATCGTCAACCATGACTCGCAAAGGTTCAGAGGTTTTGGCTCTGTAACATATGATACTAGTGATGATGCATTTTCTACCATTCAGGCCCTCGTTTGTCAAGATCTTCATGGATTGTAGCTTTCGTTCGCTCCTGCTTCTTATCGTCTTTGTTCGGTTTGGCTTCAGTGTGGTTTTCTGGGTTCTGTTTGTGGGGTGGTGGCTTTGATGGCGAGGATAGGGTGTTGCTGGAGGCGGAATTTCCTCTTATTAGTTTGGGTTTTTGGGTTCTTTAAAGGTCGCAAGAGTAGTGTATCATTGAGTGGGTTTTGGGTTGGTCTTATGCCCTGTGAGGTGTTGTGGTTTTGGCTGCTTCCTTTGCTTTGCTTTGTGCTTCGAAAATGGAAGTCTCGTCGGCGCTCCTCTTTGTCTTGGTTTGTTTTCGGTGTTGTGCCATTCTGGATCTTATGCTTTCACTTTCTAGTCGATGTTCGATTCTGATTTGCATCCCTCCAATGGCGAGATGGCTCTGTTTTTGTTGGGTTATGTGGCTTGTTCTTCATCTCGTTCCTCGACAATTGCCTCTTCTCGTCTTGGTTTGTTAGGTGCTTGATCAGGGTAAGATCTTTGTTGATTGTTTGGGGTTTATCCTGCATTTTGTGCAGGTGTGTTTAGGTGCTGTATTTTAAAAGTTTTACTTGTGGGTGCACCAAAGCAATTTGATTCCAAGGTCTTTTGCCCAATAGCGGATAGTAATTTTTTAAGTTTTCCTATATATTATTGAAGGGGACCATGCTCACTTTGCTAAGTGTCGTTTGTATTATCGATCAATTTTCATCTAATAAAACTTTCAGCTTTAAAAAATAAATTGCTCCATTTCTCAAAAAAAGTATTTTACAATGTTTGTCATTGATCTTCATGAAATATTTCTTATTTCTGACATTTGTGAAATATTTCCTCATTCTTGATAAGAATTTGAGTTGCATTGGCGCTCCTCATCTCCGGGGTGCGAATCAATTCCTTTGCCATATTTAGATGACATTTTTCACCCATTTTCACAAGCTTTCCACAACAATTCTTAGACATGCTCTTGTCGTGAATTAGTTCGTCAAAAACTTCTTCTCCACATTGACTACCTATTTCTTCTGTGCACTTAGCAATATATTTGGGGCTTACAGGTTTGGTCAGCTGATCACACGTATCATAAATCTTATCAGCCTTGAACAGAATGTCAAGCCAAGTTAAATCTTTCAACTGTGGATATGTTTTGAGAACAGCTAGGGCCATTTTGGTGTGACAAATATAACCTGTTTGAATAAGCTTATAACAACAATGTGTGGAAAGGTCAGTCGTTTTATGACCGAATAATTTTCGAAATACTTGATTTCCACAGGGTTCTCCTATATACTTTGCACATTGAACGATACTCTCTGGTTCAGCAAATGTTGTGGTTGCAATTAAGAGAGCCAACAAAATAAGACAACTGCTAAGTTTTGCCATGATATTTGAGTAAAATATTGCAATGTATTATTTGATTTCTAACCTGTTTGATGCAAATGTTCAGCTTGGAGTTTATTTAAATAGTAAAATAAACTGAGTCATTGTTAGGATTCTTGTAACTGAGGTTGCATTAATTAATTTTCTAATGTGAAACATTCCATTGAAGAATACGTTGCAAATGGCCAGAGTTCCTCAAGTTATGCGAATGTTGGACAATAATGAGGGAAGTTAGATTTAAAATGAAACATTTTCTAAAATAAATTTAAGAGTGTTCTAAACTCATATGGGTTATTAACCCACAACTCAATTGATTGAATCTTCCTCTTGTAACTAAAAAAAAATCCCACAACTCAATATACCAATAATTTTTTTTATAAATAGTTTAGTAAATAAAACATAAAAATTTTAACTCACTTATCTTTAATGTGATTGGATGATGAATTATTTTACCCAAACTTTCACATGGGTCATTTAAACAACCCAAGTTTTAGTTGTAAGAGAAATATTTAATTTCACTTTTATTACCATCATTTGGAGTCTGCACAATTTCAGTTTCTAATTTTTTTAGCGAATCAAACCTATATTTTATTTCTTATTTTATATCCAATATCCCTATGGACTCGAGGTATAACAAAACTTAATATATTAATGTTAGAAACTTAGCGGAAACTTCATAAAATGTATAGAACTTATTAAGAAGAAAATTCTCATCATTATAAGAGACACGGTCTAGTCCCAATCCATCATAGCAACAATCATTATTCATATACATCAAGTTTCTTAATATGTGTGCGAGTATGGGGCGGGTTGAGTACTATAGTACCCATACCCGCACCAATACTCACTATTTTTTGCATGTATTTACTCATACTTAACTTCATACTCATCTAGTGGGTTTTCATCTTACTCATTGTGGGTACTTTTTACGGGTATATATCTAATGAGTAAAAGACTCATTGTCATCGCAATTGCAGCCACACTTACATCAGTGGAGTCAAAAGCTCATGGAGTCATACTACAATGTAATCAAATAAAACATTAGAATAAAGCATGTTCACTACTTATGCTGATACAAGTAGCTAACACACAAAAAATCATACAAAGCCTCCCCCCCAATACCTAGGAACAACGGTGAACCAAGCTGACTTTTTGAGCAGTAACGTTTTTTCCTTTTTAACCAGCAGCTCCATCTTTTGAAACTCATATAGCTTTGTTGATGTTACAATCTATTTAGCCTAAAAGGAAGCCTATGTTGTAGCTGTAGTAGAATCGAGATGAGTCAAGCCGGAAAGCAGTTAGACCAAAAAAAATATGGCAAATTGAGAACAAGTGCTAACCAATTACTACAGTAAAAGAACAAAGGGGGGCAAGAGAATGGAGATCGATCGCAGCGACTAAGGCGAACGAGGCAGGCGTGTCGGAGACAAAAAGGAGTGGAGTCAAGGAAAGCAGAGGTGGTCATGGAAGAGGGACATATTTTAAACTAAAATAGATGAAAAACTCTCTTATTGGAGTAGCAAATTTATCTAGTACGAAAGAGAACTCACCTATTAGGAAAAAAACATCTACTTAGAAGGAGGAGAGGAAAACCTCCATATAAGATAAGGATTTGAAAGAGACCCTAAAGGGGTGGTAACTCTTTGTTCTAGTGTCTCGTTTTATTAACGCAATCATACTCTAACTCGGTCACACGGACCGGCCCATGGACGATTTCTTAACATGTTTTGACCAAAAAAGTGAGAACAAGCCTCTTAAAGAAAAGAAAAGAAAAAAAAAACAATTACTCTCATCTTCATCTTCAGAGATCCTACACGTTAAATCATCTCTCTACGAAATATTCTTAGTATTCTTTCAGTGTCATATCTTGTATCACAATAATTAAGAGTTGTTAGATCTTGATATTTCTACATCACTTTTTTTTTAAGAGAATCTAAGTAAAAGAAAAATATTTCTTGGATTTAGAATAAGTCCGGCGTGTAGAATATTTGGTGAGGAGAAGTCCTGTAGAATACTTGTTCAAGAGAAGTCTTGTAGATCGAATACTTGTGAATGAGAAGTCCTTGATACTTGGCTGAAGTAGTGGAAAATCTTGGTGAATACCAAGGTCAGGACGTAGCCCATTGATTTAGTGGAAAATCTCTTATGTAACTTATTTGTTTTTGTTCTCTCACGATTATACCTTATCTACTGTCCAATCCCTCTATATCTAAAGAAACTTCAAAAAAACCAATATTTGTTTTAAAAGATTAATTTTAATAGACACAATTCAAACCTCTTTTCTTGTGTCCCTGCATTATTTTTCAGGGAGAAAATTAAATCCTTAGTAAAACTAATATGAAACTTCTTACCCGTTTTCACAAGCTTTTTGCAGGATTAATGTTTATATAACTACTGGTAGAAATGTTTGTTATAATTTACTTAGCTGATGAACTTATTTTATTTATTTTTCTTTATATAGCATATGTATTGTTTTAATGTTTTCAATGAGGTACAATGAATAAATCGTATGCCTCAATTGCATGTCAAAGTTCCATATTCCATGTCCCTTTTATAAAAAAAACATCAAAAACACTAACTGAAAGTATCGAATTCAAGGAAATGATGAATTATAACATTAGAAACACCATAAATATGAGTGTCGAGATTGCATCTTGAAAGTAATCAACTAAAAAAGATGTCACAAAAAGACATTTGGCACCCCGTAAATTTGTTTCACATATGAATACAATTTCACGTATAGCTACAATTGATCTCTAGGAAAGATTCATTCTTTCATATATGTTGACATTTGTAAAATACATTCTTGCTCTCTTTGAAAACTTCAGTTGCATTGACG
Organism: Lotus japonicus; assembly: GCF_012489685.1. Classification (NCBI taxonomy): domain Eukaryota; kingdom Viridiplantae; phylum Streptophyta; class Magnoliopsida; order Fabales; family Fabaceae; genus Lotus; species Lotus japonicus. Next base: position 5,110,751 of record NC_080043.1, read on the forward strand.
TTCCTCATTTCTGGGAAGCGAATTAAAGCCTTTGTAAAACTAATATGGCACTTCTTACCCATTTTCACAAGCTTTTGGCAGCAAGGTTTAGTCACGTCCTTGCCATGGGTTAAATTGTCATACAATTCTTCTCCACACTGAGAGCCTATTTTTTCTATGCACTTGGCCATAAATTTAGAGCTTTCGGGTTTGGTAACTTGATCACATTTGTCAAAAATTCGATCACTCTTGATTAGAATAGGAATCCAATCTACCTTTGTAGAGTTAGGATTGGATTGAAGAGCAAATACTGTCATTTTGGTGTGGCAAGAATATCCTGTTTGAATAAGTTTATAACAACAATCTTTGGAAATTATAGTGTTGTTATGACCGTACAATTTGCCAATGACGCTTCTTCCACAGACTGGCCCCATAGTCAGTGCACATTGTTGTAAATACTTTTTTTCATCTTTAAGGTTTGTAGCTTTTACGGTAGCAATAACGAAAACCGATAAAATAAGATAGATGCTAATATTCGCCATTAGATTCAAGAAAAATGGACTATATGTTTACTTGTTTGATGCTAATGTTCAACTTGACATTTGTTTAAATAGAGAGAGCTAAATTGAAACCATTTTTGTATCTCTGTAACTGAGGTTGCATTAACCACTTTACTAATGTGAAACATTTCATTAAAGAATATGTTACAAATTAAAACGTTTTCTTAAGGGATTTGATAGTTTGTCACAAAAGAAACATATTGCATGAGATTTTCATTTTAATGATGAAGATGGTATTTAATTTCACTTTGGTAACTCTATTTTGGATAAATGATAGTTTTGATCTCGCATATTCAAATGTTTCATTAGCAATTTTTCTACAAGCTTAATTGTCTTCTTTTCAATTGCAAAAAAAATTTCTCGTGCATTGCACTACATGCACCAATATATAGAAACCGACAAAGTTGTAGTCAACCGTATAATGCAGTATCATATAGTCTTTTTTTGGAGAACAGTATAATATAGTTTAATACTCCATTCATTCCATAAAGTTAAGTTTCTAGTTTAAGATTATAGTACAAAGAGTAAGAAATCAATTATTTATTGTACAATTTGATTAGATTGCCCTTATTTATAGTGTTATATTTCCAAGGATAGTCGTAACTATATCAAGAAGTGCAATAAACATAGTGGATAGAGAAAGTTTAATAAATAAGGGTAAGAAAAAAAAAAGGGAAAAATGCATTAACATCCTAAAACAACAAACTATTTAGAATATTGAAATCATACCTAAAACTATAAACTTTCTAGAACGGAGGGAGTATTTAATATCCATATATAGTATACTGGTCACTTTTTACCATTTTGACTTTGTTCAAAGCGTCACTTTTTCCTTTGCGATAAAATGCGTCATCTTTTTATATATTTTCATTTAGGTATAAATGTGTTTTTAGTCAGTGACTTATGAAGAGGAATCAAATAGGATTTCTGTAAGAAATTTGCTTGCAACAGATAAAAAAAAAACATTTTTAGATCCAAATTCAATTAATGTTTCCTGCATCATTTTTAACCAGTCAATATTCCATATGTTTACTATATATAGTTGTGGGGTGACAACATGAACTTTTCGCATCAAGTTTGATACTGAAATTTTTTGCATCACTTTCAGACCCATCACCCATCTCTTTCACTTTTTTTTCTTCATGATCCCCCTTCGTCTTCTTCCTCCATAACTCAAACTTAAGCACCTAGAAATTCATCTCTATTCTCCCTTCTCATGGTTGAAACCTAGGCAAAAATAAAGCAACCTAAAACGTATTTTTCAAAAAAAATCCCAAAACTATCGAATCCTGAATGTTTACAACAATAAAAAATTCAAACAAAAACTATGCAACATGAATATTTCTGAAAATTTTCTAAAAAATATGTTTCGACTAAAGAAATTTCCTGAGAGGGTAATATTTGGACTTGAGGGTTCTTACTATTAAACCCTCTGCAAACTTCTGCGACGCTATGCGGTGGAAACCCTCCCTCTCGTTTCCCTTTCGCTTGTTTTCCTCTTTCGCCCTTGCGTTAAGCTTCCTATTTCACCGTTCAAAGTGGAGTTGTGAGATCCCTTTTTTGTTTGCTATGGCTCGACGTTTTAGATTTGGTTTGTGTCCAGATAAGTCTTATCTTGCATTTCTGAACCAGATCGACTCCGGTTGGAGAAGATGTGCGCCTCTGGTCTCGCTTCCTCCAGGTCTCTACCGATCCTGCTCTGCTCGGTTTGCTATGTTTGTCCATCGTTCATGGGTCTGTTCTGATTCTCAACACACACACAACGACGGAACTTTGTTGTGTTATTCAAGTAATTAGAACCATGTCATCTGCCAAGGTTTTTGTTGTAGGTTTTTCATACAACTCTGATGATTCAAGACTACGAGAAGTTTTTCCTCGCCGTGGAGAAGTTCTGACGCAAAGATAATCGCTGACCATGATTCGCAAAGGTTCAGAGTTTTTGGCTCTATAACATATGATACTAGTGATGATGTATTTTCTGCCATTCAGGCCCTCGTTGATCAAAATCTTCATGGTTCGTAGCCGTCGTTCGCTCCTGCTTCTAGTTGTTCGGTTCGGCTTCAGTGTGGTTTTATAGGGTCTGTTTGTGAGGGGTGGTGTTGGGATCGTTTGGTTGTGGGTTGCTGTTTCTACTGGGGTTCAGTTTTTGGTCAAGGTATCTATGCGGCGGTTGAGCTTTGTGGCGGTGCTGGCTTTGATGGCGAGGGTAGGGTGTTGCGGGAGGCAGAATTTCCTCTTATCAGTTTGGGTTTTTGGGTTCTTTACAGATCGCAACAGTAGTGTATCATTGAGCGGGTTTTGGGTTGGTCTTATGCCTTGTGAGGTGTTTGGCTGCTTCCTTTGCTTTGTGCTTCGAAAATGGAAGTCTCGTCGACGCTCCTCTTTGTCTTGGTTTGTTTTCGGTGTTGTGTCATTCTGGATCTTATGCTTTCATTTTCTGGTCGATGTTCGATTCTGATTTGCATCCCCTCCAATGGCGAGATGACTCTGTTTTTGTTGGGTTATGTGGCATGTTCTTCATCTCGGTCCCCGACAATTGCCTCTTCTCGTCTTGGTTTGTTAGGTGCCTGATCCAGGTTAAGATCTTTGTCGATGGTTTGGGGTTTATCCTGCATTTTGTGCAGGTGTTTTTAGGTGTTGTATTTTAAAAGTTTTACTTGTGGGTGCACCAAAGCAATTTGATTCCAACGTCTTTTGTCGAATAGCGGATAGTAAATTTTTAGGTTTTCCTATGTTTTATTGAAGGGGACTGTGCTCACTTTGCTGAGTTCCGTTTGTATTATCGATCAATTTTCATCTAATACAACTTTCAGCTTTAAAAAAATAAATTGCTCCATTTCTCAAAAAAGTATTTTACAATGTTTGTCATTGATCTTCATGAAATATTTCTTATTTCTGACATTTGTGAAATATTTCCTCATTCTTGATAAGAATTTGAGTTGCATTGGCGCTCCTCATCTCCGGGGTGCGAATCAATTCCTTTGCCATATTTAGATGACATTTTTCACCCATTTTCACAAGTTTTCCACAACAATTCTTAGACATACTCTTGTCGTGAATTAGTTCGTCAAAAACTTCTTCTCCACATTGACTACCTATTTCTTCTGTGCACTTAGCAAGATATTTGGGGCTTACAGGTTTGGTCAGCTGATCACACGTATCATAAATCTTATCAGCCTTGAACAGAATGTCAAGCCAAGTTAAATCTTTCAACTGTGGATATGTTTTGAGAACAGCTAGGGCCATTTTGGTGTGACAAATATAACCTGTTTGAATAAGCTTATAACAACAATGTGTGGAAAGGTCAGTCGTTTTATGACCGAATAATTTTCGAAATACTTGATTTCCACAGGGTTCTCCTATATACTTTGCACATTGAACGATACTCTCTGGTTCAGCAAATGTTGTGGTTGCAATTAAGAGAGCCAACAAAATAAGACAACTGCTAAGTTTTGCCATGAGATTTGAGTAAAATATTGCAATGTACTATTTGATTTCTAACCTGTTTGATGCAAATGTTCAGCTTGGAGTTTATTTAAATAGTAAAATAAACTGAGTCATTGTTAGGATTCTTGTAGCTGAGGTTGCATTAATTAATTTTCTAATGTGAAACATTCCATTGAAGAATACGTTGCAAATGGCCAGAGTTCCTCAAGTTATGCGAATGTTGGACAATAATGAGGGAAGTTAGATGGAAAAAGAAACATTTTCAAAAATAAATTAAAGAGTGTTCTAAATGACTCATATGGGTTATTAACTCACAACTCAATTGATTGAATCTTCCTCTTTTAACTAAAAAAAACCCACAACTCAATGGACCAATAATTTTTTTTATAAATAGTTTAATATATAAAACGTAGAAATTTCAACTCACTTATCTTCAATGTGATTGGATGATGAGTTATTTAACCCAAAATTTCACATGGGTCATTTAAACAACCCAAGTTTTAGTTGTAAGAGAAATATTTAATTTCACTTTTATTACCTACATTTGGAGTCTGCTCAATTTCAGTTTATAATTTTTTTAGCGAATCAAACCTCTATTTTATATCCAATATCCCTATGGAATCTAGGTATAACAAAACCTAATATATTAATGTTAGAAAATTAGCGGAAACTTCATAAAATGTATAGAACTTATTAAGAAGAAAATTCTCATCATTATAAGAGACACAGTCTTCTCCCAATCCATCATAGCAACAATCATTATTCATATACTTCAAGTTTATTAATATGTGTGCGAGTATGGGGCGGGTTGAGTACTATAGTACCCATACCCGCACTAATACTCACTATTTTTTGCATGTATTTACTCATACTTAACTTCATACTCATTTAGTGGGTTTTCATCGTACCCATTGTGGCTACTTTTTGCGGGTATATATCTAATGAGTAAAAGACTCATTGTCATCCCTAGTCTAGCCACACTTACATCAGTGGAGTCAAAAGCTCATGGAGTCATACTACATTGTAATCAAATAAAACATAAGAATAAAGCATGTACACTACTTATGCTGATACAAGTAGGCAAGTAGCTAACATACTAAAAATCATACAAAGCCCCCCCAATACCTAGGAACAACGGTGAACCAAGCTGACTTTTTGAGCAGTAACTTTTTTCATTTTTAACCAGCAGCTCCATCTTTTGAAACTCATATAGCTTTGTTGGTGTTACAATCTGTTTAGCCTAAAAGGAAGCCTATGTTGTGGCTGTAGTAGAATCTAGATGAGTCAAGCCGGAAAGCAGTGAGACCATAAACAATATGGCAAATTGAGAACAAATGCTAACCAATTACTACAGTAAAAGAACAAAGGGGGGCAAGAGGATGGAGATCGATCGCAGCGACTAAGGCGAACGAGGCAGGCGTGTAGGAGACAAAAGGGAGTGGAGTCAAGGAAAGCAGAGGTGGTCACAGAAGAGGGATATATTTTAAACTAAAATAGAAGAAAAACTCTCTTATTGAAGTAGAAAATTTAGGTTCCCACTAGGGTGGTCATTTTAAAAAATGGTCCACCCATGGACCAAGGGTCTTTTTAGTAATTTACATTTAAAATAATTAAACCCCAAAATTTTCACTTCATCATGCACCAGATCTGCCGGCTCTACCTCACTCCTTTCTCTCTCTACCTCCAACCATGGCTTCTTCATCTTCTAGAACCAAATTCAATGGACCAGTTCTACGATCTTTTTCACTCTCTGGCAGATTCTCCTCATACACCACATCCAAAACCCCTTCTCATCACAACCCTCAGCTTTCGCGACGTCTCGGTGATGGGGTAACGCGACGCGATGCTAGATCAATAGCACGGTGGGAGTGAGTCTAGATCGGTGTGCTGAAAGGTTGGATCGAAAACCCTCTTGATTCCGTGGACGAGGAGGAAGTCGGCGTCGTAGATCGGCGTCGCTGTGATCCTGACCTTGTTGATTTTTCCCCAAATTTCAAACATTCATCTAAGAGAGAGATCAGGTGAGGATTGAAATTGCAACCCAAAAGCTTCGAATTGCAACCCAGATCTTCAAATCACACCCTAATATGTTCGAATCACAGCCTAGAATGTTCAAATCCCAACCCGGAGAATGCCTAATATTCAGATCTGCGTCTGTGTAGGCTTGTTGTATTTGTGCTTTTTCTGCACTATTGGCTCGGGTGTTTTTCAATGTGTATGTGGTTACTGGTTAGAAGTTTTCAATATTAGAAGTGTTTCTGTATGTGGGTTTTGGTTGTATGCTTACTTGGAGCGTGATTTGGGATTGTAGGAAAATTTAAAATCACGTTGCTTGATTTCATTATCTTGTTGCTTGACTTCACTATATGGCTTCGATTGTTAACAAGGAACGTGATTTCTTACTGGTGTGTTTTTGTATGTGGGTTTTGGTTGTATGCTTACTTGGAATTGGAAAAGCTTGACTCCAAGAATTGATTCAATAAAGCTTAACTCTGTTTTCAAAAAAATAATTTAAATCTGCTAGTTACTTGAAATCTGGGATTTGACAGAAACCACTATGGTTTGGGATCTGGCAGTTCTTGCAATTTTTTGGTGTGAAGAAGATAAAGAAGTGATGAAGAATGAAGATGAATGTGTATTTTTGTAATCATTTGGACTGAAATCACAGGGTGTGAAGAAGATGAAGAAGTGATGAAGATGAAGATAGATCCATCGGTAATGGAATTCATCTGGGATTTGATTAAAGATAAAAAATAAAATTAAAAATTATGTATTTTTGTTTTATTTTTTAATTAATAAGATAAAGAACATTACATTTTTGTCCTTTTACCACCCATTCAATCCTAGCCGTTCGATTAAAGAATATTCCAAGATTCTTTAATCTAACGGTGCTTAAATGTGGTGCACCGGTGGACCAGAAAAAAAATTTGCCCACCCTAGTGGGCACCGAAAATTTATCTAATACGAAAGAGAACTCACCTATTAGGAAAAAAACATCTACTTGGAAGGAGATGAAAAACTTCCATATAAGATAAGGAGCTGAAAAAGACACTAAAGGGGTGGCAACTCTTTGTTCTAGTGTCTCGTTTTATTAACGCAATCATACTCTAACTCAGTCACACGGACTGGCCCATGGATGATGTTTTAACCAAAAAAGTGAGAACAAGCCTCTTAAAGAAAAGAAAAAAAAACAATTACTCTCACCTTCATCTTCAGAGAACCTACATGTTAAATCATCTCTCTATGAAATATTCTTAGTATTCTTTCAGTGTCATATCTTGTATCACAATACTTAAGAGTTGTTAGATCTTGATATTTCTACATCACTTTTTTTTTTGAAGAGAATCTTAGTAAAAGAAAAATCATTTCTTGGATTTAGAATAAGTCCTGTAGAATATTTGGTGAGGAGAAGTCTTGTAGAATACTTGGTCAAGAGAAGCTAGTCATGTAGATCGAATATTTGTGAATGAAAATTCCTTGATACTTGGCTGAAGTAGTGGAAAATCTTGGTGAATACCAAGGTCAGGACGTAGCCCGTTGATTTAGGTTGAACCATGATAAATCTCTTTTGTAATTTATTTGTTTTTGTTCTCTCACGCTTATACCTTATCCACTGCACAATCCCTCTATTTCTAAGGAAACTTCAAAAAACCAATATTTGTTTTAAAACATTAATTTTAATAGACACAATTCAAACCTCTTTTCTTGTGTCCCTGCATTATTTTTCAGGGAGAAAATTAAATCCTTAGTAAAACTAATATGGAACTTCTAACCCATTTTCACAAGCTTTTTGCAGGATTAATGTTTATATAACTACTGGTAGATATGTCTCTTATAATTTACTTAGCTGATGAACTTATTTTATTTATTTTTGTTTATATAGCATATGTATTGTTTTAATGTTTTCAATGAGGTACAATGAATAAATCGTATGCCTCAATTGAATGTCAAAGTTCCATATTCCATATCCCTTTTATAAAAGAAAAACATCAAAAACACTAACTGAATGAATCGAATTCAAGGATATGATGAATTATAACAAAGAAACACCATAAATATGAGTGTCGGCATTGCATCTTGAAAGGAATCAACTAAAAAAGATGTCACAAAAAGACATTTGGCACCCCGTAAATTTGTTTCACATATGAATACAATTTCACGTATAGCTACAATTGATCTCTAGGAAAGATTCATTCTTTCATATATGTTGACATTTGTAAAATACATTCTTGCTCTCTTTGAGAACTTCAGTTGCATTGACGTTCCTCATTTCTGGGAAGCGAATTAAAGCCTTTGTAAAACTAATATGGCACTTCTTACCCATTTTCACAAGCTTTTGGCAGCAAGGTTTAGTCACGTCCTTGCCATGGGTTAAATTGTCATACAATTCTTCTCCACACTGAGAGCCTATTTTTTCTATGCACTTGGCCATAAATTTAGAGCTTTCGGGTTTGGTAACTTGATCACATTTGTCAAAAATTCGATCACTCTTGATTAGAATAGGAATCCAATCTACCTTTGTAGAGTTAGGATTGGATTGAAGAGCAAATACTGTCATTTTGGTGTGGCAAGAATATCCTGTTTGAATAAGTTTATAACAACAATCTTTGGAAATTATAGTGTTGTTATGACCGTACAATTTGCCAATGACGCTTCTTCCACAGACTGGCCCCATAGTCAGTGCACATTGTTGTAAATACTTTTTTTCATCTTTAAGGTTTGTAGCTTTTACGGTAGCAATAACGAAAACCGATAAAATAAGATAGATGCTAATATTCGCCATTAGATTCAAGAAAAATGGACTATATGTTTACTTGTTTGATGCTAATGTTCAACTTGACATTTGTTTAAATAGAGAGAGCTAAATTGAAACCATTTTTGTATCTCTGTAACTGAGGTTGCATTAACCACTTTACTAATGTGAAACATTTCATTAAAGAATATGTTACAAATTAAAACGTTTTCTTAAGGGATTTGATAGTTTGTCACAAAAGAAACATATTGCATGAGATTTTCATTTTAATGATGAAGATGGTATTTAATTTCACTTTGGTAACTCTATTTTGGATAAATGATAGTTTTGATCTCGCATATTCAAATGTTTCATTAGCAATTTTTCTACAAGCTTAATTGTCTTCTTTTCAATTGCGAAAAAAATTTCTCGTGCATTGCACTACATGCACCAATATATATAAACCGACAAAGTTGTAGTCAGTCGTATAATGCAGTATCATATAGTCTTTTTTTAGAGAACAGTATAATATAGTTTAATACTCCATTCATTCCATAAAGTTAAGTTTGCAGTTTAAGATTATAGTAAAAAGAGTAAGAAATCAATTATTTATTGTACAATTTGATTAGATTGCCCTTATTTATAGTGTTGTATTTCCAAGGATAGTCGTAACTATATCAAGAAGTGCAATAAACATAGTGGATAGAGAAAGTTTAATAAATAAGGGTAAGAAAAAAAAAGGGAAAAATGCATTAACATCCTAAAACAACAAACTATTTAGAATATTGAAATCATACCTAAAACTATAAACTTTCTAGAACGGAGGGAGTATTTAATATCCATATATAGTATAATGGTCACTTTTTACCATTTTGACTTTGTTCAAAGCGTCACTTTTTCCTTTGCGATAAAATGCGTCATCTTTTTATATATTTTCATTTAGGTATAAATGTGTTTTTAGTCAGTGACTTATGAAGAGGAATCAAATAGGATTTCTGTAAGAAATTTGCTTGCAACAGATAAAAAAAAAACATTTTTAGATCCAAATTCAATTAATGTTTCCTGCATCATTTTTAACCAGTCAATATTCCATATGTTTACTATATATAGTTGTGGGGTGACAACATGAACTTTTCGCATCAAGTTTGATACTGAAATTTTTTGCATCACTTTCATACCCATCACCCATCTCTTTCACTTTTTTTTCTTCATGATCCCCCTTCGTCTTCTTCCTCCATAACTCAAACTTAAGCACCTAGAAATTCATCTCTATTCTCCCTTCTCATGGTTGAAACCTAGGCAAAAATAAAGCAACCTAAAACGTATTTTTCAAAAAAAATCCCAAAACTATCGAATCCTGAATGTTTACAACAATAAAAAATTCAAACAAAAACTATGCAACATGAATATTTCTGAAAATTTTCTAAAAAATATGTTTCGACTAAAGAAATTTCCTAAGAGGGTAATATTTGGACTTGAGGGTTCTTACTATTAAACCCTCTGCAAACTTCTGCGACGCTATGCGGTGGAAACCCTCCCTCTCGTTTCCCTTTCGCTTGTTTTCCTCTTTCGCCCTTGCGTTAAGCTTCCTATTTCACCGTTCAAAGTGGAGTTGTGAGATCCCTTTTTTGTTTGCTATGGCTCGACGTTTTAGATTTGGTTTGTGTCCAGATAAGTCTTATCTTGCATTTCTGAACCAGATCGACTCCGGTTGGAGAAGATGTGCGCCTCTGGTCTCGCTTCCTCCTGGTCTCTACCGATCCTGCTCTGCTCGGTTTGCTATGTTTGTCCATCGTTCGTGGGTCTGTTCTGATTCTCAACACACACACAACGACGGAACTTTGTTATGTTATTCAAGTAATTAGAACCATGTCATCTGCCAAGGTTTTTGTTGTAGGTTTTTCATACAACTCTGATGATTCAAGACTACGAGAAGTTTTTCCTCGCCGTGGAGAAGTTCTGACGCAAAGATAATCGCTGACCATGATTCGCAAAGGTTCAGAGTTTTTGGCTCTATAACATATGATACTAGTGATGATGTATTTTCTGCCATTCAGGCCCTCGTTGATCAAAATCTTCATGGTTCGTAGCCGTCGTTCGCTCCTGCTTCTAGTTGTTCGGTTCGGCTTCAGTGTGGTTTTATAGGGTCTGTTTGTGAGGGGTGGTGTTGGGATCGTTTGGTTGTGGGTTGCTGTTTCTACTGGGGTTCAGTTTTTGGTCAAGGTATCTATGCGGCGGTTGAGCTTTGTGGCGGTGCTGGCTTTGATGGCGAGGGTAGGGTGTTGCGGGAGGCAGAATTTCCTCTTATCAGTTTGGGTTTTTGGGTTCTTTACAGATCGCAACAGTAGTGTATCATTGAGCGGGTTTTGGGTTGGTCTTATGCCTTGTGAGGTGTTTGGCTGCTTCCTTTGCTTTGTGCTTCGAAAATGGAAGTCTCGTCGACGCTCCTCTTTGTCTTGGTTTGTTTTCGGTGTTGTGTCATTCTGGATCTTATGCTTTCATTTTCTGGTCGATGTTCGATTCTGATTTGCATCCCCTCCAATGGCGAGATGACTCTGTTTTTGTTGGGTTATGTGGCATGTTCTTCATCTCGGTCCCCGACAATTGCCTCTTCTCGTCTTGGTTTGTTAGGTGCCTGATCCAGGTTAAGATCTTTGTCGATGGTTTGGGGTTTATCCTGCATTTTGTGCAGGTGTTTTTAGGTGTTGTATTTTAAAAGTTTTACTTGTGGGTGCACCAAAGCAATTTGATTCCAACGTCTTTTGTCGAATAGCGGATAGTAAATTTTTAGGTTTTCCTATGTTTTATTGAAGGGGACTGTGCTCACTTTGCTGAGTTCCGTTTGTATTATCGATCAATTTTCATCTAATACAACTTTCAGCTTTAAAAAAATAAATTGCTCCATTTCTCAAAAAAGTATTTTACAATGTTTGTCATTGATCTTCATGAAATATTTCTTATTTCTGACATTTGTGAAATATTTCCTCATTCTTGATAAGAATTTGAGTTGCATTGGCGCTCCTCATCTCCGGGGTGCGAATCAATTCCTTTGCCATATTTAGATGACATTTTTCACCCATTTTCACAAGTTTTCCACAACAATTCTTAGACATGCTCTTGTCGTGAATTAGTTCGTCAAAAACTTCTTCTCCACATTGACTACCTATTTCTTCTGTGCACTTAGCAAGATATTTGGGGCTTACAGGTTTGGTCAGCTGATCACACGTATCATAAATCTTATCAGCCTTGAACAGAATGTCAAGCCAAGTTAAATCTTTCAACTGTGGATATGTTTTGAGAACAGCTAGGGCCATTTTGGTGTGACAAATATAACCTGTTTGAATAAGCTTATAACAACAATGTGTGGAAAGGTCAGTCGTTTTATGACCGAATAATTTTCGAAATACTTGATTTCCACAGGGTTCTCCTATATACTTTGCACATTGAACGATACTCTCTGGTTCAGCAAATGTTGTGGTTGCAATTAAGAGAGCCAACAAAATAAGACAACTGCTAAGTTTTGCCATGAGATTTGAGTAAAATATTGCAATGTACTATTTGATTTCTAACCTGTTTGATGCAAATGTTCAGCTTGGAGTTTATTTAAATAGTAAAATAAACTGAGTCATTGTTAGGATTCTTGTAGCTGAGGTTGCATTAATTAATTTTCTAATGTGAAACATTCCATTGAAGAATACGTTGCAAATGGCCAGAGTTCCTCAAGTTATGCGAATGTTGGACAATAATGAGGGAAGTTAGATGGAAAAAGAAACATTTTCTAAAATAAATTAAAGAGTGTTCTAAATGACTCATATGGGTTATTAACTCACAACTCAATTGATTGAATCTTCCTCTTTTAACTAAAAAAAACCCACAACTCAATGGACCAATAATTTTTTTTATAAATAGTTTAATATATAAAACGTAGAAATTTCAACTCACTTATCTTCAATGTGATTGGATGATGAGTTATTTAACCCAAAATTTCACATGGGTCATTTAAACAACCCAAGTTTTAGTTGTAAGAGAAATATTTAATTTCACTTTTATTACCTACATTTGGAGTCTGCTCAATTTCAGTTTATAATTTTTTTAGCGAATCAAACCTCTATTTTATATCCAATATCCCTATGGAATCTAGGTATAACAAAACCTAATATATTAATGTTAGAAAATTAGCGGAAACTTCATAAAATGTATAGAACTTATTAAGAAGAAAATTCTCATCATTATAAGAGACACAGTCTTCTCCCAATCCATCATAGCAACAATCATTATTCATATACTTCAAGTTTATTAATATGTGTGCGAGTATGGGGCGGGTTGAGTACTATAGTACCCATACCCGCACTAATACTCACTATTTTTTGCATGTATTTACTCATACTTAACTTCATACTCATTTAGTGGGTTTTCATCGTACCCATTGTGGCTACTTTTTGCGGGTATATATCTAATGAGTAAAAGACTCATTGTCATCCCTAGTCTAGCCACACTTACATCAGTGGAGTCAAAAGCTCATGGAGTCATACTACATTGTAATCAAATAAAACATAAGAATAAAGCATGTACACTACTTATGCTGATACAAGTAGGCAAGTAGCTAACATACTAAAAATCATACAAAGCCCCCCCAATACCTAGGAACAACGGTGAACCAAGCTGACTTTTTAAGCAGTAACTTTTTTCATTTTTAACCAGCAGCTCCATCTTTTGAAACTCATATAGCTTTGTTGGTGTTACAATCTGTTTAGCCTAAAAGGAAGCCTATGTTGTGGCTGTAGTAGAATCTAGATGAGTCAAGCCGGAAAGCAGTGAGACCATAAACAATATGGCAAATTGAGAACAAATGCTAACCAATTACTACAGTAAAAGAACAAAGGGGGGCAAGAGGATGGAGATCGATCGCAGCGACTAAGGCGAACGAGGCAGGCGTGTAGGAGACAAAAGGGAGTGGAGTCAAGGAAAGCAGAGGTGGTCACAGAAGAGGGATATATTTTAAACTAAAATAGAAGAAAAACTCTCTTATTGAAGTAGAAAATTTAGGTTCCCACTAGGGTGGTCATTTTAAAAAATGGTCCACCCATGGACCAAGGGTCTTTTTAGTAATTTACATTTAAAATAATTAAACCCCAAAATTTTCACTTCATCATGCACCAGATCTGCCGGCTCTACCTCACTCCTTTCTCTCTCTACCTCCAACCATGGCTTCTTCATCTTCTAGAACCAAATTCAATGGACCAGTTCTACGATCTTTTTCACTCTCTGGCAGATTCTCCTCATACACCACATCCAAAACCCTTTCTCATCACAACCCTCTGCTTTCGCGACGTCTCGGTGATGGGGTAACGCGACGCGATGCTAGATCAATAGCACGGTGGGAGTGAGTCTAGATCGGTGTGCTGAAAGGTTGGATCGAAAACCCTCTTGATTCCGTGGACGAGGAGGAAGTCGGCGTCGTAGATCGGCGTCGCTGTGATCCTGACCTTGTTGATTTTTCCCCAAATTTCAAACATTCATCTAAGAGAGAGATCAGGTGAGGATTGAAATTGCAACCCAAAAGCTTTGAATTGCAACCCAGATCTTCAAATCACACCCTAATATGTTCGAATCACAGCCTAGAATGTTCAAATCCCAACCCGGAGAATCCCTAATATTCAGATCTGCGTCTGTGTAGGCTTGTTGTATTTGTGCTTTTTCTACACTATTGGCTCGGGTGTTTTTCAATGTGTATGTGGTTACTGGTTAGAAGTTTTCAATATTACAAGTGTTTCTGTATGTGGGTTTTGGTTGTATGCTTACTTGGAGCGTGATTTGGGATTGTAGGAAAATTTAAAATCACGTTGCTTGATTTCATTATCTTGTTGCTTGACTTCACTATATGGCTTCGATTGTTAACAAGGAACGTGATTTCTTACTGGTGTGTTTTTGTATGTGGGTTTTGGTTGTATGCTTACTTGGAATTGGAAAAGCTTGACTCCAAGAATTGATTCAATAAAGCTTAACTCTGTTTTCAAAAAAATAATTTAAATCTGCTAGTTACTTGAAATCTGGGATTTGACAGAAACCACTATGGTTTGGGATCTGGCAGTTCTTGCAATTTTTTGGTGTGAAGAAGATAAAGAAGTGATGAAGAATGAAGATGAATGTGTATTTTTGTAATCATTTGGACTGAAATCACAGGGTGTGAAGAAGATGAAGAAATGATGAAGATGAAGATAGATCCATCGGTAATGAAATTCATCTGGGATTTGATTAAAGATAAAAAATAAAATTAAAAATTATGTATTTTTGTTTTATTTTTTAATTAATAAGATAAAGAACATTACATTTTTGTCCTTTTACCACCCATTCAATCCTAGCCGTTCGATTAAAGAATATTCCAAGATTCTTTAATCTAACGGTGCTTAAATGTGGTGCACCGGTGGACCAGAAAAAAAATTTGCCCACCCTAGTGGGCACCGAAAATTTATCTAATACGAAAGAGAACTCACCTATTAGGAAAAAAACATCTACTTGGAAGGAGATGAAAAACTTCCATATAAGATAAGGAGCTGAAAGAGACACTAAAGGGGTGGCAACTCTTTGTTCTAGTGTCTCGTTTTATTAACGCAATCATACTCTAACTCAGTCACACGGACTGGCCCATGGATGATGTTTTAACCAAAAAAGTGAGAACAAGCCTCTTAAAGAAAAGAAAAAAAAACAATTACTCTCACCTTCATCTTCAGAGAACCTACATGTTAAATCATCTCTCTATGAAATATTCTTAGTATTCTTTCAGTGTCATATCTTGTATCACAATACTTAAGAGTTGTTAGATCTTGATATTTCTACATCACTTTTTTTTTTTGAAGAGAATCTTAGTAAAAGAAAAATCATTTCTTGGATTTAGAATAAGTCCTGTAGAATATTTGGTGAGGAGAAGTCTTGTAGAATACTTGGTCAAGAGAAGCTAGTCATGTAGATCGAATATTTGTGAATGAAAATTCCTTGATACTTGGCTGAAGTAGTGGAAAATCTTGGTGAATACCAAGGTCAGGACGTAGCCCGTTGATTTAGGTTGAACCATGATAAATCTCTTTTGTAATTTATTTGTTTTTGTTCTCTCACGCTTATACCTTATCCCCTGCACAATCCCTCTATTTCTAAGGAAACTTCAAAAAACAAATATTTGTTTTAAAACATTAATTTTAATAGACACAATTCAAACCTCTTTTCTTGTGTCCCTGCATTATTTTTCAGGGAGAAAATTAAATCCTTAGTAAAACTAATATGGAACTTCTAACCCATTTTCACAAGCTTTTTGCAGGATTAATGTTTATATAACTACTGGTAGATATGTCTCTTATAATTTACTTAGCTGATGAACTTATTTTATTTATTTTTGTTTATATAGCATATGTATTGTTTTAATGTTTTCAATGAGGTACAATGAATAAATCGTATGCCTCAATTGAATGTCAAAGTTCCATATTCCATATCCCTTTTATAAAAGAAAAACATCAAAAACACTAACTGAATGTATCGAATTCAAGGATATGATGAATTATAACAAAGAAACACCATAAATATGAGTGTCGGCATTGCATCTTGAAAGGAATCAACTAAAAAAGATGTCACAAAAAGGCATTTGGCACCCCATAAATTTGTTTCACATATGAGTACAATTTCACGTATAGCTACAATTGATCTCTAGAAAAGATTCTTTCTTTCATATATGTTGACATTGGTAAAATACTTTCTTGCTCTCTTTGAGAACTTCAGTTGCATTGGCGTCCTTCATTTCTGGGAAGCGAATTAAAGCCTTTGTAAAACTAATATGGCACTTCTTACCCATTTTCACAAGCTTTTGGCAGCAAGGTTTAGTCACGTTCTTGTCATGGGTTAAATTGTCATACAATTCCTCTCCACACTGAGAGCCTATTTTTTCTATGCACTTGGCCATAAATTTAGAGCTTTCGGGTTTGGTAACTTGATCACATTTGTCAAAAATTCGATCACTCTTGATTAGAGTAGGAATCCAATCTACCTTTGTAGAATTAGGATTAGATTGAAGAGAAAATACTGTCATTTTGGTGTGGCAAGAATATCCTGTTTGAATAAGTTTATAACAACAATCTTTGGAAATAATAGTGTTGTTATGACCATACAATTTGCCAACTAAGCTTTTTCCACAGACTGGCCCCATAGTCATTGCACATTCATGTAAATACTTTTTTTCATCTTCAAGGTTTGTAGCTTTAACGATAGCAATAACAAAAACCGCTAAAATAAGATAGATGCTAATATTCGCCATTAGATTCAAGAAAAATGGACTATATGTTTCTTGTTGGATGCTAATGTTCAACTTGACATTTGTTTAAATAGAGAGAGCTAAATTGAAACCATTTTTATATCTCTGTAACTGAGGTTGCATTAACTACTTTACTAATGTGAAACATTTCATTAAAGAATATGTTACAAATTAAAACGTTTTCCTTAAGCGATTAGATAGTTGGTCGATCAGAAAAGAAACATATTGCGTGAGATTTTCATTTTAATGATGAAGATGGTATTTAATTTCACTTTGGTAACTCTTGTTTGGATAAATGATAGTTTTGATCTAGCATATTCAAATGTTTCATTAGCAATTTTTCTAGAAGCTTAATTGTCTTCTTTTCAATTGCGAAAAAAATTTCTCGTAGTGCTACGAGCACCAGTATATATATAAACCGACAAAGTTGTAGTCAACCGTATAATGCAGTATAATATAGTCTGATATTTAATATACATATTAGTGTCTAATAATCATTTTTTACAATTTTGACTTTGTTCAAAGCGTCACTTTTCCCTCTACCATAAAATGCGTCATCTTTTTATTTTCATTAGGTTTAAATGTGTTTTGAGTCTGTGACTTATGAAGAGGAATCAAATAGGAATCCAAAAAATTTATATTTAGACCCAAATCCAATTAATGTTTCCCGCATCATTTTTAATCAGTTGATATTCCAAATATTCACTTTAGTTGTCAATTGAGGGGTGACCACATGAACTTTTCGCATCAAGATTGATATTGAAATTTTTAGAATAACTTTCAGACCCATCACCCATCTCTTCCACTTTTTTTTTTCTTCATAATCTCCTTTGTCTTCTCCCTCCATAACTCAAACTTAAGCACCCGGAAATTCATCCCTATTCTCCCTTCTCATGGTTGAAACCTAGGCCAAAACAAAACAACCTAAAAAGTATTTTTCAATTTTTTTTCCAAAAAGCTATTGAACCCTGAATGTTTATTTCTAAACATTAAATTTATTAACATTAAAAAATTCAAACAAAAACTCTGCAACAAGAATAATTCTGAAAATTTCTACAAAAAATGTTTCGACTAAATTTTTTTCATGAGAGGGTAATATTTGGACTTGAGGGTTCTTAATAATAAACCCTCTGCAACCTTCTGCGTCGTTGTGCGACGGAAACCCTCCCTCTCGTTTCCCTTTCACTTGTTTTCCTCTTTCGCCCTTTTGTTTAGCTTCCTCTTTAACCGTTCAAAGTGGAGTTGCGAGATCGATCCCTTTTTCGTTTGCTATGGCTCGGCGTTTTAGATCTGGTTTGTATGCAGATCATTCTTATCTTGCAGTTCTGAACTAGATCGACTCCGGTTGGAGAAGATGTGCGCCTCTGGTCTTGCCTCCTCCTGGTCTCTACTGATCCTGCTTTGCTCGGTTTGCTATGTTCCTCCATTGTTCGTGGGTCTGTTCCGATTCTCAACACACACACAGCGAAGAACCCTTGTTGTGTGATTCCAGTAATTACATCCATGTCATCTGCCAAGGTTTTTGTTGTAGGTTTTTCATACAACTCTGATGATTCAAGACTGCGAGAAGTTTTTTCTCACCGAGGAGAAGTTCTGACGCAAAGGTAATCGTTGACCATGATTCGCAAAGGTTCAAAGGTTTTGGCTCTGTAACAAATGATACTCGTGATGATGCATTTTCGGCCACTTAGGCCCTCATTGGTCAAGATCTTCATGGTTCGTAGTTATCGTTCACTCCTGCTTCTAGTCGTTGTTGGCTTTAGTGTGGTTTTCTGGGTTCTGTTTGTGAGGGGTGGTGTTGGGATCGTTTGCTATTTCTACTGGGGTTCGGTTTTGGTCAAGGTATCTTTGCGGCGGTGGTGGCTTTGATGGAGAGGGTGGGGTGTTGCTGGAGCCATGGTTTCCTCTTATCAGTTTGGGTTTTTGGGTTCTTTGCAGGTCGCAACAGTAGTGTATC
The DNA here is from genome assembly GCF_012489685.1 of Lotus japonicus. Classification (NCBI taxonomy): domain Eukaryota; kingdom Viridiplantae; phylum Streptophyta; class Magnoliopsida; order Fabales; family Fabaceae; genus Lotus; species Lotus japonicus. The sequence continues at coordinate 5,129,722 of NC_080043.1, forward strand.
ATGGAGCGGGTTTTGGGTTGGCCTTATGGCCTGTGAGGTGTTGTTGTTTTGGTTGTTTACTTTGCTTTGCTTTGTGCTTCGAGAATGGAAGTCTCGTCGGCGCTCCTCTTTGTCTTAGTTTGTTTTCGGTGTTGTATCCTTCTGAATCTTATTCTGAACCTCCAATGGCGAGATGGTTCTGTTTTTGTTGGGTTATTATGTGGCTTGTTCATCATCTCAGTCCCCGACAGTTGCCTCTACTCGTCTTGGCTTGTTAGGTGCTTGATCCAGGTTAGGATCCTTGTCGATTGATTGCTTGGGGTTTATCCTGCATTTTGTGCAGGTGTTTTTAGGTGTTGTATTTTAAAAGTTCGCTTAATCCTCAAATAAGTCCATGTCTTTGTCTCGCCGTCTGATGTAAGTCCCTCACCGGAAAAATTTGTGGAAAAGGTCCTCTTCTTTGTAACACGTTAAGAGCAAGTCCTCGTCGGAGCTCCGGGCTCCGTCGAGTGATGATTTGGATCGCTGACTGTGTTAATGAGGCTGACATGGAATTAAAAAAATAATTAAAAAATAAAAATAAATTACATATCACTTTTATAATCTAATTAAATAATTATTTAAAAATCCTTAACTTATAATTTCAAAAATATTAATCTCTAAATAAATACACACACACAAAATTTCATGAGTATTATCAATGTTCTTCCTTCATGATCTCAACCCAGAAACTTTTTTTGCCTCAACCAAACTTGAACCTAGAAAAATAAATCATCTTCCTTTCATTCTTCAATAAACAACTAAACTTGAAACAAGAAAAATCAAGATCAACCCCTCCCCCAAACCCAGAAAATTTACCCACAAATTAATTTTTTTCCAAAACAACAACCAACCAACAAAATAAAACCCCCAAAATCAGAAAAATATGAACTACCCAGAAAAAGACATTAGAAGAACAATACACATGGGTAAAATGGCTCCACGAAGCAAGCACAGATTGATGAATACCTTTAAGAAATTAAATGAATTCAATCATGCATTAAGCATCAAAATAAAGAAATTTGTTTACACTTGAATTAATACTCATCTCTGTAACACTTGAATTGAATTGGGAAAACAATTATGGCAGGCCCAAAGGGAAGAAGTTGCAGCTTTGCAATCCCTAACACAAGATGAGGAAGAAGGAGCCACATGATTCAACAATTCCCAGAACATCAAAATCAAATAACCCTAATTCCCAATTTACAAACAACCCAAACCTCAAGAACATATTGATGCCACCATTTCCACCATCCTGTCTCAGGAACAGATTGAAGCCCTCCCCTCAAGCTTTCTCGTCACTGTCAACAAAGTCTATCACCACCACCACCGTGCTTCCATCAGTTAAGAAGAAGAAGAAAGAAAGGAACAAAAACAGAAGATCCAGGTCGTACCCAAACCCAGATCGAGCAAGATCGACACCAAGTGAACACGGATCGAACCATAGCTTTGTTTCGAGATTTTAAGGTTGCCATGGGGGGTCCACCCTTGATGGGTTGGCCGACGGTGGTGATGGCTTTTGCTTGGTTTTAGAGAGAGAGAGAGAGAGAGAGAGAGATAGAGAGAGAGAGAGAGAGAGAGATGATGGGTTCAGGAAGAAGGAATAAGAAAAGGTTTTTGAAGGTGAGGGGAGAGGAAGGGGTGACGGCTAAAGGATTAAGGGGAGAAGATGGTTGGTGGCTATGGGAAGAAAGATGGAGAATTAGGGTTCATGAAAGATGATAGCAGAAGATGATTTTTTTTTTGAAAGAGAAGAAAATGAATTCTGGAAAGATAATTGTTTATTTTTATTTTTTTTAATTAGTGAAAGATAAGTGTTAATTTCTTTTATTTTTGTTAATTTAATTTAAATTTATGATGTGTTATTTTTTAATTATTTTTTTAATTCCATGCCAGCCTCATTAACACAGTCAGCGATCCAAATCATCACTTGCCGGAGTTCCGGGCTCCGACGAGGACTTGCCCCAGATGTCTTGCAATGATGATAACCTTTTCCACAAATTTTTCCGGTGAGGGACTGATAAGTGCTCATTTTACGTATGTTTGGATATCATTTTAAGCACTTATTTGACTTGTATGCTTGCATTTTTTATCATTATACTCCCCAAACGAGTTAACTTAGTACCTATTAAGCTTTAGCATAAATATAGTGAAAATATCATTAATTTCATGTTCTAACTTGGAGTTTTGATGTAGGGAAGAAATTCATGGAAGAGCCAAGTTGGAATTAAGAAAATGAAGATTTGAAGGCTTGATGCTTAGCACGAGGAAATGGTGCTTAGCACCATTCTGGCAAAAAGACCATGGCGCTTAGCGCCAGAATGTGGCGCTTAGCACCATTCTGAAGGATTCAACTTTTATTTAAGGGCCAGAACACATTTTTGTGGGGATCTCTCTTATTCTCTTCGAAATTCTCTCAATTTTGGCACCAAAACAGATCAAGGGAGCTTGGGCTTCATGGAGGAGAGGTCCCTGGGTTTAGGATTGATGGATTGAAGCTCCGGAGCATGGCGACGACCGCCGAAGGACCGTGACAACCTCTCGGAGGCGATGGAAAGCTTGGGAAAGCTTCTATCGTCGTGGATCCTTCGCCGTTCTTCTGGGTTTCATCTTTTCTTCCTTATCCCTTGTACTTGTTGTTTCTATTTTTGTATTTAGATTGTTGAAACTTGATTCTTTGATTTGTTCTAAACTCATTCATTGATGTCAATGTAATCTTTCATGTATGATGTTTCTTTCTATGCTTCATGATTCTAACCAATCAATTGATAATCAAAAGAGCTTCACTAATTCATCAATAGATCGGGAGATTGTTGTGAGTTTGTGTATGCTTAGTTCAATGAAAGTATGCACCTATGTCTTAGGTTACAACACCGTTGTTCAAGTTTTTCTTTTTGTGCTTCATGTATCGGTTGATCCATGTTAGATTTCAGGGGACTAGCATTAGATCGAGAGATTGGTGTGGGTCCGGTCAAAGAGAGAAACTGCTTAGTGCATCAATTTTCTTAGGGTGAGAATATCTTTGGTAGGAACAATAGTGGATTTCCACGTGACAGGTGGGGTTCTGAGTTCTAACAGGAGTTTTCGGAGTGACAACGGAGACTTGCAAGCCTAGGGTACCTTGTCTTAGGATGAATTGGTCATTGGGAATGTCTTTGAGAGAGAACTTGAGCTATATTATTCCTTTTGGGTTTTCTAGATGGTAAGGGATTACGTCTAGGAATTCTAATTGATAGATTCACCTAGGCTAGGGATAGTTAGGTGGATAGCTCTCGGCATCATAAGTGAAATGAACCATTACAAAAGTGTTTGAGTTGAAAGCAATTAGAGGATTAGGGAAATACATTCTAAATACGTTTTCTTCTTTGTTATCCCTGTAAACATTCTTTTACCGCTTTCCTTATATTCAAAACCATAAAAACAATTTATTCAACATCTTTGTATCCGCTCAGATCAATGTTTAACTGGTGGAACTAATGTTCACACAATCCCTGAGGACGATAAACCCGTATCTGCTTTACTATGATTGAATCATAAAGGTTTAGCCAAAAGCAGTACAAACAACGAGGAAAAAACCTTTATCAGGGACCTAGCTCAAACGGTGAGACAAAGACAGGGACCAATTTGAGGATTAAGCCTTGAAAGTTTTACTTGTGGGTGCACCAAAGCAATTTGATTCAAAGGTCTTTTGCCCAATAGCGGATAGTAATTTTTTAGGTTTTCCTATGTTTTCTTGAAGGGAACTATGCTCACTTTGTTGAGTTCCGTTTGTATTATCTATCAATTTTCATCTAATAAAACTTCCAGCTTTAAAAAAATAAATTGCTCCATTTCTCAAAAAAGTATTTTACAATGTTTGTCATTGATCTTCATGAAATATTTCTTATTTATGACATTTGTGAAATATTTCCTCATTCTTGATAAGAATTTGAGTTGCATTGGCACTCCTCATCTCCTGAGTGCGAATCAATTCCTTTGCCATATTCAAATGGCATTTTTCACCCATTTTCACAAGCTTTCCACAACAATTCTTAGACATGCTCTTGTCGTGAATTAGTTCGTCAAAAACTTCTTCTCCACATTGACTACCTATTTCTTCTGTGCATTTAGCAAGATATTTGGGGCTTACAGGTTTGGTCAGCTGATCACACGTATCATAAATCTTATCAGCCTTGAACAGAATGTCAAGCCAAGTTAAATCTTTCAACTGTGGATATGTTTTGAGAACAGCTAGGGCCATTTTGGTGTGACAAATATAACCTGTTTGAATAAGCTTATAACAACAATGTGTGGAAAGGTCAGTCGTTTTATGACCGAATAATTTTCGAAATACTTGATTTCCACAGGGTTCTCCTATATACTTTGCACATTGAACGATACTCTCTGGTTCAGCAAATGTTGTGGTTGCAATTAAGAGAGCCAACAAAATAAGACAACTGCTAAGTTTTGCCATGAGATTTGAGTAAAATATTGCAATGTACTATTTGATTTCTAACCTGTTTGATGCAAATGTTCAGCTTGGAGTTTATTTAAATAGTAAAATAAACTGAGTCATTGTTAGGATTCTTGTAGCTGAGGTTGCATTAATTAATTTTCTAATGTGAAACATTCCATTGAAGAATACGTTGCAAATGGCCAGAGTTCCTCAAGTTATGCGAATGTTGGACAATAATGAGGGAAGTTAGATTGAAAAAGAAACACTTTCTTAAAAAAATTTAAGAGTTGTTTAAATGACTCATATGGTTATTAACCCACAACTCAATTTATTGAATCTTCCTCTTGTAACTAAAAAGAAACCCACAACTCAATGGACCAATAATTTTTTTTATAAATAGTTTATAGTAAATAAAATATAGAAATTTTAACTCACTTATCTTCAATGTGATTGGATGATGGGTTATTTAACCCAAACTTTCACATGGGTCATTTAAGCAACCCAAGTTTTAGTTGTAAGAGAAATATTTAATTTCACTTTTATTACCTACATTTGAAGTCTGCACAATTTCAATTTCTAATTTTTTTAGTGAATCAAACCTCTATTTTATTTCTTATTTTATAACCAATATCCCTATGGACTCGAGGTATAACAAAACTTAATATATTAATGTTAGAAACTTAGCGAGAACTTCATAAAATGTATAGAACTTATTAAGAAGAAAATTATCATCATTATAAGAGACACGGTCTAGTCCCAATCCATCATAGCAACAATCATTATTCATATACTTCAAGTTTATTAACATGTGTGCGAGTATGGGGCGGGTTGAGTGCTATAGTATCCATACCCGCATCAATACTCACTATTTTTTGCATGTATTTACTCATACTTAACTTCATACTCATCTAGTGGGTTTTCATCTTACTCATTATGGTTACTTTTTGCGGGTATATAACTAAGGAGTAAAAGACTCATTGTCATCCCTAGTGCAGCCACACTTACATCAGTGTAGTCAAAAGCTCATGGAGTCATACTACAATGTAATCAAATAAAACATAAGAATAAAGCATGTTCACTATTTATGCTAATACAAGTAACTTTTTGAGCAGTAACTTTTTGAGCAGTAACTTTTTTTCCTTTTTAACCAGCAGCTCCATCTTTTGCAACTCATATAGCTTTGTTAGTGTGACAATCTGTTTAGCCTAAAAGGAAGCCTATGTTGTGGTTGTAGTAGAATCGAGATGAGTCAAGCCGGAAAGCAGTGAGACCTTAAAAAATATGGCAAATTGAGAACAAATGCTAACCAATTACTAAAGGTAAAATAACAAAGGGGGGCAGGAGGATGGAGATCGATCGCAGCGACTAAGGCGAACGAGGCAGGTGTGTAGGAGACAAAAGGGAGAGGAGTCAAGGAAAACAGAGGTGGTCACAGAAGAGGGATATATTTTAAACTAAAATAGAAGAAAAACTCTCTTATTGGAGTAGCAAATTTATCTAATACGAAAGAGAACTCACCTATTAGGAAAAAAACATCTACTTAGAAGGAGGAGAGGAAAAACCTCCATAGAAGATAAGGAACTGAAAGAGACCCTAAAGGGGTGGCAACTCTTTGTTCTAGTGTCTCGTTTTATTAACGCAATCATACTCTAACTCAGTCACACGGACCGGCCCATGGATGATCTCTTAACATGTTTTGACCAAAAAAGTGAGAACATGCCTCTTAAAGAAAAGAAAAAAGAAAACAATTACTCTCATCTTCATCTTCAGAGATCTATGAAATATTCTTAGTATTCTTTCAGTGTCATATCTTGTATCACAATACTTAAGAGTTGTTAGATCTTGATATTTCTGCATCACTTTTTTTTTTGAAGAGAATCTAAGTAAAAGAAAAATCATTTCTTGGATTTAGAATAAGTCCTGTAGAATACTTGTTCAAGAGAAGTCTTGTAGATCGAATACTTGTGAATGAGAAGTCCTTGATACTTGGGTGAAGTAGTGGAAAATCTTGGTGGATACCAAGGTCAGGACGTAGCCCATTGATTTAGGTTGAACCATGATAAATCTCTTCTGTAACTTATTTGTTTTTGTTCTCTCACGCTTATACCTTATCCACTGCACAATCCCTTTATTTCTAAAGAAACTTCAAAAAACAAATATTTGTTTTAAAAGATTAATTTTAATAGACACAATAAAAAAAAGTGGTAAGCCTTATAACGATGAACCCCTCTGCTAGGGCTTCTGGGTCTAACGCTCCTCTGTCGGCGGTGGTGAGCCAGAAAGGGTCGTCGGCGGCTCGTGGCGTAGGCGACGTGGATGGCGAGGCGGAAGGTGGCGAGCTGGACGGCGATGCAGATGGTGGTTTGAGAAGATACAGCGCTGGGAGGAGGTTCTGCTTCTCTAGGTACATCGACGGGATTGAAGAGACGATCGATTACCTCCATCTTCGTGAGATTTGCTCGAAGTTTGGTAAGGTTGTCAATCTCTTTGTTCAACGGCAGAGGAAGTCCGGTAGATTTTTCCGTTTTGGTTTTGTTCGCTATGGATTGAGAGATCAAGCGCTGAAGGCTATTCAAGGTCTGAATGGGTTTAGGTTGGGGAGTGCTTCCCTGTCGGCTTCCTTGGCCAGGACCTCTCGGATTTGTGGCTCTCCCCGGAGCGGTTTTGGGCTGGGGACTCAGGCTGCCTCTGCTCAGGGGCAAAGGCTCTCTGCTCCTGTTCTGTCTTGGCGAGATGTTGTCTTGGGGCAGAGGAAGGTAAGTGCAGCGTTTCCTATTCCTGAGGGTGAGCTAAGGATGCTTGGTGGTGTTGGTTGTAGGATTGAAAAGGAGTTGAGATTTCCGGTTATTTTCCTCTTCCCAGAGATTTCTTGTCTGGTCTCCGATTTGGATGGGGATGAGAGGATAGGGGAAGGGCTTAATGGTGTCGGTGTTGGTAGTTTGGTGATGGATTTGGCTGGGGATGAGTGTTGGCATAGAGACAGTTTAGCTGTTGTTGAGGAGGCGGAAGCGGTTGTAGATCAGAGGGGTGCTTTCTCAGTTGTAACTCTCGCAGGCATGCGTGGTTTTTTGGAGAGTGGTTTGTCTTTTCTTCTCCAAGGTTCCTCGGCTGGGAGATGGAATCGAAACTTCTCTTCTGGTCTTCGCTTAAGCGTGTCTTTTGCTCCCACTCTTCTGTCGGTGTCTTTGGGGTCTTGGTGTTCAACGACTTTGAGGAATTTCCCTTTCTTGTTTCTGCCTCCGGATGGCTTGAGGAGTGGGCGTTGGGTTTGCTCCAATTATTCTGTTTCAGTCCCCTCAGGTTTTGGATCTTCCGTAGCTGGGACCTCTTCGCTTCAGGTGGTCTTGCCGGCTCTGCCAGGGCCTCTTCCTCCCTCGGTTGTGCCTTTCACTGGGGCGGTGGAGGTCGCTGGCTTTGTGCCTGTTCAGGGCTTGTTTAATGTGGAGCCTTCTCAGCTGCCCCGTCGGCGTGGTCGTCCCAAAAAGATTCCCCCTTCCTGCGTGAGTTCTGCACGACCCCCGGCTTGCGTGGAGGTGCAGGTTGCTGAAGAGGGCTCTTCTCTTTTGGCTTCGTCGGTTTCTATTCCTGCGAGCGGTGGTCCTTACTTCACTTGGTCAAAAAGACGTGGCTTATCGGCAAGGTCTTGGGGCTTGAGTTTGAGGGAAGCGACGTAGAGACTATTCGAGGTTTGGAAAAGGTGTACGAGGATCATTTCAAGGCTTGACCTGTGTAGTTTTCGGGCTATGTTTTGGTTTTCCTTGGGTGTGTTTTTTGGTTTTTCCATTGAGGTCTGGTTTGTTTGTTAGCCCGGTTTTGTTCCTTTTTTCGGCCTTGTAGGGTTCTCTTGTGTTCGTCGAGATACCTCATTTTTTTTTAGGTTATCTTTTCTCTCTAAGGGTGTTGTCCTTAGGGTTTTTTTGTGGATATTAATATATATTCCTTTATCTTTCAAAAAAAAATTTAATAGACACAATTCAAACCTCTTTTCTTGTGTCCCTGCATTCTTTTTCAGGGAGCAAATTAAATCCTTAGTAAAACTAATATGGAACTTCTTACCCGTTTCACAAGCTTTTTGCGAGATTAATGTTTATATAACTACAGGTAGAAATGTCTCTTAAAATTTACTTAGCTGATGAACCTATTTTATTTATTTTTCTTTATATAGCATATGTATTGTTTTAATGTTTTCAATGAGGTAGAATGAATAAATCGTATGCCTCAATTGCATGTCAAAGTTCCATATTCCATATCCCTTTTATAAAAAAAAACATCAAAAACACTAACTGAAAGAATCGAATTCAAGGATATGATGAATTATAACATTAGAAATACCATAAATATGATTGTCGAGATTGCATCTTGAAAGTAATCAACTAAAAAAGATGTCACAAAAAGGCATTTGGCACCCCATAAATTTGTTTCACATATGAATACAATTTCACGTATAGCTACCATTGATCTCTAGGAAAGATTCATTCTTTCATATATGTTGACATTTGTAAAATACATTCTTGCTCTCTTTGAGAACTTCAGTTGCATTGACGTTCCTCATTTCTGGGAAGCGAATTAAAGCCTTTGTAAAACTAATATGGCACTTCTTACCCATTTTCACAAGCTTTTGGCAGCAAGGTTTAGTCACGTCCTTGCCATGGGTTAAATTGTCATACAATTCTTCTCCACACTGAGAGCCTATTTTTTCTATGCACTTGGCCATAAATTTAGAGCTTTCGGGTTTGGTAACTTGATCACATTTGTCAAAAATTCGATCACTCTTGATTAGAATAGGAATCCAATCTACCTTTGTAGAGTTAGGATTGGATTGAAGAGCAAATACTGTCATTTTGGTGTGGCAAGAATATCCTGTTTGAATAAGTTTATAACAACAATCTTTGGAAATAATAGTGTTGTTATGACCATACAATTTGCCAACTAAGCTTTTTCCACATACTGGCCCCATAGTCATTGCACATTCATGTAAATACTTTTTTTCATCTTCAAGGTTTGTAGCTTTTATGGTAGCAATAACGAAAACCGCTAAAATAAGATAGATGCTAATATTCGCCATTAGATTCAAGAAAAATGAATATATGTTTACTTGTTGGATGCTAATGTTCAACTTGACATTTGTTTAAATAGAGAGAGCTAAATTGAAACCATTTTTGTATCTCTGTAACTGAGGTTGCATTAACTACTTTGCTAATGTGAAACATTTCATTTAGACAACCCCTTTCATTAAAGAATTGAATATGTTACAAATTAAAACGTTTTCCTTAAGGGATTTGATAGTTTGTGAGAAAAGAAACATATTGCATGAGATTTTCATTTTAATGATGAAGATGGTATTTAATTTCACTTTGGTAACTCTGGTTTGGATAAATGATAGTTTTGATCTCGCAGATTCAAATGTTTCATCAGCAAATTTTTTTTGGAAGCTTAATTTTCTTTTTCTTTTTGAAAGATTCAATGCGCACCATTACTTCTAGTAGTATGCCTATCATCACCTATAGCAAGGATGTCCACTAGATGATCTTCTTGAATCATAGAAGATGGTTTATCCCTAATAATAGAGGGAGAAACTTTCACCTCACACAGATGCTCGAGGAAATTCTCACTTTTATGGCCATATTTCCCGCAACTAAAGTAAATGGAATGGAGTCCCTAGCTCATTTTTTTGATAAGCATGGAGTCCCTCATATTCCAATTTATGCTCCTGGTCTAACAGAGTAAAGGTTGGAACCAGCGGTTGGCTCAGGTCCAATTCCATGCATATTCGAGCAAATTAAATTCCTCTAGAATGGATGGATGTGGAGTAATCAATTTTCAGCATTGTGCCTAGATAAGAACCTAAGTCTCCAAAGGAATTTCATGTTGTACAACTATCCGAATTTCATTTTGTCATCTTTGTTCGACGGGGAGTTTGGGTAAGCGAATCCACGGTGCGATTTTTCTTACTTCACTATCATTCGCCTTAAACATATATAGGGCACCATACTAGAAGGTAATGGTCTGCAACGATCCAGGGACCTTCAAACAGAGCAAAAGGATAGTCCTTCTCCGATGAGAATCGGACCAGAAGCCATCTGTTAGATCAATAACCTTTACGTACATCGCCATTTAGTTCCTAGAGTCTTTGAATTCTCTAGTCCAACCACTTGAACCCAAACTATTTTCCCCAACAATTTAACTACAAGTGTATACTTCCATGGTCTGCACCGCTCATCATTTTCTTCAAGAGAGATGGGGATAACAAATGTAAAGGGCTTCATGTCATCCTTGGTTTGCTCCCTAAGCTGTTCTCCCAATGTCAACTCCTCCCCATCAAATTTATTATCTCTTGGGACGAGAAGGAGAAATTTGAAGCCTCACCAACAATTTAGGTAGGAAGGTTTGGTAGCAACAACAATACCAGGCTCTAAATCCCCCCTCCAGCGTTCGTAGCATCCTCAGAAGCTTAGTCCATCATCTCTGAGTCAATAATACTAACGTCGCACACTTACTTCACCTTTTTAGTGCTTCGAATCGAGTGACCCTCTTCCTGAGGGAGTTATTCCTCTTTTATAATACTACAAGAATTGACTGTATCTTGTTTCAGAAAAAAGAACTTACCATAAAAATATAGTATAATAATTTATCGGGGGAAAACGACCAAGACTACCCGGGAAAGGGTAAGGAGAGAGGGGGAACGGCGAAAATCCGGTGAAAGGGGTGGCGAGATGATGGTCTTGACGGTGCTCCGTTACTCGTCGTTCCTGGAATGAGTCCCTGCGATGACACTCTGACGCTCAAGTTAGAACTGGGTCAAAGGGACTGAGAAATGAGGATATATTAATGTGTACCTTATGCTCTAGGCCTTGACTTTTATAGAGTTTAGGATTACGTGGTTCAAGGAGGTCATGAGTTCCTAGTACATCCTCGGGCTCAGTGCCTTTGTCTTGATTACTGATCCATAACTACTTGGTTGGCCGGTTGGGGTTGATCGTCCCCATAATAGGTCAAGCGAGGAGACATCGGGATTGACCCGCGGGGGTGATCGACTGGAGCGTTTCACATAACAGTAGTCACCTAACTCTGGTCCACAAGGGTTGTGCAGCTTGAGCTATGAGAGCGGGCCAATCATCCTTGAGGGACGGTCGGTTTTGAAGGCTCCCATAACAGCTTTATGATTTTACACCTACACTTTGTTTGGTAGAGAAGAGAGAGATAGCTAGAGAGGAAAAAGTAGAGAAGAGAGAAATTGAGTAGAGAGAAAGAAGTGAGAAATATAATAGATTTTATAGTTGTTTGTAATGATAGAAAGAGAAGAGAGAAATGAGAGAAAGATGAGGTGAAACATTTCTCCTCTCTTTTCGTTGAATAGAGAGTGAGAAGAGATAAGATTGATTTTATGTGAAATAACATTTTTACCATAAAAATATATATTTATAAATTAATATGATAATGATAGAGAGATAAAATAGGAAAGTGTTTATAAAAGTTATTCTCTCCCCTCAAACTCTTCAAATTTTGAAGACCTCAAAAAGCATGATGGCCCACCACTTTTATCACCCTCCCTCATCTCTCACCCTCTGCAACCAAACCAAAGGAACTAAGCTATCTCTCTTCAATCTATGTCTTGTATCTCTCTCTCTCTCTTCATCTCCACCTAACAAATATAGTGTAGCGTTCAAGCTTCCCGTGTACGGGAGAGCATCAGGGTGGGGGGCGAAAATATATTTTAATGTCATAGATAAGTGACTTTTATGTCAAAAGGGGTCGTTTTATAAGCTAGTTATGTCCCTGTGCGAGACTGGTTTCAATTTCAACCACGTTGAAGCTAATGTGTTAAGATTTCACTTCTTCGATCCACGTTAAACTCAACATGATAAATTATAGTTTCTAAGTTAGCGTCTTGAGATACATGAAATCACATTTATATTAGCTCTAACACCAAAACAAGCACATGCATTGAAAATTTCACGTGAGTTAGGGATATCAATAGGTACAGTTGGGCATGGTCCACATGGATAATACATATCCCCCACCTGTTTCGCGAGTAAGAATCATTACTCTTACTTGTTTCGTACTCACATGAATATCCATTAAGTGAATTTATAACGAGTTTTATAATATCGACAATGTCGATATATATATATATATATATATATATATATATATATATATATATATATATATATATATATATATATATATTAAAAGTAAATTTAAAACAAATAAATTATTTTAAATAACAATGATTTAAAATTAAGTTCAAATGCAAGTATCAAATTAAATAATGCAAAAATGCTAAAAAAATCATTGTTTTATATACAAATTTATTTAATCATCAAATCTTTAATGATTAAAAATTTTATTTATATTGTGAGTCATATTAGATATTTGTTGGCTGGTGCTGTTTGTTATTTGGAGCTGTTGTTATTTTTTTGTTGTTGGTGCTATTAGAATGGTTGTTGGTTCGTTTTATGGGGGGAATTAGATTTCCCACCCCCTGTTTTAGAATTGCCACCCTAGCCTTTTTAAAAAAATGTCGGGACTACCCTCCGGGACTTAAACCTCCATACCAGTCCAGAGGTTGATGTTCTGGACTAGTCCGAGAGTTAAAATTTCGGATTCTTTAGTTACAGTTAAAATAACATGATCGGTGTCGTGGCCGTCTTGGAGGACTTGCCTAACGAATTGTTGGGTTGAAATGTTTGGTTTGTAATTGTGGTGGTGGTTGAGATTGTAATTGATGAATATGCCTTTTGGTTTGGTTTTAACTTACTGCATTCTGCTGCTTGGTAAGAGTTATCCAGGACTTTAAGTTTCGAATCTGTCCAGGACTTTAAGTTTCGGATCAATCCAGGACTTTAAGTTTCGGATCAATCCATGACTATAAGTTTCGGACTGCTTCATAATTAAATTTACCACCCCCCTTTTTTAGACGTCCGAGAGTTGAAAAACCGGATTAATATGAAACTTCAAGATTCGGATCTTTCAAACCAGATACTGTCACAAAGACAGAAACGTGAAAATGCAGTGACAATAATATGGGACAAACAGACCTCGTTACAATACTGAAGGAAAATATTCTTGCTAATAATATGGTTACAGACATGGTTACAGACATGGTTACAACATTACAAACATGAATCATATTATCAATCTTCTGTTATGTCTGTTAAATCAAAGTTGGTAATAACACGAAGACCCATCCAAACAGTGTGTTCAGCCATAAATGGGGGGTGGTTGGGTGGTTGAGGAGTTTATGCAGGTCATAATGGTGGTGAGGTAGGTGAAGCTATGGAGTAATGGTGCTGAAAAAGGTGGTAGAATCTGTCAGAGGTGTCCAGAAGTTGAAGTTTCATACTAATCCGAAGGATGAAGTTTCGTACTGATCCGAAGGTTGAAGTTTCGGACTAAAACACGGAGGGACAATATTGGTTTTTCCCCACTTTTAAATGGGGTGGGAAATCTAAAATAGGGGGTGGGAAATCTAATTCCCTTTTATGGGTGTCATTTCAAGTGGCTTCAAGCATGTTCATGGAAGGGGCGTATTAATGCTTTGATTATTTTGTAGGGATGCAATATTGGCTATCTTAAGGGTGTGATACTCTTTTTCCTAGCTGGGTTTTTCCCAGAGGGTTTTTCTTAGCAAGGTTTTATTAAAGCTCATGCTTAGGATTTAGTTCTTAGCCGTTTTGCGGGGAAGTCGATAACAGGTGGTTTTTAGTTGTTTTCTTTACTTGATTGTGAGATAAAAGGTCTTGTGCTTTGTCCCAGCCTTGAGAACCTTTACTCATGGTTGCTTTATTATTAATAATATTACTTTCATTTTCAAAAAAATAAAAATATATGTTGGTATTCTTACGTGTCTCATTATATTTTTTATTTTTACAACAGAAAGATAAATAACGAGACATAAAACTACAGAACTACAAACACGTTACGTAGCATGAGAGGCTGCAGCTCAAAACAAGGAGCATTCCAAACTTGCATTGTCATAATGTGGACGCCGCTCCATGGTTGGCTAGCCAGTTTGCCGATGCATTGCAATCCCACATAACTACCCGCCGTCGCACTTCCCATAGAAGGTCGTGAACAGACCCGTCTCATTGCTAAATGGGTATAAAAATATATTCATTAAATAAATTCAAAATGCGGGTAATTTTACCCGCCACGTACTTTTTTCGCGGGTATGAGTAATTATGACATCCGATCATTGGATAAAATATTTTAAAAAAATGTCAAATAACCTTTATGACTTCATACACACCATTTCAAAAAATATATATAAACCCTTGCTTTTATTCTTACCCTTCAATCATTTCTCGGCACTGAATCATCATCGTATATGTTCTCGGTCTTCTACCTGTTGCTGCTTCCTTTCTTCTTCCCAACGCCAATTCCTTTTCTCTGGGAAACCAGGTTTTCCTTTCTCTCTCTCTCTCTCTCTCTCTCTCTCTCTTTCTATGATGTTTGTTTTTGATTCGGAGTTTTTGATGTTTCTGTGTAGTTTGTTGTTGTTGTTTCTTCTGATTACACTGATTGATTAGCATAAACTGTGAACACGAATTCAAACTTATTTTTGATTCAGAGTTTTATCTTTCTTTCTACTGAGTTTGAAGAGGGTTTTGGGTAAAAGGGGTTTGAAATTTACTTACTTTCAAATCGTTAAAGTTCATTGCTTTTTACTTGTTCAATGATTTTTGTTTGTTCAATTTGAGTGGAAATTTAGTTGAGTGGAAGTTGTTTTTAAAGGGTAAACTGCAATTAATTTTAAGGGCTATTGCTTGCTGCTTCAATTTGAGGAGAGCTATTTGGCAATGTAGCATACTGTTGTCTATTCTGAAATATCTAGGATTTAGTTCTGGCCATGAAATTTTCTTATGTTTGTTTGCTGATTATTGTATCTTAAACTGCTAAAAAGTCCTTGCTCTGAATGGATTTGTTGAAATTTTGATGTCGTACAGAGGTAGATGGCATAATTTGATCCATGTAGCTTAGAGGTAGAAGTAGCCTTTTGTCTCATCACTATGATATTATGTTTCCCATGATGTAGATATTTGGCCGTATTGTCTTATTTTTTTAATTCATTTGAAGATCTGGATTTTAATAAGAATGTAACATGTTGCTGTTCAATTCGTTGTTTCATCCTATGTTAGCTGTGTTCAATCAATAAATTTAGATTTTTCGCATTTACAATGCATTTTCTCCATGTTTTTATGTTATATTGTAGCTACATGGTTCACTTAGGGTGTGTTTGTGAGTTGTGACTTGAGTCTTGGTGGGGAGGAAGGGAAGGAGGCGGCTTATGAGAAGCTCTCCCCTTGTTTGGGAGATTTTAAGAAGGGGGGAAGGGTTTGGGGTATTTCTGAAAACCCTCTTCTCCCCCAAATTGGGGGGTTTTGGAGGGTTTGGAACTCCCACACAAGGGAAGAGCTTACCCCCCCTTCCCCCTCTCTTGCCTTCCCCTTCCCCTCCCCTCCCCTAAAAACTCACAAACATACTCTTGGTGGGGTAGGATTTTTGTTGTTGATGTTGTACTGTAGTCACATGGCCTTTTTTCTTTGTTAGATATCTGTGAGTATGTGAATGTAAGTATGAATAGTTTATAGTTCTTTTATCTTTCAGCTGGAGTACTAAACATATGAAAATCCAATTTAGTCATTACACATGGAAGGTGGCATTCACCCTTGCTTTATCAATTAGTCGAAGTGATATGGGGTTTACTTGGATTTTGTAGCCAAATTGCATTGATGAATGCATGCATCAGATGTGGAATGTGAAAACCAGAATTTTTCTGTATTTTTCATTGGGATGAGTCAATGACATCTCATGTATTGCAACTATCCATACCTTCAGAAGTTGCTAAACTGCTGTTGAGATTTAAATTATCATATTTATGAAACAAGTTTCTGCATTATTTTTCATTGATCAAGTTTCATCCACACACAGCATGCTTTCTTCTTTTTGCTTACATTTTTCTGTATGGACTTGTTTTGTGTAGCCATGGATGTCGATAATGCGGAGAATGCAGCTTCAACTTCTGCTATTATCAGTTCCTCATTTTCGCAGCAGAATGAAGTTCTTTCTGCTGAAGATCTTGCTTGGGCTGATTCCTGCATAATTAAAGATTCTGATGTCCCAGTAGGTGATTGGATCCCTTTGAGAGATGCTTTGCTTGAAATAATCAGTTCCCAGTCTCAATCTTTCAGCAATGATATTGGGGAAGACGTTGAAATTCTCCCTGACATTGAAGAGAGTAACACCAAAACTATTAGGTTAGAACCTAATCAGGAATCTTCAACTTCTGATGAGGAGCACTTATCCAGGCCTTCTTCATCCCATAATGTTAACCCGATAAGAATGGTAGCAGAAACGAGCACGGATGAAATTCCAGACATTGAAAGTTATCACCGAAGTCCTTTCCTGCCAACCTATAATGAAGAGCTGAATCAAAATGAAAATATTGATTCAGGACTTGTTCTGGATTCTTCCGCATTTGAGATGGAGAACACATCTGAGAATCTCTTCAAAATCTGGGATTGGGACATTCCATCTGAGGAAGGTGAACTAGCTGAA
The DNA here is from genome assembly GCF_012489685.1 of Lotus japonicus. NCBI lineage: Eukaryota > Viridiplantae > Streptophyta > Magnoliopsida > Fabales > Fabaceae > Lotus > Lotus japonicus. Next base: position 5,146,736 of record NC_080043.1, read on the forward strand.
CAATTGGACAAAGCCCTTACAGAGAATACCTTTCAAGCGGGGCCATCATCTGTTGATGATTCAGGGAAGCTGGGGGACTTGAAGGAAGGCTCACTTGATGATCTTATTGCTGGCATTGCTGACTTGTCTTTGAATAAAAAAGTTTAGTGTGTATTGATTTATTTTTGTTCAGATTCTTCTGTCCATTTACAATTAATCTACCTTTAAGTTTTAGCATAAGAAGTTCGAAGACTCTTGCATGTCGATGAGTTTGCTTTTTATTTCAAACAGTGATGGGGCCTTGAATTATCCCCACAACCCAGGACATCGTTGTACATGAACCTCGTGTGATCAAGGCAGTTTTGATTTTTGAATAGTATTGGTGGAACTATGAAACAGGACATAATATAATTGTTCTGGAAATTGGCGATGTAGAACATCAGAATTACTTTTGTGCACCCTGGAGCATCTTTTGTTGTTGTGATTGATATACAGGGAATTGGAGTTCAGCTTGAGCTATTCACTAGAATAGTCCATGGTAGCCTTTATACAACAATTGTCTAAAGTAAGGCCTTGCACAAATAATAGTGTGAACAAACGTGCTATGAAGGATTAAAACTAAATCTTTTTCATGTTCTCAGTTGTTCTCTGCTTTCTCATTTCCATCTAGGATTTAGGGTTGGGGTTGTTCAAAGGAGCTTTGTAGAATAGCTCAAAGGGCGTTTAATCATAGTTGCATTCAAAGGGATCTCAAATTGTAAAAGTGTTACAACTATACAAAAAATGCATTACGAGGCCCGTTTGCTCAACTTCAATTGTCTCACTCAGTGCATTCAATACCAAATATGAGAATAAATCATGACCGTTGGATCTAATCATAAATGATTATGATTAAAAAACTCAAGTATTTGTCAAGACTTTCAACTGTCTAAACTCCTGAAAGCTATTTAAGCTCATAAAAAAATGATGCGACACATTACGGCTAACATAAAGCATTGACTCCTCAAGGTTAATCACATGTCCAAAAGCACGCTCATAGGTGGCTAGAGTGTCTCACACACTCAACCTCCTGATTCGTAGCTCGGGCAAACATAATATTTTCGTTTGCAAATAACAAATGTCAAATAACGGGCCCCCTGCACAATCTTAATACCAGTTAATAAAGAAAAATTAATAGATTTCTCAAATAAGAGCTAAAAAAACTTCTCCAAACAGAATAAATAAATATAGGGAGATAGGTCACCCTATTTCCTCGGTGGGGGGTAAAAACAGGTTGAATGTTTCCATTTAACATAATAGAAAATTCCACCGTGAATACACAATTCATAATCAAATTAATCCAATTAACTTGGAAACTCATCTTGCTCAGCACAATTTAAAGAAAGGGTCATTCAACTCTATCATATGCTTTTGACATGTCTAACATGAGAGTTATCATATCATTGCGGTCAGAAATCTTTTCTTCGTATAGTTAAAACATTCATACCCCACCAAGACGTCCCTAATTAGACATCCTAGAATGAAAGTACTTTGAGAGATTAAAATCAAATCAAGTAAAAATCACTTTTTGTCTATTTTCAATTGTCTTAGTAATTATCTTAAAAAACATATTGGCTTAAACCGAGTCGCATGCACAAGTTTCTTAAGAATCAAAACATCAACATTGCTCAAGTACTTTCTTTATATATATGTATATGTTTAGCAGCTAAAATTGTAAAAGATGAAGTTCATTCATGAGTAAACAGCCATTTTGGTCCCTAATTGTGTTCACTTATGACGGACTGGTCCTCGTATTTTGTAAATGGTTGTTTTTCATCCTTGAATGTGTTGCCGTCAGTCAAGTTCGTCCTTGATTGAGTTTTCCGTTAGTCCCTCAGACAGAAAATGTCAAATGACTTATTTTTTTTCCAAGTAAGCATCCTACGTGGCACCTTCTCTTTTTCCCTTCCAAAAAACAGGTCAAACTCGTCCCTCATGGTACCAAAATCGCACCTCATGCTTCCACTCTCTCTCCCTCCTCCTCCTCCTCCTCCTCCTTCTTCATATTTAAACCCCTCTTCATCTCTCTTCCTCTCTCCATCTGCTCAGAGAATTCTGAAAAATCAGTGTCAAAGATCGGTTTATTTTGTGCCTCTGCTATGTTTTAGAGTGAAATTTTCCAATTTCTTCATCTGGGTCGTTCTGTTTTTGTTATGGGCATGACTAATTTCAGGAAACAAGGTCAGAGCTTTTTTTTTTAGGGAGTTGTTGCTCTGTGATAGTGGTGCGGATCGAGGAGCGATTTGGGTGATGGTGGTGCGATTGGAGGAGGGGAAGTGGTGGCAGTGGTGTTTGGGGTTTGGGTTTCGAAGGTCAATGGTGATTTTGGGGTTTGAAGGTCAGTGAAGAGGATTGGTGGAGAAGACAGCAGGCCTAAGGTGTATGGATGGTGGTGGTGTGACGGATCCGCGGAAGAGAATGGGGGTGGATTTAAAGATCTGGGTTCTTCTTGATTTTTGAAGATCTGGGTTTGAAGATTTGGGTTCTGGTTTGAACATCTGGGTTCTTGTGGAAGGAGGAGACAGAATGGGGGTGGATTTTTGATATGGGTTTATTTATTTTAAGGAGGAGACAGAATGGAAGGAGGACCCTTATTGTTGCTGGAGAGGAACTTGTGAATAAAATTTCTGATGTATTAAGATCCTTGTTGTTGTTGTTGTTGGAGATGAAGCTTTGAAATATTGCATTAAAAGGCGTAATGCATATAAATTAAAAAAAAAACGGGAAGATAGATTGTGGAGCTGAATGTTGTCCTGTGGTAACCATGTATATGAAATTGTTATTGATCCTGTTATATGTGTGTGGGGTTAAGACTTAAGAGTGTATGTGTTAGGTTTTTAGTTAATGTGTGGGAGATGATTTTTTTTTATGGGTAACATGATGAAGAAGATGAAGATTGATAGTGATGATGAAGTCTGGAGAAAGAAGATATATAATATGATGATGAATTGATGATGATGAAGCTAGGGATGAAATTGACATTATTTTTTAGGAGGGAAAAAGAGAAGGTGCCACGTAGGATGCTTACTTGGAAAAAAAATAAGTCATGTGGACTTTTCCGTCTGAGGGACCAACGGAAAACACAACCAAGGACTAACTTGACCGACGGCAACACATTCAAGGATGAAAAACGACCATTTCCAAAGTATGAGGACCAGTCCGTCATAAGTGAACACAATCAGGGACCAAAATGGCTATTTACTCTTCATTCATATTTGATGACGGAGAACAGCTAGACAATGCGGCAAGCCATTGCACTGCATGTGCTTGTCTATCTTCTTGTCTGAAATTCCGTCGCCCAACCGTACCTTTCTTCCGTACTTTACATAAAATGCAAAGAAACGCGTTTAAAATTAAAATATCAAAATTCCATCAAATCAAAGTCGTGTTAATTAGTAGTAGTAGATCCAATTTTATTCTTTATTAATCACCGACAACCGCGTATTCAATCTATAAAACATGGCACTTTCTTCAAGGGTTAGACGTAGTACTACTTGCTTGTTTGAGTGAAGAAAAAGAAAATTGAAAGCATTAACGTTGTTTTTGTTTGGTGAGAAAATTAATGGGACCTCTTGTGATTTCTTCTTTTCTTTGTTATGTTTTGTTAGTTTTCAGTGCAGTTAGAATCCAAGCTAACGGTTGGCTTAACGCTCATGCAACGTTCTATGGGGCCAATCAAGCTCCCACCAGCCTTGGTAATTAGTCATTTTTAATTTTTAATATGAAAGTATCACAATTTCATGAACCCTAACTCTATTGCATTGGCATTATTGTCTTGGTTTAAAAAAAAAGACATTATTGCCTTGATCTATAAGCATAAAACATGGCCACATCATGAGACATCAAAAGTAATTATGTATATGTTCATATATCCTCTATTATATTGTCCATTTTTCATTAAGAGTACATCATCAGGATCTCATGTTGAAAATTCCAATATGAGGTAATATGAAAGAAATTTCATATGAGATGTTTTGAATCTATGTATCATGCATAATTAGTGGTTGGTTTCAAATATAACATGTTTAATTCTTTGTTGAGAGAGCTAGTCGAGGAGAATGATGTAGATATTTTTAGCTCAAAGATGATTATAGCTCTTGTATTCTACACACGCCATCAAAATAAGTGACTTAGTGTAGTTTGGATACAAGTAGAGTGGAATGACTTTCATCTCAATCCATAAGAAGAATTTCTTTAATTTACTTTTTTATGTTGATGAGTGCAAGATAGCCTCAATCATGTACAAGTGATCCTTATTCTTCATGTTGGATTTTTTAACATTTAACTTTCAGGGGGAGCTTGTGGTTATGATGATACATTTCATGCTGGATTTGGGATCAACACTGCGGCGGTGAGCACTATGCTTTTCAGACGTGGTGAGGCTTGTGGCGCTTGCTACCAAGTGATATGTGACTCCCGGACTGACCCAAAATGGTGTCTTAGAAGCCGCAGTGTGACGGTAACCGCCACCAACTTCTGCCCTCCAAACAACCACGGAGGGTGGTGTGACCCTCCTCACCACCATTTCGACATGTCCATGCCTGCTTTCTTTCGCATTGCACGACAAGGCAATGAAGGCATTGTTCCTGTTCTTTATAGAAGGTAGTATATATAAAACACAAACACTTCCATGTTCTATATAGGAAACCGGTTAACAACAACAAAAGTATATAAAAGACCAACATATAATTGATGACACTTTTCACACCACAAACGGAATCAATATAATATTAATTTTTCAAACTAATTGAATTGAAGTAGCAAGTGAATTAGTGAAGGGTTATTAGCTAGAACTTTGAACTTGAACCTCCCTATACCATTACAAAATGTTATTGTATCTCCATCTTGATCAGTCTACAATTAATGTTACAAATTTTCGTATTAAATTAAATATGCAACCCTAATCTCTTGTGCTTATCATACAACCAAAGAACTATACTTCTTTTATATAATATATATTGTGCCAAAAATGGTGGAACAAAAGAGAAACTTATGGCTTATCCAAAAAAAAAAAAAACTAGTTATATCCTCTCGTAATAAATAAAATTAAATAAAGTATAACAAAGGAAGAGAAATTCTACATTGAATCATGTTAAAAGCCCCCAAAAACATAATTTTACTTTTTTTTTTTGGGAAAGCTATGCGTTTTATAAATATGTTCTTTAATTTATGTGTTAAAATCAATTTGTAGGAAAAATATTTCAACTTGTAAACCACATATATTTTTCTTAGTTGAAAAATAAAGCACAGTTATATAACATAATTCATAATTCATAGATGGACCAATTTTTAACATCGTCTAACCATAAAATTCCCTTAAATGAATTAGCATTACCTTTATTTCCAACTCATTTATCTCTAATATGATTGGATGATGGGTTATTTAACCCAAACTTTATCATGGGTCATTTAGACAACCCCTCTTTTATAATGTAAAAAAGGCAATTGAATCATAATTTATTGATCACGTACTATTGTTGATGGGGGTAGGGGTAGCAAAAACACCTCTTTATTTTGAGACGTCTTGATTATTGACCAATTTATCATCTCTATGTCATGTACTCAAACAAAAAAGGGTTCCATGCAAAAGAAGAGGGGGAGTAAGGTTCACATTGAAGGGGCAATCCAATTTCAACATGGTGATGATATCCAACATTGGTGGCAGCGGGGATGTGAAGGCTGTATGGATCAGAAGATCCAGAAGTGGAACATGGTTGCCAATGCACAGGAATTGGGGAGCTAATTGGCAAAGCAACGCAGACCTCAGAAACCAGAGACTCTCATTCAAGGTTACCTTGGTTGATGGGAAGACATTGGTGTTTCTCAATGTGGTACCTTCCACATGGAGGTTTGGACAAACATTTTCATCCCGGAATCAGTTCTTTTAGCAACTGATGGTGAGCTAGAAGAGGGAGACATATAATATACATCAAACATCATGTCCACAACCATGCAATTTTTAAAGGCTGGAGTGGAGGATATCATAAAGTTTCTTATTTTTTTAATTGATAGTTTTAAATAATTTGATGATGTAGTCCCAAGGATGCATTATACATCTAGCTCCAGATATGTAATTTGTGTTTTGTAATATACTCCAATGGTAGGGAGTATTAAACGTGTATTATTTCATTCATATACTACAATAAAATGATAATCTTAAAAAAAAATTAGCAATGCATGTGTTTTTTTTTTCGTTCCATCGGAAAACTAACAACAAAGAAACAACTACACCGAGCTCAAACGATCCCTCAAAATTAGGGTCTCTAAGTCCCAAGGGGGAGCCTCTATCACGCACCAAGGATTCAAAGGAGAAGCTGCTCCTCTCTTTGCCAACCAATCCGCCGGTTCATTACAATCTCTAGGAATATTATCCAAAGTAACCCTCCAACTCCTTTGCAAGAGCTGTTGAATGGTCCTCAAAGTTGGCATAAATTGGCAACGATCCTCATCCTGTAGAGCCAGAAGAAGGTCTCTGCAATCCACACTACAAATAACATCTCTGTAGCCTTTTCCCCACGCCACTTTCAGCCCATGTTCCAGAGCAGAAGCCTCAGCCTGCAGAGCATTTCCACCATCTTGGTACCCATGAAATCCAAGCAACCACTGGCCCTGTGAATCGCGAAAGATGCCACCCCATCCCATACAATCTGTTTCACTTTTGAAGCTGCCGTCGACGCAAAGGCTCACCCATCCCTCCGGCGATGGTTTCCAACTTCTGAGCATCCGTTGATCATCTTCTATCCCGTCACCACCCTCCATGAATCTGACCATGTCATCATGTTCGTGACAGATGCGACGCCAGGCTTCATTAGCCGACCAGGGAGACTCCTCAAAAACCATATTGCACCTCCACTTCCATATGCCCCATAAACACGCCAGAAATTGGATCCCATACCTGCCTTGAGCATGATGACGGACCCATTCACCGCAATCGTTCACCAGGAAACCTTGCCAAGACAGAGCTCCACTTCGCAGCCAAATCTCTCGTGAATGGGGACAGTCCCTTAAACAATGAAGTACATCCTCTTCCACCGCCGAGCACCGGGAACAATTTGCGTTCACTGCCATATTGCATCGGTAACGGTACGAATTTGTCTGGATAGAATTCTGAAGTATTAACCAGACGAACATACGCACCCGCTCCGGAACCTTCAAATGCCACACCCACTTCCAATTTAATGTTTGAATTGCTTAATGATTTTAATAAAAGAATCAATATTATGACAAACTTCTCCACAACCTTTACATTTAACTGACAAGCACAACACCGTCGGTAACACTTCCTTTTTTTTTTTAAAGGAAACTACAAATTCATTAATCAAGAGCAGGCATAGAAGCCATTACATCTTTATGAACCAAAGTTATGACCTCCCTAGGTACCTCTTCCAACCAAACCATATCAGTATACTTGGAAGCGGTACCAGCTAAGAAATCAGCAACATAATTTCCCCTACGGCGAACAAAAGACAAGTCAACATAATCAAAAGAACGAGATAACATAAAGCAATCACCAACAATACTAGATAAATACGATCGACCATCTGGAGGTTTCTTCGAAAGCTGGAACAGCTGCAAACAATCTGTCTCAAAAAGAACCCGACAAAACCCCATCTGAATGGCAAGCTGCATAGACCAGCGGAAGGCTAAAGCCTCCCCAAGAATCGCTGAAGTTGCATGGAGAAGATATTGTGCTACAGAAGCAAGGACCTCACCCAACATATTCCTCACAATCAAACCAAAACCCACCTCTCCCGTGGTAGCCACAGCTGCATCAAAATTCAGCTTGTAGATACCATAAGGTGGTCGGACCCAAGTTGCCTGCAACAAGGGGGCTGGTCTAGGCAACATTGTCACCTCTAACACCGGCGCAGCAGCTAGCATGGAACATCGCTGGATCACGGCTGCTACGGGCACACTTCCTTTTTTAGAAAAGAAAAGAAAAACTAATTATGAATGGTTAGGCAGCGCTAATTTGCGTGGAAAATTTACTAAGTGCTAGCCTTGGTCGTTAGAAAATTTTTAAACTATTGACGACTTAGGCTATCAATAAAGTGAGGTAACAATATCAATATTAATGACTCGATAATTTAAATTTACCGATCATCGCCACCACCTTTTTCATATTCTGGCATCGATAATCAACAACTAAAACCTCAACGAGCGACTTGGTTACAGAAGGCTAAAATCGTTGGTGACTCCTCAGTTCAGGAACCTGCCTAATAATGGTTGTCAAGTTGCCAAAGGTTGTAGTCGTCAATAGTCTATATATACCTAAACGATGGATATTTGCTGTAGTTTAGAGCTGGGTATGCGGTTAGACCGCCCCGCATAGGCCCGCCCCGCGTAAGCCCGCACCGCGTAGGCCTGCACCGCGTAGGCCCGCATTTAAACGGGCCTCTATTACGCCGGTCCGCCCCCGCCCCGCGGATAAGCGGGCTGGCCCGCGGGCCACAAGCCAAATTAAAAAATAATAAAAATGAAATTTAAAACTAAATTAAAAATATTTTTTTCATTAAAAACCTTATAAACGCCTAAATTAAAAAATAAACTGATTTTTTTTTCCAAAGTTGTCAATTTTTTTCTCAAAAGTTGTCAAATAAATGACTTAAATTTTTTTCTTTTGTAATGCGGTCCAGCCCGCAAAACCGCGGTTCAACCCGCATGAACTCGCGGGTTAAGCGGGCCAGACCGCGTAGGCCCGCTTTTAAACGGGCAACCAATCACCGGGCCACAGCCCGCGCGGGCTGCGGGTTAAGCGGGCCGGCCCGCGGGCGCGGGCCAATTCGCCCAGCTCTACTGTAGTTTATGTGTTTTTTATGATAATTCTTTTTTTTTTTTTTGCATTATCTTGGTCGAACTCACTTTTAATCTTAAATGTGTAACAAGTAACAAGTTAATCAACTGAAAAAGAAAAAGAAAAACATGAATGAAGAAAGGGGAAATTTCTAAAGGGACAAGAGCACGACCGTACTGAATACTTATCACAATCGTGTTGATCGGCACCACTTAGTATTATACATTACGATAGTGATTATTTGAAGTATTTTCATATTTTACTTTCATCATGACCTGTCTGCCCCCTTAATACGCTCGTGGTCATGTTGACTTATAGCGCAATCATGTTGAAGCTAGATCGTTTCACACTTAGTTTTAAGCCGAAAGACTTAGTTTTTATCTTGGTTTTTACACTTGTCGAGAATACGTCAAAGTACTATTGAAGAGATGAGCAAGAAGCTAGATATTATATTTTGACAGAGACTCTCTGCATTGGTTTATCTCCCCCCATTTGCTTATGATATTAATCATCAATGTCATTAGGATTGTATATTTTGTGTTTATGATATGTGACTAAACATCATTTTTTAGATTAAGATGTAATTGACATGAACCCCAATTTTATTTTAGTGAATTGTTGGGCCATTTCAGCCCAACCCAGCCCAACAAGTACCAGCGTTAACATTTCGCGCGGCTGCTCTCAGTTTCTGACTGAGCGAGTTTCACAACCTCGCCACCCTCCTTCGACTGCCGTTTGCTAATGGCGTCGACACCGTTTTCTGCGATCCTCCGCCACAAGTTCCAGAACCTCACCGCAAACTTTCAGCTTCTGAGACTATACCGCTCCGCCTCCACCACCGTCACGAAGCGGAGAGACCTCTACTCCAGAATCAGCCCTCTCGGAGACCCTTCTGTCAGCGTTGTTCCCGTTCTCGAAAAATGGGTCCAACAGGGTAACGCTATCAAGGAGAAGCAGCTCCAGCTCATCGTCAAAACTCTCCGCACCCGGAAACGCTTCACTCATGCACTTCAGGTTAGCACAACATTGAAGGGTTTCAATTCCACATATTTATTTATACTATTATTTATTTACATAAATCATCATTAATAGTAACAACAATTAAGTGAACTAGTTTTTTACAAACTGAAATCAAATGTACTTTGAAAGTGGGAACATCCTCGACGAGTGGTAAGAGTTACGGGACATAAGGGTTGGGGGAATGAATGGTGGTGAACGGGTCAGGGTTCAAACTCTGGTGAAGGAACTAATTTACTAACATTACTAGCAACTAATCCAGTAGGGATTTGTTTTTAAAAGACAAACAGAGACTTAATGAGACATTTGATCGGTTGCTTCTGTATCTAAAATCCAGTAGGGAGAAGATATAATTGAACTGTAGGTATTAACTTGGGAGCTTTGGACATGATTCAAGGAATGTGCATTTGCTGATTTGGACTGTTGGACCAGTGAAATGAGTTCTTCATATTGGTCACGTGTAAATGAGAATCCTGATTGATCAATCTTTGGTAGTCTCAGAAATGACACCTTCTTGTGGTGTATTTGAGGTGATGTTACCATATGTAGAGGTGATGTTAGGCTTTGTGTTCCACTTATAACTATATGGAAATCCATGTTTATAGAAACATGTCTCAACTGTGTGATTAGTCCTATTGGAATAGATGCATACATTTTGCCGCCACTACTGCCACCATTATTTCTCCCAAATCTTCCACCAACAAAGCTCCTGCCTCCACCTCTTTGGAAATTCATGGTAATGATTCGCCATTGCAGCAGGAAATTGAAAGAAGGAAAAATTGCAGAAGGAAGAATTGAAGAGAGTGAAGTTGGTGCGGAAGGTGTAATGGTCCCAGGCTTATTGCTCTTATACCATCATAGGGAAGCACATACCAGAGAAGAAAGGAAGATAAAAGAGAGAGCTCTGTGAAGAACTATGTGAATTCATTGATCAGAATTGTAAAAATGAATGTTACAGTTCAAAAACTCTGATAGCAAGAGTTTATATACTAACTGCCAAAACTAACTGAATGAAAACCACATGCTAACTAAATGCTTGTTAAATTACATTTACATTAATGAAATAACAAACTAACTAACCAGCTAGTTATAACTGAATAACTATTTGTAATAGATGGTGGATTTTCTTAGACCAGAAAAATATTCATTCTATTGTTAAGTAGAAGTGATATGTGACGAAATGACAAGAAAGATTCAAAGAAATAAAACTTGAAATTCTATCTTTTGTTTCTTTAAATTTATTCACTTGTTCCTGGTTATGCAGTAATTACTGAGATATCTTGAATCTTTGATGATATGTTCAGGTTTCTGAGTGGATGAGTAGCAAAGGGCTCTGCCCAATTTCGCCGGGTGACCGAGCCGTGCAGCTAGGTCTTATCGGTAGAGTTCATGGACTGGAGAGTGCAGAGAGCTATTTTCAGAATTTGAGTGATATTGACAAAACTGAAAAAGTCCATGGTGCCCTTTTGAATTGTTACGTGAGAGCAGGATTAGTTGACAAGTCACTCTCCCAGATGCAGAAGATGAAGGAAATGGGTTATGTTTCTTGTCTCAATTACAACAATATAATGTGCCTCTACGCACAAAGTGACCAACATGAGAAAGTACCTGGGGTTTTAGCAATGATGAAAGAGGACGGTGTTTCTCCTGACATTTTCAGCTACAGGGTTTGCATAAACTCTTATGGCGCCAGATCTGACCTCGAGAATATGGAGAAACTGTTGGAGGAAATTGAAAGAGAAGGCCACACATGCGTGGATTGGATGACATATTCTACAGTGGCCACCTTCTACATCAGAGCAGGCCTGAAGGAGAAAGCTCTGGCCTGCCTGAAGAAGTGTGAGGACAATTTAGACAAACGCAGCGCGGTTGCTTACAACCATCTAATTTCACATTATGCAGGTCTTGAGATGAAGAAAGCCATGATGAGATTGTGGAAACTTCAGAAGGCTAACTGTAAGAGGCAACTTAATGGGGAATATATAACCCTGTTGAGTTGGCTGGTGAAGTTAGGGGACCTTGATGAAGCTGAGTATTTACTTGGTGAGTGGGAGTTATCTGGTAACACTTACGATTTCAGGGTGCCAAACATCCTCCTGATCGGATATTCAAAGAAGGGATTGATTGAAAAGGCGGAAACAATGCTCCGAAGCATGGTTGAGAAAGGGAAGACTCCTAATCCTTACAGTTGGTCTATCGTTGCATCTGGGTATGTGGCCAAGGAGAACATGGAGAAGGCATTTCAGTGCCTCAAGGAAGCTTTGGCTGTGCTAGCTGAGAATAAAGGTTGGAGACCAAAACCTAATGTTGTTTCCAGCATATTGAGTTGGGTTACTGATAACAGAGATATAGAGGAAGTAGAAGATTTTGTAAATTCATTGAAGAAAGTGATGTCAATGAATAGGGACATGTATCGGTCCTTGATCAAGCTACATGTTAGATGTGGGAAAGAAGTAGATGGGGTTTTAGAGAGCATGAAAGCTGACAATATTGAGCTCGATGAAGAGTTGGAGGAAATTCTTAAGTCGAGATTGCAATAATATTGATTATTTGTTCTCCCTCCATATTTTTGTCTTACTAACATAGCACTATTTGCTTTTTTTTTTACCTATTCTCTTTTTCTGGACTGAAGTTTTCTTTATCTGTTTAAAACCTTCTTTTATCACTGTAGGCGCTTAATGCTTAAATGTAACTCGATGTAATTTACTAAGAATTGAAGAATTGGGTGACATGATCACGGTGATAAGTTTTTATCACATTTGCATTGAGGAAGTGGCCACTTAAGAAAACGTGTTTGATCCGTTTTAGGTGTATAAATGACCCTAGATAAAGCTTATACAAACATTTTCATCCCGAAATCAGATCTTTTAGCAGTTACTGAGCTAGAAAAGGAGGACCTATACATCAAACATCATGTCCATAATATTTTTCTGAAATGTAATTAAATTAATTCCACTCTTTAATATGTTTGTTTCTTCTCTTTTCAGACAGTTGTTATATAGGAATGGAGGTAATAAAATTTAAAATTTTATTTTTTCTAAATTTGAATTGAATTTAACCATCTCAATATGTTGTTGCTAGTTAATTAGTGATTGAATTGTGAGTTGGTAATTTCCTGTGGATATAATCTTTAATTAACAAAATTTGAATTAATTAAATATCAAGGGGGTGTAGCTCAAATGGTAGAGTGCTCAAAACGCTTATGAGAAGTTCAGGGTTCGACTCCTTGCACCTCCACTTTTGAAAAAATAAATGACTTTATTTTAAGTGATTTTTTAAAAAGTAAAAATTCATCTATATTTAACTATAGATATAATAAGTGATTTTCACTTTAAAAAGTGATTTTAAACCGTTTTGATACAAAATATTTCAAAAATAAATGACTGTATTTTAAGCGATTTTTTAAAAAGTAAAAATTCATGGAGGTAGTAAATTTAAAATTTATATTTGAAATTTTATTTTTTCTAAATTTGAATTGAAATTAACCATCTCAATATGTTGTTGCTAGTTAATTAGTGGTTGAATTGGGAGTTGGTAATTTCCTGTGGATATAATCTTTAATTAACAAATTTTGAATTAATTAAATGTCAAGGGGGTGTAGCTCAAATAAGGGTAATGATATATACACACCTCTTTTTTTATACACTTCATTTTCACCTATTTTTATTTCTATCTCTCTCCTCTTATCATCTATCACATCTTATACTTTCTCACTCTTACTTTTTCTTTTCTTCATATCTCTCTCTTCCTCCACCTTATTCCACCTCATTTTGAGGTGTGAATAAATAATTATTGAATGGTAGAGTGCTCAAAACGCTTATGAGAAGTTCAGGGTTCGACTCTTTGCACCTCCACTTTTGAAAAAATAAATGACTTTATTTTAAGATATTTTTTAAAAAGTAAAAATTCATCTATATTTGACTACAAATATAGTAAGTGATTTTCGCTTTAAGAAGTGATTTTAAACCGTTTTAATACAAAATATTTTGAGTGTTTTCAACGTGTAAAAGTTTTAAGAGAGTATTTTGTTCTACTCCCCTCCATTCCACCCTCATATACTATTTCATTCAATCTTAAAACATCACAAATACAATCTCTTCTCACTTGTCTACCAAACACTACCTAAATGTGCAATGGGTAGAAAACAAGAATCAAGACAAGGGAAAACTCAAAAAGACAAGAGCACGATCGAACTAAATACTTACGGCACTTGGCACGCTCGTGCTGATCATATCTTTGAAGCATGACGCAAGTAACCTGCTGGGGAGGTCAACAGAAGCACACTCCTAAGCATCATAATCGAGCCCTCAAAGCTAAAACAACCCCTTAAAACAGAAACCAAATTTTAAGGAAATAAAGCAAAAAAACCTCTATCTGTCACTCCAAGGTTTGGAATGTTTCAACCCGACCCGTAAAAGCGTTACCATTAACACGCGACTGGTCTCTCTTCCTTACTGAGCTAGTTTCGCAACCTCACCACCCTCCCTAGCTTCTCAACTCCTCTACCGGCGTTGGAAATGGCATCATCACCGTTCTCTGCGATCCTCCGCAACAAGTTCCATAGCTTCACCGCCACATTTCAGCTTCTGAGACCGTATTGCTCCGCCTCCACCACTGTCACGATTAACCGGAGAAACCTCTACTCCAGAATCAGCCCCCTCGGTGACCCTTCTCTCAGCGTGGTTCCCGTTCTCGAAAACTGGCTCCAAGAGGGTCACGCCGTCAGGGACCAGGAGCTCCAGCGTATCGTCAAAACTCTACGCACCCGGAAACGCTTCACTCAAGCTCTACAGGTTAGCTCAACATTTAGGGGTTTCAATTTCATGAACTGTTTTTTTTTCTCTGTTCCTTGATTGTTCAGCTTCTTAGCAAATGTAACTAGTTGAGTATTGGAAATGAGGAAGAAAATGCACCTGGAGACTTTTGCTTCCACAGATTTATATTATTTTTTGAATTAAGTTTTTTGTTTTTTAAATCAATAAGGAAAGAGATACAAAGAAAATGTTTTGTTCACTCTCATTCCGTCCCCACCTTTAGAGAGAAATAGGAGCTGAAGAGGGAGAAGCGACGAATATGATAAGTGATGTGATAGAACAGAGCGATAAACAAAAACTGGCTAGAAATGGGACATAGGAGAAACTAGCTGTGAATGTATCATAGTTGTAGATACAATTGGCTACCATGAGTCGTTGGTTCGAGTGGTAAGTGATGTGATAGAACAGAGCGATAGGAAGTAAAACTGGCTAGAAATGGGACATAGGAGAAACTAGTTGTGAATGTATCAAAGTTGTAGATACATTTGGCTACCGTGAGTTGTTGGTTCGAGTGATAATAACTATTCCGCTTTATAAGGTCATGAGTCTGAATCTAGTAGCTAGCCCCATCGGTGGATGCTCCCTGCTCGAACAATATTGTCTTTCATGGAGGATAATGTGTTGGACAAGATTTTTTGCCTACATGGCCTCAAAGCAACTTTCAGATGGTGGATGTTCTCAGACCGGAAAAATGTTCATTCTATTGTTAGAGCTTATTGGAGCTTAATGCTTATCAACTAGAAAAGAACACTAGATAAACTGCAAGTCTGCAATAAGTGCTCTCTTGTTTGCATCCAGACGGATTGAAAATGACAAGACATTGCCAAAGAAGAATAAAAGAAATAAAACCTGAAATGCAATCTTTTCTTTCTTTAAAATTTATTCACTTGTTCCTGGTTATGCAGTAATTACTGAGATATCTTGCATCTTTGATGATAAATTCAGGTTTCTGAATGGATGAGTAGCAAAGGGCTCTGCCCAATTTTGCCAGGTGACCGAGCCGTGCAGCTAGAACTTATTGGTAGAGTTCGTGGACTGGAGAGTGCAGAGAGCTATTTTCAGAATTTGAGTGATAGTGACAAAACTGAAAAGGTTCATGGTGCCCTTTTGAATTGTTATGTGATGGCAGGATCAGTTGACAAGTCACTCTCCCAGATGCAGAAGATGAAGGACATGGGTTTTGTTTCTCCTCTCCATTACAACAATATAATGAGCCTCTACACACGAACTGAACAACATGAGAAAGTCCCAGATGTTTTGGCAATGATGAAAGAAGACGGTGTTTCTCCTGACATTTTCAGCTACAGGATTTGCTTAAACTCATATGGCGCGAGATCTGACCTCGAGAATATGGAGAAACTGTTGGAGAAAATTGAAACAGAAGGCGACATTGCCGTGGATTGGATGACATATTCTACGGTGGCTAACTTCTACGTGAAAGCAGGCCTGAAAGATAAAGCTCTTATCTACCTGAAGAAGTGTGAGGACAAGGCATACAAACGCGACGCAGTTGCTTACAATCATATGATTTCACATTATGCAAGTCTTGGGAAGAAGAAAGACATGATGAGATTGTGGAAACTGCAGAAAGATAACTGTAAGAAGCAACTTAATAGGGAATATATAACCATGTTGGGTTGTCTGGTGAAGTTAGGGGACCTTGAGGAAGCTGAGAAATTACTTGGTCAGTGGGAGTTATCTGGTAACACTTACGATTTCAAGGTGCCAAACATCCTCCTGATTGGGTATTCACGGAAGGGATTGATTGAAAAGGCAGAAACGATGCTCCGAAGCATGGTTGATAAAGGGAAGACTCCTACTCCTAACAGTTGGTCTATTATAGCATCTGGGCATGTGGCCAAGGAGAACATGGAGAAGGCATTTCAGTGCTTCAAGGAGGCTTTGGCTGTGCTAGCTGAGAATAAAGGTTGGAGACCAAAATCTGATGTTGTTTCCAGCATATTGAGTTGGGTTACTGATAACAGAGATATAGAGGAAGTAGAAGATTTTGTAAATTCATTGAAGAAAGTGATGTCAATGAATAGGGACATGTATCTGTCTTTGATCAAGCTATATGTTAGATGTGGGAGGGAAGTAGATGGGGTTTTAGAGAGCATGAAAGCTGACAATATTGAGCTCGATGAAGAGATGGAAGAAATTCTCAACTCAAGATTGCAACAATAGTGATTTTTTGTTTTCCCTACCTTTTTTTTTTGTCTTGCAACAATTTTATATTGCATCATTTGCATTTTATCTCCTCTCTTTTCTGGTGTAAGTGTATCAAGTTTTCATTGAGGAAGGTGGGCATCTAAGAAAACGTGTTTGATCTGTTTTGAGGTAGAAATATGTTTTTGGTCATGCTAAATATTTGGTCATATAATTTCAAGACGTATGGGATGAGTCACAAATTTTGGAACTAATGTGATTTTGGTCACTGATTTTTGGAAATATATGTTTGACTCATAAATTTTACTAAAAATATTTTTTAGTTCATAAGTTTCTTATATTTAGAATCTTGATGTATATTTTAAATTATGTGAATTATAATGTATTTTCTACCTACTTTATTTTAAAATATGTACTATAAGAAAATGTGATTAATTAAAAGGACTTAAAATAGGCCTTGTGTACAAAGGTTGTGAGGAGGTGATGATTAAAGGGTTGCATACTCAACTATAAGAAAATCACCACTCTTGTTATTTGAGGGTTTGTGGTTGGGTTTGGGGCTTTTGGCCTTTGTTGAATTCTCATTCGTGCTCGTTCGCCGTGCCTAGAAAAGTGTCAAATACCTCCTCCCCTTTTAGACTTTTTTTCAGAAAGAAAGCAAAGTAAGGAATTTATTCAGCTTTTTAAGTGCATGTTTCATTGTTTGTTTACACCCATGCATGTATCTTCAAAGATAAAACCAAAGGGTAATTGAATTAATTCATGATTAGTTGATAATAATGTACTATGTCCATATCTACAAGACTACACCTACATCAAGTGAGGATAGGTTATTTCAACTATCATCTCCCCATAAATAAAGATTTCAAATTCTCATGCATTTAGTAAAATTTTAGTTGCTGACTAACCCTCATCATAGAGATTTCTTGATGCTTCTCAAGAGTAAGTTTCTGTGGATCTTCCAACTTACTACTAGCGTTCTATCTGGTAGTCTAGAGGTGTTTTGTTTTTGTTATACCATTTTTTATTAACAAAAAATGTGAAAATATAAATGTTTCTGCGGATGAATTAATCAAGAAAAAGTAGGAAGAAAAGGAAAAAGGTAGAAATGGAAAAGACACTTGAGAAATGAGATGTAACAAAAGGGACCTTTCAAAGAAGTAAAGAGGGTTTTTTTTAATTAGAAAAAGGGAAAAGAGGGAATACAAAGAGTAGTTGGGCCCACCAAGTTATGGGCAGTTTATAAGCTGTATATGATTATTCCACAACTCTTGTGTTATATTATTGACCACCAATCTCTATCCGTCTGATAGTAATACTGAGGACCAATCAAGTGTCATTATTAGTCAGCAAGAGTCAGATATTTAATTTTACTTTAAACTTAATCACCGTCTTTTCATAATTTCCAAAGCCGCGGAATACCTTGATTTAATTTTAATAACAACTTCCCATACCGGCTTGTCTCCACGCTTCGGCTAACGGCTCATTCTTGATGAGTCCCAACTCCAACCATTCTTGTGTGACTCAAAAAAATGAAAATATGCACAACACTGGTCAACACTAACATTGAAAGTCTAAACCTAAAAACTAAAAAGACACTCATGTAATTGATGGAGAAAGTAGTTTTGTCAATGGGATTTTTTTTTCAATTGTTTAGTAAAGCAAATTAACTTGCCACTAATTTACTTATGGGTTTGTTCTATTTCGTTTAGTGAGTTAATCACTTAATCGTGAAGTGAGTTAATTGTGAAATAAGAGATTAGTTTCACAGACATAACTAGCGTAAATAAAAGTATCTCGATTAAGAAAAAAAAAGTAAATTACTATTATAATTTTTTTAGAAATAAAGGAAACTTTTAATGTGTTTCATTAACGAAACTGATACTTAGAGAGCTTAACAATATTAGTAACTTTTATTTTTAATTTTAGTGAAATTCTAATTTTTTGTTTTGAAAATAGAAATTCTCAACTTTAAATACTCTATCATATTACAAGTCAAATTCTCATAATATTTTATAAAAAATATAAGTCTTTATACCACGTCTATGAAACATGAATTAGTTTTTTTTCTTCGTGTTTATCCTTATATTTAATACTTAATATAAAATTCATTTTTCTATTCCCAAAATTTTGTTTTATTTCTCACGCCACTATTATTTAGAGAAAGTAAAACATGGAGAGAAATTTGTTTTTTGATAAGCCATATGGAGAGGATTTTTTTGGTTAAAAGAGGAAGACATAAGGAGAGAATTTTAAAAAACTACAAATTTATCGCTACTACTAATTTTAACTTTTAATCTTAAAAAGTTAAGTTAAAATGACTTACACAGGGAGTGCTATTTTTGCTGGAACTTAAATGCACAATCTATCTGTAAATTTGGCTTTTTCCAAGTATAATTCATTACTCCTTTGATTTTTTTAATTTCCTTTTTCTTTTTTTTTCTTCTGACACAACTTTGCAGTTTTATTCTTTGGGTACAGGGTTTTGCGTAGTTTAAGCCGAGAAGCCACAAAACATAGATCGAGTCGGAAAAAAAAACACAAACATTAGCAAATCTATGTCTTAATATTATGGAATTTATTTTATTATATAGTCCAAATCTAAAACACCTTTATTTGTTTCACACTGGTTTTCACTCTCCCCTAGCTAACACAACAACTAGCTTCTCCTCCACCACCACTCTGCTCTACCCCTTCTTCCTTTTCCTCTTTCTGCATCTCTTCTTCTACCCTCTGAATGCTAAATTGAAGCCAAGTTTGTCACTTGGTGTAGAAACACTTTCAAAATACTATCTTCAAAATGAGGGGTTCTTTAGGTGCAGTAATAGGTGGAAGATACCCATCAAGTGATGGAGTTACCCAAATGGGTGGAATCATAAGGCATGACAGGAAATGCAGAGACATCATTGTTCTTGTGATCTTTATAGCTTTTTGGATTGCAATGATTGTTAACTCCAGCTTTGGTTTCAACCAAGGAAACCCACTAAGGTAAAATCTTCAAGTTTCCATCCTTTTTCTAACTTGAGCACTGTGTTATGTAATTAGTGGAATTTCTGCAATTGTTAAGTTATATAGTTTTGATTGAATGTAAATTTTAACTCAATGGAGTTCTTTTATAGGGAAATTGTAATTGATACATTTTTCTTCCTAGTGGTTCATGATTTTCAACTTTCCTTTTTCTTTTTTCCTTCCTGAGCCTTTGATTAGAATGGTTCATTGAGAATATACAAAAAAGTAAAGAAGATTTTTTTTTTTTTTAGTAAATGGGTGTTCTGTGAACTTTCCCATGCTTCAAATTGCATGAAATCCTGATTTAAACAAGATTTGTACTATTCAATTTTTTATTTTAGCAAATGTGTGCTTACTGGGCCTATCAACTATCACAATACTTTTTCAACTGGGGATTAATCTTGTTATTTCTTTGGGTAATGGCTGCTGAGGAACTTAAAGCAGGAAGTGAAACTTGAATGTGTAGAAGCATGAAGCCTGCTACTTTTATTCTCATTTTGTTGTTTTCATTGTGTAATTTGTGATAATTGGCACTATTGCTTATCAGGCTTACTTATGGGCTTGACTACAAAGGGAATGTGTGTGGGGACAAGCATGCGCACCCTGGTCTTCGTAAATTGGAGCTTAGATATTGGCAAAACCCTAATCAGGTTTATCAGAGTGGATTGAAGGATAGCCAATTTAAGCTTTCTGATGCCCGCAGTATATGCTTATCGGACTGCCCTGTGCCTGCGGATGATTCTCTTAACTGGGTGTGTGATTATCCTGAAGGAGATATTCGTCTTTCGATGGAAGATTGGATTAAAAGGAACTATGATTATTATGAGTTCCTTACACCAGAAATGAGAAACTCCTCTCTTAAACTTCAGGGCCCATGTTACCCTGTCATATTTCCGAGTGTAAATGGTGAGCAGACTATTCCATTTTTTATGCATTCATAAATTAATATTTTGCTGTATGTTTGCTAATGGTTATGTGGAGGCATTTCTTTGATTTTTTTTACCTTAGTTACAAGGTATCCTCCTATATATTATGTATCATCTTTGTAATACCTGTAACTTAAAGCATATTTTTGTCTATAGTTTACTGGAGTTGCCAATTTATTGCTCGAGCATCAAATGCGTCTCTAAATCACTGGCAGCTGATGGGTGGAGATAACATCAATAAAGACATTCTTATTGATAAGTCCATTCACAAGGCTATTAATTCTCGGTCGGCTGTCTTAAAGGTTAAAATTATTCAGCTTCCTAATTCTTTTATTGGAATTATCATTGTGATTTTGTCCCAAGGAAGCATAATCTCTCAACATCAACATTTTACAGTATTTAGTTGTATATTTGATATGTTGTGGTTAAAGAGATAAGAAAACAAACGGAATGAAGTGCGGAAATCTGTGCTTAGACCTTACATATTCAGTTTCATATGAATTATGTGCTGTAGAATTACAATGTTTTATGTGTTATATTTGCAGAGGTACATGGCTGACATAGGAAAGGCGTGGCCTGTTCTGATTGTTTGTGGAGGGATTTTACCTCTTTTCCTGTCTGTGATTTGGTTGATGATGATTCGGCATTTTGTCGCTGCAATGCCATGGATAACAGTCGTGCTCTTTAATGTTCTAATGATATCAGTTACAATGTTCTACTATCTAAAAGGTTTGAACCTCTCTTGGGTTATTTAAGTACTTCTTGAATCAAATATTGGTGCTTTTATGGGAATATCATTATAAAGGTATCAAAACAAATTATCTATACTACTCTTCAACTAATGTGTTTTTTCCTATCTCCATCTATTTATTTTATTCTTTGTTCCTTACCTCCTGCATGGATTTTTTTTTGCCCTTTCTTTTCTTTTCCAGTCATTTACAAAATCACTTATGTAATGGATTTTGTGCCAAGACAGGAAAAATTATTGTTAAACAATGAAGATCTTTTTGTTTTAAATCTTGCAGGAAAAAAGGATCCCTGGGTAAGGCCCAAGATACAGTTGTTCTAAATATGCTTTTGGTAAAAGATATAACTTCCAATCAAAATGAAAGGGGTCCATATATAAAAGAAAATTGTGATGTGTTTCTCATATAAAAATATTGGAGTTTCTAGATGATCTTGAGTTTTATTCTTGGAGATTTATTCTGATGGAAGTTATTGATGTTGATCTTATCCTTTTCTTCCTATGCAAATGGGCATTGAAAACTAAAAAAAAATACTTAGTTGGTTATTCTAGTTAAAAACTATTCTTATATTACTATTGAATTGTTTATTTTAGCCAAATAATATTTTAGCTTTATCTGGATGTTGACAAACATCATTCCAACAATAATGCCGAGTTAATTTGTCTTCCTAATTTTCAGCTGGATGGATCGGAAATGATGCTATTTCTCCCATCATTGGGGAGCATGACCCTTATATTAATGTATTCGGGAGAGTAAGTAACATCCTAGTTGAGTTCCCCTTCCCTCTCTCTATTGATGATTTTTGTTTGTACATCTAATGAGACAATTTTACTTTCAGGAGCTGAGTCATCTACGTGTTGTCACTGTACTGATGACCTTTATCACAGTTGTTGCCATTCTTACTTCAATTGCTATTGTTCGACGCATCCTTATGGCAACATCTGTCCTGAAGGCAAGTATCACTACATGATATGCAATTATCCAACTTCAATTAAACTGTAGAATGTTTCCCCGCATGTAATATCTTTAGTTTGCATATCTGGTTGTTACAGTGTTAAACAATTTTTTGTCAAAATTGTTGAACATAGTAATGCAATGATAGAACCACTAGTATGTGTGAAATGATATGCAATTTTTATTTCCTTACACGAGTCATTAATTTAATTAATTTAATGCAAATTTTGTTCACAGGTTGCTGCAAAAGTGATAGGAGAAGTTCAAGCACTCATTATTTTCCCACTCATACCTTATGGTATCCTTGCTGTGTTTTACATGTTCTGGATTTCAGCTGCTCTCCATTTGTTCAGCTCTGGCCAGATTGTTCAGAATGACTGCAACTCTAACTGTTGCACATATGATCTCATGGCAAAACGGGTGAATTGTGATCGTTGCTGTGGATATAGCATTAAATACACACCTCATATCGGAGTTTCCATCCTTTTCCACTTATTTGGGGGCTATTGGGCTACACAATTTTTCATAGCATCCTCCTCAACAGTGATTGCTGGATCTGTTGCCTGTTATTACTGGGCTCATGGTGAAACATCGGTGAGTCACAATGCATTGTCCAACATGAATAATGCAATTCAGAGGATTCAGTGAGGGTTTTCTGCAGTCAATATAACTCGAATTTTAATAGATTAAACAACATGTAATCCCAGCCTAAGCAGGGCCATAGTTTTTGGTTTGACTCAGAAAAGTAGTCATGAATCATGATATTATAAATTATCGAAATATTATTCATTCTATCAAAGAACAATATGTGTAAGAATAGGTTTTAACCAGATTCTTAAACTACTTGTTTCAACTTTCAAGGACCATAGTCCATAGGTGAATTTGCAGCTTCATAATGTTGAAAATCGAATTCAGATCTAACTTGCAAACTGCTGGTGCTTGATTTGAATTCGATCTTCTATTAAGCATTTTGACTTTGATACACTTAAAATTCTTTTATCCATGTTATTAAATATAATTCATTGTTCTTCTTGCAGCCAGAAGTTCCATTTCTTTCAGTCTTTTCCTCTATGAAGAGACTTATGCGTTACAGTCTTGGATCTGTGGCCCTTGGTTCTCTGATTGTGTCATTTGTAGAATCAATCCGCTTTCTGCTTGAATCTATGCGTCGCAAACTAAAAGTCTCTAGTCATGGGTATGGGAGTTGGATAGGCAATGCTCTATACCAATCATCTCAATGTTTTCTCAGGTGTATTGAGTGGACCATCAAATCAGTAAACCGAAATGCTTACATCATGGTAAATTTTGTTAATCTACAGTAGCCATCATAAAGCATATTTTTATGCATGCACTAATGGCAAAAGTTTCTTTACACTTTGAAAATTATTAACTTGTCTAATTTTAACTTCTTGAGCATCTTCTTGGTTCCTGCAGATTGCTATAACGGGCAAAAGTTTCTGCAGTGCTTCTTCTATTGCAACAGAATTGATCATGAATAACATTTTAAAGATAGGGCGCCTTAATGTAATTGGAGATATCATTTTGTTCCTTGGAAAATTATGTGTAAGCCTCTCGAGCGCGGTGTTTGCGTTCCTCATGTTGGACACACACAAGTACAGTTCAGACCATAACAAGACCTCATCTCCACTCTTTCCTGTTGTGGTATGTTTTCTATAATCTAAAGAGAATGAAAATGGTAATTCATTATTAAAAGTGTCAGATTATATATCCTTAAAAAGAGGGAAAGTCTTCCATTATGTTTTCTATTTCTGAACTGCTACCTGAGTGAAACATAACCTTAATGGATATCCTACCTAAAAGGACCAATAAAGGGCAAACCGGGTGCTATAAAGCTCCCGCTATGCGCGAGGTCAAGAGAGGGGCCGGACCCACTTTGTGGATCTAATGCAGGCAAACCTTGCATTTTGCAAGAGATTGATTTCATAGCTCGAACCTGTATCTGCAAAGTCATCTTAAACTTGACCTCTTACCGCTGCGTCGAGGCTCACCCTCTTACTAAAAGGACCAAGAGAAGGAAAAAATAGTAAAATGAAGTTTACTAATTCACCATTAAACTTGAATTTTGAAATTTTCAGAACCTTATTATATTTTTTTTGTTTAAAATGCAGATGTGCTGGGCTCTTGGATACATTGTTGCAACTCTCTTCTTTGCAGTTGTGGAGATGTCAATTGACACCATCGTTCTCTCATACTGCCAGGATTCTGAAGAACACCAAGGGACAGCTCAATATGCTCCACCCCTTCTCATCGAGACTCTTAGTGACCAAAATGAAATGCAGAGACTTACACAAGGACCCTAATGAGAAGTGTCCCATGTATAATTTTGGGTGATGTTGGCAAGATTTAGATTTTTGTTTAGGTGCTTATTTTTGCCTCCATAGCTCTGTTATTACTTCCCCTTGTATATATGTTTATGCACAAACAAGGGTGGGGACTGTAGGGTGTCCTTTTGCCGAATGGGATATGTAGCCAATTGCCAGGGGCACAAATAGAAACATCTATTACCCTTTTCCTATATAATTATAACTTACTCAAAAGTACTTCTTCTATTGCAGAAACCCACATTTCAAACAAGCCAAAATTCAAATATTATTTTTAAAATAAAAAGATTATATTTTCAAAGAGATAGCTAGCAATGTGTTAGACTAGTGGTACGCAAACGACCCATATAAGGGTGAGGATGCACATTTTTCCTCTTCTATCTCTTACGGTCTGTCAGGCTATCACTATTACCACTATGTGATACCCTAGATGACAGCCACAAGCGCTTGACTTCATCCTTCACCCTCGCCACCCAGCATCTATCGTCTCTAATAAGCACTAATAAGCACCATAGAAACGATAATGTTGTTGACATTTGTCACTATTGTCGAGCACTAGCCACTAGGCATCCTCCACAGCTCCACTGTCTAGAATCCTTCGCAATTGTTGTTGGCGTCTTCACCTAGCACCCTCCACTACCACTATTGTCAGCTACCTTCCACCATGGTTACTTCAAGCATCATCTGCCATCACCACTGGACATCCACCACAATGCCACTACTATTGATCACCTAGTACCACCATATTAGATCTTATCTTTTCTACATTAGAGGTTTGGCAAATTATTTGTTATGGGGGATGGAAAATTTTGAATCTTCAGCTTCCTTCATGTAGGGTTCTTTCGCCTAATTTCTAATTTGAATCAGGTGATCATACCAATGGTGGTCAAGTTATTGTCAAAGTTGTTCTTAGTCTTATACTTTTGACACAATTTACCTTTTTTTTAGATTATTCTTTGTTGGATTCTATATCCACTGTCTTCTTCAAGTTATAATGGTTTACTATAAAACTTATTAGAATTATTGAACTTTACATAAATAGATTCTTCAATAACTAAACCTTATGGTGTTGTATACTCTATATACTTTAGATTATTGAATAAATTGAGTTTGAGTTATTTGAATGGAAAAAACTTCATCGGAAGAATTAACGCCACCAAAATAAGATGTTTTTGACTCAAATATAATTGCTTCTCACGGAGAACATTCGTGATTATGCCAAAAATATAATACTCTCTTTCCAAAACTTTTTATTCTTGAGTTTTTTTTTAGAAAGCTCAATAATATATATTAAAATAGTAGAAAGCTTGAGACTCTCAAGCAAAGAGAAAACAGCATAGGACAAATAAACACCGCAAAAGAGAAAAAAGCCCCAAACACCCACACAAACAAACCCAAAAAAGAACGGGTCCATTTACCATACACAAGAATTTTTTTGTGTAAAGTTACACAACTCTCACTTTTACCTACTATGATAGGTTTTCAGGTCATTGATATTTTTCATTTAAAAATATATATATTTACTACCTCCTCCTCTCCACCACCTTCCTCCCCTCAACCTCCACCATCCGCTGTCGGCACCACCACCCTATTTTCTCCAGATTCACTGAATCCTTTCTTCAAACTCACTAGAAAACTTCCTTCAACCCACCAAATCTGAACCAGGTCCAAAAGGGGTGTTGCAGAGAGAATCTAATTGGGTAAGGGTAATTGAGAATTTAATTGGAGTTGAAGGAGGAGGATTTTGGAGGGATGTTTGATTCACGTTCTTCTCACTGCGTTACCACCGTACCCCGTCATCGCCCTTTCCCCCATCGCCAGTGAAGTCACGACCTTCTCTCTCAGGTCGTTTTCCCTCTCTCAGACCTGCTCTGTTCTGATTGCTTCCAAATTTTTGCTGTTGTTGTTCCAGCATTGAACCCTCTCTATCTGTTTGTGTGAAAATTAGGGGAAAGAAAGGGGAAGAAGTGTTCCAAGCATGATAATGGGTCTACAGATGGTCTTTGAACCCATTTATCGTAAATCCTACAAGAGCAAGATATGATGTAAAATTCTGGAAGAGTAAACTATGTTGTTGAGTTAAATCAATCACGAAGTGCCCTCCTTCATATGAGTTAAATCAATTCTACGGGTGGTTTTGTTTTTGTTTATTGGTTTTCATTAGGGTGGTTTTAATTTTTCTGGGCAGAAACCAAACTTCCTCTTCCTCCTCCTCATTGTTTGAGCAAACCCAACATTTCAGATCTGTAAATGACAGAGATCGAGCAAACCCAGCATTGCAGGGAGGAGAGAAGGAAGGGGGTGGAGTTGGTGGTGGAGGAAGGAGGGTTCGGCGGTGGCGGTGGCGGTGGTGCCGGCGGCAGATGATGTGGAGGTTGAGGGGAGGAAGAGGGAGTTGGGTTTGGGGCCCCCCCTATGGGGCTCCGCGCCCCACCTCTTTTTTTTTAACCCATAAATGCCCTACGGAACTTAAACTTCCGTATTCAATAAAATAGAATACGGAAGTTAAAATTTCGTATTATAACTCTGACAGTCATCACCTTTTCCACCATTACTCCTCCCTCCACCAACCCCTCCACCATTACTCCTCCGTCACCAACCCCTCACCAGCCCCCTTAACCCCCTCAATGCCTCCAGACCACCCTCTCTCTCACCCTCTCCTACCTCACTTTCATCCTCACTTCCATTCTTCCTACCACCACCACCAACTCCTTCATTGGCAAGCTCTCCACCATTGGATGCAAAAAGATAGCATTTGAGGTAAGTGTTGTTAGTTGTTTGTTGTATGTTGTTAGTTTAAGTAGTTGAAGTTGTTAGATTAAGTAGATTAAGTAGTTAGAATGATGATTTTCTGAATTCTGAGATGTGTTAAAATACGGAATATAAAGTTTCGGAGTCTATACGAAAATTAATATACCGTATTCAATACGAATTATAAATTTCCGTATTCAATACGAATTATAAAGTTCCGTATTCAATATGGATAATAAAGTTCCGTATTCTCTTCCAGGGATGACAGAATCATTTTTATTTCATGAATCCCAATTGATTGAAGTTGGATTGAACAATGCTCAACCTGAAGAGGTGCCACCACCAGCATTTGTACCCCCGTGTATAAGTATAGATGTCTCGCATTTATTTACAACTGATCAGGTATTCTTTGAACAGATTTTTGCATTGTTTTGAAAGTGTAATATATCAATTCTTATTATGTCTTGATCACCCTTGTTTATGCCTTGTTTGTGTGTTGGGTATGCATCATTGAACAGATTTTCCCTACCCGTGATGATCTTATCAATTGGGTTCATGGAATTGCGATTGAAAATGGATATGTTGTGTTGATCACAAAGTCAGATAGCGGTGGGAATGGAAGCAGAAAAGCTTATGTCATGTTGGGGTGCGAGAAGCATGGTAAGTATGTTCCCTACAGAGACCCTGACCTTGTTGAAGGAACGAGAACAGAAAAGACAGAATGTCCTTTTAGACTAAAAGGACGACCTATGAAAAATGGCATAGATAGAGATTGGCGGCTAAAGGTGATGGAAGGTACACACAACCATGAACCAGCTAGGTCACTACTTGGCCACAATTTTGTTGGTCGTCTAAATTCCGAAGAGAAGGAGCAAGTGGAAAAAATGTCAAAGAGTTGGGTTCCACCGAGAAAGATGCTGTTGACTTTGAAGGAAAACAATCCTTTAAACTTGACTACCATATCTCAGATTTATGGTGCTTGCAAGAGGTTAAGAAAATCCCTCCGCGGGTCATTGACAGAAATGCAACACTTGTTGAAGAAGTTGGACGGTGACAAGTACGTCCACTTTGAAAGACATGAGCCTGGATCGGAAGTCATTAGGGATGTATTTTGGGCTCATCCAAATGTTATCAAACTGTTCAACACATGTCATAATATAAAAGTACACAAAAAAATATACAAATATACAGTCACTCGCCCCGACCCCTACCGCCACCCCTACCGCCACCCCTCCGACCTCTAGGTCCACGAGCTCTGCCTCCACGAGCGCCCTCTGCAGATGCACCCTCTCCACGGGCTCTGCCTCCACGCGCTCTACCTCCACGACCTCTGCCTCCTGCAGCTCCAGCTCCTCGGACAGCAGCAAAGGCTACTCCCTGGGTACCGATGAATGCGCTGGATCTAATAAGATCCAGCGCCCTCTCAGTGAGGGATCGGGCATGCGTGCCAACTGCAAGAGCATCTGGCACCTCCAGTGACTGCTCCAACAAGTCCACGGCCTGACGCACAACCGTCTGCAAAAATAATGTACATAAATGTGAGTGTACAAATAAAATATCATGAACAAAAAATCACAATTGCATGAAAAATAAAATTCAAACTTACCACAGCACTGAACTCCTCCCTCCTATCATCAGGGATGATGAACCGATGGGACACACCGCCATACCACCTCATGTACTCCTCCACAGCCTCTCCCGAATGAGTAGCAGGGATCCCCTGAGGGCGCAGGTGCGGCACAAAATCAGCATAGGCAGCATCTGCGGTCTCAGCAAGGGACCCAGTCGTCTGGATCTCGGAGGGGTGTCGAGGGACATCCTGGATGTAGCCAAACTGGCGCAGAACCCTCTTTGGTAGATGTCGTCGAACAACACGGCCAAATGGCGTCCGGATGTAGCCAGAATACAAGGCCCTCTGATCCCGTGGTCGATGAGCCCGATGGTCCTCAAATGGGGTCCATATAATGTCATCCACCGTCAGCTCATCGAGCATGACTCGCCTCTCATCGAGGCCTGCATGCCCGACCCGGGACGTAACCCACCGCCGCGCCCTAGGCTGGGCCTGCGAGTACTCCGGATCCGCCCTCCGGATAATGACGCGATCAGAAAGGTACTCGTAGGCCCATCCTAGCAAGAGTGAGCTGAAACCTCCCATCTGGGTCGTCCCCCTCCTGGACGCTCGATCAAGCTGGTCGTACAACGTAGCGAGCGCAATCGCGCCCCACGCGTACTCGGACACTCGACCGAGATCCTGCAACATACCTATCCAGTAGACGGTCGTGTGGTATCCACCGCTCTTGCTAGCAAAGAGCGTCGCGCCTAGCTGGTTCACCAGCCAAATCCGTGCAGCGTCCTCATATCGGTGCTCTACAATGAAATGAATTGAGTTAACAGTTTATAACAATACAATAATAATAGATACTATTTAATCAAGTAATAATTAAGACATACCCTCCAACACAGCATCATACAGGGTCTGCAAGACCCCAAAGCGAATAGTCTGGCTCCTGTTCTTATCAAACTCAGCATGATAACGAGCAACAGATCCTCCCATCAACTCAGCACATAGCGCTGCACACTCGTCCCTCTCCCCCCTCCCCTCCCAGGCGTATAGAACCTCGACCCCATGGGGAGATGGAGAAGAGCCGACACGTCGTCCAGGGTGATGGTCATCTCCCCAAACGGCATGTGGAAGCTACTAGTCTCCTCATGCCATCGCTCCACAAGGGCCAAAATGAGGCCTGCATCTGTCTCCGAGTAGCTGCACCAGGGTAGCTGATGAAGACCCGTCTGCTCAATCAACTCTCGAACCCTCCTGTGACTGTCTGAATCACCATCACAAGCAAGGTTCCAAACCTTCCCCCCAGCTGTGGCCACCCTCAAGTGTCGACGGTCCACATACCGCTCGTCTGTGCGTAGGAGTGCATGCCACGTCCAGGGAGCCTTGTGATCAGCATAATGCGTGAGAAGCGACAGATCAACAGGCCCCCCCGGAAACGGCGGCAACCTCTGGATCAGGTCCTCCTCGCCACCCTGTGCCTCTGGCACGACATCAGCATCAACATCAGGAGGAGGAATACTATCCTCGTCATATGACCCCTCCTCGCGGGATGACTCCTCGTCGGATGACTCATCGCCGGATGACGACTCGCCTGATGACTCCTCGCCTGGTGACTCACGGCGAGGTACCTCAACCATGGGAGACGGCGGAGTAGGAACTGGATCAGTAGGCTCAACTGGAGCTGGAGCTGAAGCCTCTACCATGGGCGACTGCATAGAATCAACTGGAGCTGGAGCTGAAGCCTCAACCGCTTGAGAGGTCGCAGCATGATCGCCGCGCCGGCTAGAAGCATGTAATCGCTGGTGTCTATCCTCTGTAGGCCCCGCATCCTCACTAGCTCGAGACCTCTTTCTGTTCTTCATTCTCACTATATATTCAGAGCAAACATTTTCTAAATAAATTCACTGAATAAATTATACTCGCTCAATTACTAAATTTCTCAATTAAATCTCTAAATAAAATCACTAAATAATTCACGATGTTAATTATAAGTTTAAAAACATTTTATAAATTAACTAAGCTAATTAGATTAGGTTTTATAAATAAACTAAGCTAATTATATTAAGTTTTATAAAAACATTTTATAAATTAAGTTTATAACTCTAAACAGACACCAAATACGGAACATTAAGTTTCATATCCAATACGGAACATTAAGTTTCATATTGAATACGGAATATTATGTTCCGTATCGAACCAGAACTCCATTAACGACATTGCATGATTGGAACTCGCCCCAAAGACCAATTTATACAATTTCAGCCAACCTAACATCTACTTAAGCATAAATCGACTATCCTAGGGTTGAAAGATTCCATAATTTCAAGTTAAATGGTGAATTCAAGTTGAAATCCAAACTTACTTACCTCTAGGTTCAATGCAATGAATGGGGAGAATGGGGTTGATGATGGAGACAATGGTACCCTGTCCAGATGATGATTGAAGCAAGGAGAGCGTCGGTCTCGAAGATTGCAGAGCAAGGGTTGGGAAATGGGTTTGGAGCGCTGAAATGGGTTTTGAAAAAACCCTTGTCGATTACATAGTAATATAATACGGAACTTTATATTCCGTATTGAATACGAAATTTAATATTCCGTATTCTTTTAAAGGGGGTTTTTCAATAATTTCCCCACTTTAAGTGGGGCGCGGAGCCCCATAGGGGGGTCCCAAACCCAACTCCCGGAGGAAGGTGGTGGAGAAGGGGGGAGAAAATAAATATATATTTTTTAAAATTAAAAAGAGTGACCTGCTGAGAAACCTGTAATAATGGGTAAAATTAGGGTTGTGCAACCTTGCACAAGAAAAAAGTTGTGTACACTAAATGAACCCAAAAAGAACCACGGCAAAACCAATAACACCCCATGGCAAAAACAAGAGCCCAATAGAAAAAACAACCGCAATTTTTCCGCAATTTTTTATTCTTGAGTTGAATCTATGTAAGATCCACATCTTGGCGGGGCTTAACTCTTTCCGCAATTTTTTTTACTATTCACAAGACTCGAAAAACTTATTTAAGTAGAATCAAACATGTATCATTTGAATCCAACACTCTATCTATGGAGAAGATATGATGTGATCCTAATCTTTCACTAACCAAGTTCATTTTATTTTTTGTATTGCAACCACGGTTTCTTGATCAAACTGAGACAGAACCCTAAGTCCCTCGTTCGCGACTTCGCGCCCTCATTCTCCGGCCATTTCCGCCGTCCGCCGGCCATTCCTTCGGCCGTTGTTCGTCTGGTATCCTCGCAATCTCTCGTCTCGGCCTGCACAAGTGTCAGTATGTATCCATGGTTCTGATCTCTCTTTGTTTACTCTTGATTTTCTTCTTCTTCGCATTTTCCCTCTTTTTGTTTCTGATTCTGGATAATCTTGTTTACTCTTTGATTTTTTGTTCCACATTGTCTGTTGTATTTTTTTCTTTTTTCTTCAAATTGTGAGCTTGAGTTTGAGAATCAGATTGCATGTAATTGATGTTGTAATTTCTCTATGTGAGCTTCAGGATGTGATTGTGAGCTAGTAGCTAAGATTGTCATTGTGAAGGATGTGATTGTAATTGTGAGCTTGTGGCTAAGATTGTCATGTCATTGTGAGCTTGAGGCTATGGTTTTTTTTTTTCTTTTTTTTTTTTTTCAATTTGTATCCTTGGTCTAATTGTGTGCTCGTGATCGCGCTGCGATCTGATCATATGATTTTACTGCTGGAATTTCCTTTTTTCTCTTAATTTCCGAGTTCTGATTTTTGGTAATGGTGATTGTCATAATGGTCTGAGTTCTGAATTACTTGTTGTGAAAGGTTGATTTGCTAATTGTGAATGATTTGAGTTTTGATATGATAATTGTTAGGTTTATTTATCGAAGATGTTCATATATACATAGACACACACACAAAGGTAGTCAAGTGCCAGTAGCCAGTAGATAGCCTTGTCTTTGAAACGTTACCAGAGTGGAGAGGGGACAGTGTCCCAACCCAAGTCTGTTTCTGTATCTGTTGTAGCGGTAAGAAAAACTTTGTTTGCTCTCTGTTGAAGGCTAAGCCTCTGAGCTACTCTCTCTTCTCCCCTCATTTCATTGATTGGTAGGGAGGGCCTTCTTCAAATGATTCAAAATAAAGATGATAAAATTTGCTATTTTTATTTTGCTTGAGTTGTTGTTAGTTAATCATTTGGGGGTTCACTCTTAGGGGTTTCTCTGATTTTTATCCAAATTGCATATTTTCTCCTTTTATCTATGGACTAGGTTGAAAATTTAATTTAATTTTTTTTAGCTATAAATGATGGATTGCTCATCCTTCCAATTTTGTTTACATTTTCTGTGCTCTTATCTTTTATTCCCAAGTGAAGGTATAAACTTGTGCTTCTTTCCACTTTATTCTGAAGATTTTATTTGCTTATGATATGACTGTTGTTTTTTTATCTAAAGTAAACATTGTTAGTTAATGAGTTTTGTATAAAATGAACTTCTGAGCTCATTCATTGTGCTTCAAGACTGGTTTGGTATAGGGTTCCAGTTATCTAACTGCTGGAGCAACTTACACTAACAGTGTGAAACCAAGTGGACATCAAAGAAAAAGATAGACAATTAGGTGGTAAGTAGGAACTAATCCTTAACTATTAATGAATTTGGTTTGGTCGATGCAACCTCCACTTTATATTTTTGCAAGCTGTGGCAGTAAGTGGTTACTAGTGAGATCTCCCTGCCAACTGGACCATGTATTCTAAGTACCCGCAGTTTCGAATGCAGATAATGGAATGGTTAAGCATCAAATGGTATTGACTGGATGTCTGCTATTTGAGTCTTAGAAGGACGTTAGGTGAACAAGACACTTTCTCATGCTATATATAGCTGTTCGATTCTATGTATTTTGTAAAAGCTTGTGGGAACTAGAGTTTTCTCCAACATGCATGGTATAGCCTAGTTGTCACAGTATAGTAGGGCAGGTTGTGTGAAGGAAATGTGCAGGTCTGTCCCTGGATCTCAACCAGTGGCTGCTATTCTGCCTCTAAGGACGGCCTGAGACTGTGTCATTGTTTCATATATTTTCCAAAACATTAGAGATTGACAAAGAAAGATGCAAAATCCAGTGATAGTTTTGCAGGAGTTGCAGCAACCAGCCTAATTAGAGTCTCTGATTGCTTTGAGCTGGAACTAATATTTTTGGTGGTAACAAAACAAATTTATTATGATATTTGAGTTTCTAAATTGACAAAATATAGAAAGAGACAAAAAATATGATCAAAACACCCTTAAACATGGAATTGTTTTGCTTGTGTTTAATGGATGGATTACTTGCGTTCAAAAAATTATTCTATTTTCTCTTTGACTGAGCTTGTTTTATATAAACTTTCACATTTCATTTCAGAGCAAAGTTTGTGTCCGTTACTACATTCCATGGGAACCAGGGGTGTGATTGCTGACAAATGGTCCATGAGAGTTCTTTGGGCTACTGCTATTGGAAGTGCTATCAGTAATCATTCTTGACCTTTGCTCAATGAAATCTTCTTTTCCTCAGACCTTGTTATCAAACTAACTGGTCCCTTTGTTATGTAAATGTCTCTTCCTTTTTTTCATAGGAAACTTTTTTCCATCATAATCTAATTTTTCTCGTTATTGAAGACTATACTTGTCTTTGTCTAGGTCTGTATATGGTTGCTGTAGAAAGACAAATACAGAACAGGGAGAGGATGTTGGCCGAAGGATTGAAGGCAATGGAGGAGTCAGGGGAAAGCAATGGCAAAGATGTTTAAACTTTGTCACACCATGGTTTCATGAATAATGTGTAGTTTCTTATAGCAGATTTTCATAAAGGTGATTTTGCTTATGTAAAAGTCTTTGCATAATTGCATTCACTTTTGTCCCTTTGCTAACAAGATAATTTGATAAGGGTGTGAGCTCTGTTGGAAAATAATGAAGTAGAGTTTCATTTCAAGTATGTTACGGAAAAGGATTGAACTATGCTTTCATTGAAATGGAAAAGCAAAAAAGTTTATAACCCCAATTTTAACATTTTGGCAAATAAACTTATTCGGAACATTTTGGAGGATAATATCTTGTTTCATGATTTTTATTATGCCTATGAGATCGTTTCCCTTGTTCCCATGAACGATTGAGTTGAATTATTTGACGTACGTTTATCCTTTACACTCGAGAAGTTCTGGTTATGCTTTGATAGGATCATTATGAATGACAAAGATCTCCAAACGCTGCTGCATACCCAGGTGTAAAAGTTAGGGATCATAAAGTGCAGAAAACATTTAAAAATAAGATAAAATAAATGGATTAAAAGCTTGGTTTTTATTTTCTAAATGGTCGGGGACTTAAAATGATTATTTGCATTGAAATCTTTGTCACATTAATGGAATGTGATTAATAAGACTGATTTGTTTATTTGAACTCTTAGCATAGAATAAGTGTTTATGCAAATAATTTATGGTCTACTTGCAAGTTGTTTTGAATTTATTTTTATAAGCTGCTCAAATTTGCTTATGAGTAAACATTTGTATGTATCTTTTTGTACTTACCTTTAACATGAGTCTATTTGTATGATTTTTTTCAAATTTGTTTGTTAAAGCAAAATATGCTTAACTAAGCTGTTTACCTGCGCCATATACTTCTAAGTTTTATATGCTTAAATCGGGGGTAATTTGAATTTGGATTAGACATGGTTTTATGAAGATAATTAGACATGTTGATCCTTTGAGTATATCTATCTTACCTCGCCGCTAGAATCAATTGAAATCCATATTTTGATATTATAATCTTACAAAAATAACTGTTCCGAAATCATCATGACTGAGGTAGATGCTTTCTGGAAAGAAAAGAAAAGAAAAGGTGAGTTAATTTGTTTCGTTACGACTCTGAAGGAATCTGGAAGCTTATAATTGTCAGAGAAAATACAACGCATCTTAGTTCCCACAGTTTATAGCAAATATAGTGGCTGTGCTACTGCTGACTTAGTTCTGTGTCACAATTATCTCTCTTGGATAAGTTTAAAAGCCACCATGCCAATATTCAAAGCCAAACTATATATATCCCAATTATTTATCCAGTAATTAATTAAATAATAATCATCAGTTAACTGCGCAAATTATGAGAGCTTATCTCCACATAATAGCTTGTCACTTATATAGCTAAATATTAGGCTTAAATAAGTTTTTCGTCCCTAACCTTTCCATAATACCTGGTTTTCATCCCTCGCCGGAGCAAAGGTGGGGTTTAGTCCCTAACCTTTGCCAAAACGTTTGGTTTTCGTCCCTCCGGAGCTCTGGGTCAACGCCGGAGCTCCGGTGGCCCATGTGGCAATGCCACATAGGATTAGTCAGGCCACGTGTTATTATTATTATTATTGTTAAATTTTGGATCTCATCCTCATGTATATAATTGAATTTGGTTTTAGTCCCTGGAATAGTAATCATGATTTGGCATGCATCCTTACATAGAATATTGATCTGTGTTTTGGTCCCTTATTGGACATTAAAAGGCTACTTAGGAAGAAAAAACGTGTTAAAGTATGACAATTGCTAAGGCCACAACATAATTTCATGCATAAGTCAAAATATTCTTACAAAATGATAGTGGTCCATCCACAAAACCAAATTCAATTTTATACATGAGGATGAGATCCAAAATTTAACAATAATAATAATAATAACACGAGGATGAGATCCAAAATTTCATGCCAAATCATGATTATTATTCCAGGGACTAAAACCAAATTCAATTTTATACATGAGGATGAGATCCAAAATTTAACAATAATAATAATAACACGTGGCCTCACTAATCCTATGTGGCATTGCCACATGGGCCACCGGAGCTCCGGCGTTGACCCAGAGCTCCGGAGGGACGAAAACCAAACGTTTTGGCAAAGGTTAGGGACTAAACCCCACCTTTGCTCCGGCGAGGGACGAAAACCAGGTATTATGAAAAGGTTAGGGACGAAAAACTTATTTAAGCCTAAATATTATTCACAATAATGATAAAAAATCTCTCTTCATCTTATTGACTTATTCTACCGAAGGAAAATATCATAACAGCAAGTTCGTAGTAGATTAAAGAAAAAAGGTTGATGAAAAAGGATAACCTCAACTGGGTTGAAGAGTAGTTTCATGTTCAAAGTGTAAAAGTGGAAAGGAGAAAACAATAATAGATTCATAGCAGATCACTTTAAAGTGAAGAGCAATCATACTCGAGGGCCTAATGAACAACTATTTGGTCACTGCTTTCATGATTAAGTTTATAGTTGGATCCCCATTGACATCAGTACCTACGAACATTGATATTTCACATTGAGATAAATAATGAATAAATAAATTTTTTATTATGGATTGAGATGAAATAAAGTTTAAACACTATTAGATGCATATTTGACTACAAAGTCAAAAATCACACGTTAAGCCAAAACTCAATCTTAAAATTAGCTTTACAGTGAGAAGTGCATTCCCACCCATAAGCACTTTAATATCTATATCTCTAGCTAATGCGAGACTTAACATCCTCAAGACATCTCTGGAGCATGGAATTCAATGATTATGCTCATATTTTTGTCCATTATGAGATATTTTCAACAGGGGCAAAGGTCAATGATCATACCCATATCTCTGTCCATTGTAAGATAATTTTAGAGAGGGCAAGTTGGTATACAAATTAAAATTATGGAGATCTAACTCAAATTCAAAACTAGCTCAATTTAAGAATTAAATATTATCTTTCCACTTATGGACACTTTCATTGTATATTATCTAGCCGATGTGAGACGACTTAACGCTAAATAACCTGGGGCTCCGCACAAGGGAAGTTGCTCCCACAGTAAATGGCAAATAAGGGGTCCAATTTTGGTAGGAGAATCAGATCAGATGAGATGGTAATGACCCATGTGGGACAAGAAAGAAAACAATGCATCTCTGAGAAAGAAACAAAAGTAACAAAAGATAAGAATAACTTGAAAGTCGTGAATCTTATCCATGATACTTAAGATCCACGCCCACAATTTGATTAAATGAATCAGCAACCTAGACCACCCTCAACTACTTTGTCCTCTTTCCATGTTAGGTAGCCCATGTCATCACATAAATACTACACTCACCCTCCATGAATGACACTCCATCCTACAGATATATTTCATTCTTTCTATTCTCTTATTCACCATTTTGTTCTGAGATTCAAAATGTTGGCCATTTTTCACAAGGCTTTTGCTCATCCACCTGATGAGCTAAACAGTCCTGCATCCTACAAGGGTGCCAAGAAGCCTAAGGTTCCTGAGGAAACTCTAAGAGAGTTTCTATCCCATCATCCTGATAACACTTTTTCAATGAGTTTTGGTGAGGCTGCTGTTCTTGCTTATGTTCGCCCTGAGCGACATTTCTCCTTTCGTCCAAGGTGATTTTCATGTTTAGAAATCTTTCTACAATTAATTCTAAAAAAAAAAATTAATTCTGGAGAGAAGCTTATTCGAACAGCTTCTAAGTATGCTGAGATTGTTGACTATGAAGAAAAATAACATGCTATAATTATATAGTTACTTGTTCATTTCTTATATGAAAAATTGTGAAGGAAGTTAACAAAGTTGTTGTGTTCTTTTGGTTTTTCAGGCTGTTTTGTGCAATTGATGACATTTATTGTCTCTTTCTGGGGACCTTGAACAACCTGTGTTCACTCAATAAGCAATATGGTTTGACAAAGGGTACTGATGAAGCCATGTTTGTGATTGAAGCTTATAAGACGCTTCGCGACCGCGGTCCTTACCCTGCAGATCAAGTTGTCAAGGGTCTTGATGGAAGCTTTGCCTTTGTTGTCTATGACAGCAAGGTTGGCACTGTCTTTGCAGCTCTGGTAAGATAATTAAGTGCATGTTTCGAAATCCTTCTAACTAAATGTAGCTTCTGTGTTTCAAAATTGATTAAAGAACGAGAAGTTGATTTACTAGATATCAATCATGTTCATTTTGACATTGTCCAACATCTAGCATTCTTATATCAACACAATCAATGTGTGATTTTTTTCCCACATATTGTTTAGTTTTCAAGTGGCTCTATTTCAATGTAAAAATTGGTTTCAGGGTTCTGATGGTGGAGTGAAGCTATATTGGGGTATTGCAGCTGATGGATCTGTGGTAATCTCTGATGATTTAGATGTTATAAAAGAGGGTTGTGCCAAATCCTTTGCTCCCTTTCCAACAGGTACCATTTGAACCACTATTAATTAGTCTTGTTAATTCATGGCACATCAGCTCATAGGTTACGATGAATTTAAAATGAGCTTTATAATAACATTATGGACTGCATATTTGAAAATCCTTTAATAATTGATTTTAAACTCAATCAATTCTGGTGAGTAACTTCTATTAATAGCTAGTTTCAGTTGAGACATATGTTTCATTGGGCAGATAGAAAAGGAACTATATGATTTCAATCTTTAATAGTATAGATCTATGCTAAGATCCATGACAAGTTTGGTGTTGCAATGCAGGGTGTATGTTTCACAGTGAAGGAGGTTTGATGAGCTTTGAGCATCCAATGAACAAGTTGAAGGCAATGCCAAGGGTAGATAGTGAAGGGGTCATGTGTGGAGCTAACTTCAAGGTTGATAAGTATACAAGGGTCAATAGCATACCTCGAGTGGGAAGTCAAGCCAATTGGATGGAATGGGAACAGCATTAGTTTCAAAATGAGACATGTATAAACGTTTAACTGTTTAAGTGATGATGTATGTCAGTATGTGTAATAATGCAAATAAATGCCATGCCACTTATGTTCCTTTCTTAAATTTGTCTTAACTCTCCTTTTCCAATACAAACTGATTTACAATTTTACATAAAGAAAAGCTCGAACTATGAATTGTAGGGCTTTACTCCAAAGGGAGCCCTTCCAGAAATTCTCAAAGGCCAGGGCAGGACCCAGGCCTAAGAGGGGGTTTAGAAATAGTTTTCAACTAGCAATAGACGTGCCTAGAACCTCACTAGCTGCGTGCCGCGCAAAGATCCTGTAAGAGGTTTATTACTTCTTATTTATATCAAAAATGTTATGTTCACACATCATTTCCACTTCCACCTATATGAAACATAAAAAAAAAGATAATTGAGTAATATGATAGGTGATGTGGTAGGAAATGCAGAGAGAGAGATATAAATAAAAATAAGTTAAAATAGTATGTAAGAGAAAATGACGTGTGGGTGTATCGAAACTCTGTATTTATATACACTCTATTAGTTTACACTTTGATACTGAAGTGGGACATGAATCTCAGTTCATTCAGCATTTTCAGAACTTGTGGTTCTGGTCAGTGAAATTAAATAAAAATGAAGATATATATATATATATATATATATATATATATATTCTGGTATGAATGTTAGTAGATCATGAATTTCTTCTGATCAGATTAAGAATCTGATTCATCATCATAATTTGGGTGAATGGTTGGGAATTCAAGGTGATGTTTTTGTTTTTCTGTGATAAATTTTAGGTATCTACTTTCATTGCT
This sequence comes from Lotus japonicus, assembly GCF_012489685.1. Lineage (NCBI taxonomy): Eukaryota > Viridiplantae > Streptophyta > Magnoliopsida > Fabales > Fabaceae > Lotus > Lotus japonicus. Next base: position 5,187,314 of record NC_080043.1, read on the forward strand.
TAAAAACAGCAATACCATGAGCAAAAGAACCTGTTACTCCTACCACCTTGAACCCTTCTTTATCCTTGACAACATTGTGCATCAAATGGGGATTTCGAGATGTTTGGCAGAGAATTTAGGATCTGTGGTCTCTAAGATGAGAGGGTATCAAATACTTAATTTCCCTTTAATTGATTGTTATTAGCAACTAAAAACATTTTGCATTGTTCAGCCCACCATAGGGAAAATTCAGTTTAAAGGTATTGAACAGCAAAATGTTATTGACAACCTAAACCATTTTGCAGTTCAATATCTGAACCATTATGAACAAACACAAAGTGTTAGACTTCCTGTTACCTGTGGTTTGGGTCAAAATCATTCCTGGCTACAAATCAATTTCAGAAAGGAAACTTGGATATCAGCTTAATGTTGTTCAACTGAATACATGCTTTGGTAGTATTTATGCCTGGTTCATATATAGGTCTTTGAGTCTTTCTCATCGCTTCGGCTATAAGTAATTAACGTAATTAACGTTTGCGAGCGTGGCATAACTGTTTAATCACATGGAATAACCACCAACGTTGCCTTTGCTATCATAACTGATTTGCATAGCTCAGGATTTCAGTGTGTCAAGTCGGACTTCTGCGCAATAATGGTTGGTTAATTTAGTCCTTGAGTCTTTGGACCAACTAACCGAATCTCGGCCCAGAACCAATTGAAATGCTTAATTTTATGGAGTTGCTTTGTTATGATGTCAGATATCCAAATCTTGATTAAATTGTTAATATATTAAGTTATTAACCAATTCATTCTGGAATGCACATAAATGACAGTAACATAATGAACATCTAGAAAAGAAAGTCATGTTGACCCAAGATAGGCAATGACATTGATTCTAGTCGCAGTACACAGTTGTTTCTTATAAAGTTCATGTGCGAATTGCTCCAACGTTGAAGGATTCATTGACTATAGTAGTCATCAAGGCAGAAAAAGTTAGCAGCTAGCAAAGCATCTAAGGAACTGATATGAAAAGGGTCTGAAACTCTTTTCAGTTGTTATTGAATTCCATGGCAAATATCTCTAAATCAACACAAATGTTGGAAGCTTCCACTTAAGCCAAACCTACAAGTTTCTCACTAATCTCCCAGACCTTGCGAGCCTTATCTGCATCACTGGCCTCCTGGGACAACTGATTTTCAAATGAAGCAGAATCCTTGTTCCAGCTCCAGTAAACACCTGATTTTGTCAGGCTTGGATCACCTACAACCTGCATAACAATAAAGAAGTTCATACATGAGAAACAAATAATTAAGGATTCTGCATAACACAATCAACATGCAAAATTCATGTTAGTCCGACCGATCATTTTATAAAGCTATTTACCTGTGCAAGTCGCTTTCCTGATTCATCTTCTGAGACAAAGCCTTTGGTTATGTACTTCTGGAATGGAGGGAACAGGAGCCTGAACAAGGGGATGTGCTCTCTGAACAAGCCTGTTGTGGCGATGCATCCCGGGTAAAGCGAAGCAAATGTGATTCCAGTTTCTTCATGGTACCTCCTGTGGAATTCTTGCATGGTGAGCATGTTGCAGACTTTGCTGTCCTTGTAGGCCTTGGCACCATCAAAGTCTCCACCATCTATCATGCTTGAAGTGTTTAGCCCATTCAATCCTCCAGCCAGTCCCCTTATGTCACCAAGGTTAGCCTTGGGGGGCACATTACCAGCCAATGTGTTGGTGTTTCCTGATTATAACAATATAACATACCCAATCATTGGCACCAAAATCCATGCAGCCAAAAGTAAATGTTCGATCAAAATTGGTTATAATTCAATTTAGGCTTAATTTTACTCAAAAGCCTATTAAAAGGTGAAGATTATTCTATCCTATATCTCGACTTATTCGGTGATATCTTTAAGCAAGGTAGGACCTCTCAAAACAACTTTTTTTTGGGTTAAGTTAGATCCAACTCAAATTCTAAAAATTCTAAGAGTGTTAGAGTGTATCCTACATCTATTTATTTGAGCGACCACCCACAAATGTCTGGTCTAGCAAGCTTCGCGCTCTAGATGTTCAATTCTGGGTGTTAAGATCTCACGATGATTAGAAATATAAGTGCATGTATGGATACATGGTAAAAAATCACAGTAAAGTCAAAATCACGGTTGACAGAAGCAACTTCCCTTAACTTTTGCGACTGTCCACCATAATTTTAGTCTCATCGTAATTTTTCACCTTATATGCAAAGATGCACTAAATAAGTCCTCACCCCTGAGCTAGTATAGTTAGGCCAAACCCAAATTTTAAGATTGGTTGACATTAAAACACCATAATGAATTAGACCTGTGATTGAGCCAACAATGATGACCCTTTTGGAGGGGTAATCAGATTTGTTCAAGTCCTCAAGCAACAATCTTGAAAGCAGAAAATGGCCCAGATGATTTGTCCCAACACTGAGTTCAAAACCCTCAGCAGTGTAAGTGGGTTCCTTAGCAGCTGGCAAGTAAACTGCAGCATTGCAAACCAGTACATCTAGTGGCTTTCCTGATCTTCTGAAGTTATCAACAAATTGACGCACACTTTCAAGAGAGGCAAGGTCTAAATGCATGATGGTGTAGTTTTCCTTAGAAATGCCTGCGGATTTTGCAGCTCTTTCAGCTTTGAGGAAGTCTCTGCAGGCCATTGTTACGTGCCATTTCCCTGTCTCGGCCAATGCTTTAGCGGCGGCAAGGCCTAATCCAGAGGAAGCACCAGTGATCACAACATTGCCCTTCCTCAAAGTTTTCTTGCGTTCTGGGGAAGCTCTCATGACTCCTGGTGCTGCTGTGGCTGCTGTCTCAGCCCTCACAGCACCAACTCTTCGCTGGAATTCCCTCTAATAGAGAGAGCGAAAAAACAGAAAATGAGATTGTTAGCACATTTGGACCACCTTCTATTTTCTCAAAATTAATTCTGACACTCAAAAAATTCATATAAGCCTTTTGATTTTGGTTTTAGAATCAATTGTAGAATGACTTTCAAACATGCACTTTGAGTGCTTGTGTCTTGACCAAGTACCGACATTGTACATGAGAAACAGATTTGGGGTCCTTGTGGTCACAGTCAGGTCAATCTTATATTCACACAATCATGAAATTTACACCACTTGATCAAGATCGGTCGGCTCATATAGTTCATCAACGTCAGTCAGTCGGTCGAGACTAACTTAATATTTGAGTCCAATCTTTGATCAAATGACTCAAATTCTATAACTGCCTGAATATAGGATTTCTTTCACCGCAAAGAATCCAAATTCATGAGAAACCTTGACATCATGTTGATATAGGTAGAAAAGGAAAATGAAAGAAAAGTTACCTTGCATGTCAATGCTGAAGAGCTTATGTCAGTTTTGAGAGTGTCTGATAATGAAAGACCAAACAGGGTGGTGCTCCTGAGAGATGCACTGGACTTTCCCTGAAAACATACAAAGGCATTTCCCAAAACTTGAGTTAAATTATCTCTTTGGAAAGTATATAAGAAAGCAGATAGACATGTGTTGGTGTGGGAAATTGAAGCAAACCTCTTTAGTAATAGAGAAAGATGCAGGAACAAAGGAAGCAGTCTGGAGAGCCATTATAAGTTAGGGAGAAAAACTGCAAACTGTGTTTTTTGTTTTAGATGTGAATTTGTAATGAATTTATATAGTGCAGTGTTACTTAGGATAAGATAGTTTGAAGCATGGGGTAAGGTCACATCAACCCACCAATGAGGTCTTGAGTTTAGGATTTCTTGTGATATTTTTATTAACTTTTGCTTGGAAAGGAAACAAGGGATATTATTTTGATCCTAGCAGGTATAACAGTGAGTGTCCATGCTGAAAAAGGATTGGGGAATGGAGGTACATATCGAGTAGAAGGCAAAAAAACAAGACAAGCCATCTTTTGTCAGCTTCTAGATACTAGATTGGAAGGATATTTGTTCACATTTCCCAAAAACTTGGAAATTCATGTCACCCTTTTGTTTTTTTTTTCTTCAAATCACTGTGTGCATGTTGAAGAGCAAAATGGATCCTCTCTTCCCAATTCTCGATCTCCCGCATCTCCACAGCATAATTTAAATTGTTAAAGATTGTTTTAAGTAAAAAAGTGAATGGTTATTATAAATATAAATTTGGTTATTTATACAAATATATGGCTGGATAGAGCTGACGATGAAGAGAATCGGATCCAAATCCAAAGTAAATTAGCACTATATGGGAGTTTTTGGTCAAATCATTGAGTGTATGTACTTTTTTTCAAGCTAGCTAGCTGGTTTTGGTTGAGCCTCAAAGATCCACTTGGTAGTGAACTAGTGATATATTTGAGACAGTTACTTTCATATTACTTTGTGCAGGGGCGTAGCTAGGAATTTCAGAAGGGGGTGACTAGGATCTAAAGGAATATAATTTGTACGAAAATTTCAATTCTTATCAAATAAAAAATTTGCTAAAAAAACACATAGGTATTTTGGTGTGAACAAAAAATTAGTTTGAGTGCAAGAGATATTTAATAAAAGCATAAGAAATATAAGATTAATTTGGGTGCAAGAGATACTAACCGGCTCATAAGTATTTTGGTGAGAACAAAAAATCATGATCAACAAAAAGACTATCTTGTAGATAATTGAAGAGAAGAACCACAAAATATCTCTTCCGCACCAAAAAATTATCAGCACAAAAGTGCGTCTACCTTGTAGATAAAGATGAAACCTGCAAAGTATAAACAATTTATTAAGATACATTCATAGTTAATATCGTCAAACATATAGTAAGATCAAACATATACCTTCACACTTGAAGGCTGAAGTTGTGCTCGTCGTTGTTTCATAGAGTAAAAATCATCAATTATCATATCGCTGGTATATTTTTCAGCAATTTCCTTTTCAATATAAACAACCATGTAATCAGTGAGAAAATCATCTTCCATTTAACGGCATCCACAGAAGCTTTAAGACGCATGCGATTACATGAAATTTGTTGTGAAATTTGCTTTGATAGAACTTTATCAATATGACAATACTGATTTTTGAAATCTTCACAACATTTAAGAGCAACATTATGAGATGAATTAGGACCGTCTCCTACATGAGTTAAAAAAGAACAATCTTTTCCACTATTTACTTTTCTCCAATTTCTAAATCCTTTTGAAGTGAAAGGACTTGATTTTTTAGAAAATAAATAGCAAGGAAAGCAATAACAAGCATCCATTTCAGGCGAGTACTCTAACCAAGGAAAAGTTTCAAACCAACGAGCTTGAAATCGACGATGTTGATCTTGAAAAACTGTAAGAGAGAATAATAATAGTTAATTACTAAAAATAGAAATAATAATAGATGTTCATATGATATTAATAAAAAGAAAAATATAGAATGTAGAGTACATACCAGAAAACGGATATTCATCCATCAAAAATTGATACGGTCCAAACTTTATATATGCTCTTCTAATTTCATCTTGTTGATTAACAGGATAATCCAAAATTCTTGGACGCTTTCCAGGATCACGAATCAAAGCATCAGTATTCATTCTTTCTTGTTCAATCCTCAAAGCTTTTGAAGGAGGTGGTTGGACAAGTTGCTCTACGGTTGATTGTGTTGGTTGTCCAACTTCAACGATATTTGAAACATTAATATCTATTGAAGTTGGTGAAACAAGTGAAGGTTGTGCTTGTTCATCATCTCTCTCTTTTCTCTTAAAGAAAAAGTCAATAGTTTTCTTCTTCTTCATTTTTCAAGCTAATAAAATAAACAATTTGAGTAAAACAATAGAGTTTGAGTAAAACAATAGAATGTGCAAATAAAAAATGAATTATATAGTAAATTGATCACTAGTGGAACAAAATTGATTATAATAACACAATACATGACTTTGATTATAACTTCGAAGTTCTTTCTATATTTAATCTTTTTCTTAACATTCAAATAAACAATTAACACTAACAAATTCATCAAAAAACAACAAATTAAAGCAATAACATAACAAGAAGGAAGCAACGAAAGCAAAAACTCTTTATTGAAGGCTAAATCTTAAAGGGGACTTTTTACAAACACTTGGTGTGCATATATTTTATCACTTTTTTTCAAGCAAAACACAAGCACGACAAATTCAATCTCTTATAATCAGACAAATTAAGCAACAAAAAAGAGAATTGAACCAATAAATTTGAGTTTGAACACATGAAAATTTGAATTTCCATAAAAAGTGATATATGAAAAAGTAATAGCAAGAAAGAAAGTAGATTATAGAGAGGTTCTAAATGTTGTACCAGCAAAATCTCTTGTTCTTTCTTGCTTTGTTTAAGTTGTTTCTTCAATGTCATAAATCCAATTAGACAATGAAGTTTTATTCTCTTTGCCTTTGGCCTTTTCCCTTGTTTTTTCCTTCTCTGTTCTTCTTCTGTTTCCTTAACCTGTAACCACGCTTCTTCTTTATTTTTAAACTAGTATTTTTGACCCGGGCGTTGCACGGGGGATTCTTTTTAATTTTGTATTGTGTTTTTTATGATTTTTTTTAAATTATTTATTCGTATGAAAAATGAGTATAAACAATATTTTTTTGATAATTAGATTTTTTTATCGAAGTGTTAATTTATGTTTTTGATTGTATATTGTTTTGTCGTAGGTTTTATGAGTGTATTTTTTTGTGCCGTTTGTCCTTATTTATATAATTGATGCTTTTGATTTATTCTTTTAATATAACAATTTATTGTACTTTATAGATAGAAGTGATCTTTTTTTAAAGATCTTATTTAATATTAAGTTTGTATTTTTAAGTTTCATAACTCATATGAAATAAATAATATTAAATTTATTTAAAAAAATGTTGTAGTTTTTTTGATATTAATGTTGTAGTTAATAGTATAAGTTCATATAGTGACATTGATGAAGGAAGATCAAGAGGAAGGGTTAGGGAGTTTTTTTTGTTGAATGATCTTTAACTTTTATGGTTTTTTATTAAGATTAATTATTAGTTGATTAATATTTTAACAAATCTAAATTTAAACTAATAAAATGTGTCTTATGAAATTCATAACTAATATCATATTTAATATTAATTTTGACCTATGACATTCCATAAATCATATAAATTAAATAATAATAAATTCTTTTAAAATAATTTTGAGCTTAATAGTAGAAAGTTAACATTGATGGAGGAAGTTCAAGGGGAATATCGAACGACTGAGATTAAAAGTCTGCTAATTATCGAACAGTTCTGAAAAATCACATCAAATAATATGTATAATAACTTAAAAGTCCATAGGTAAGAAAAACATATATGAAACATTTTTTATTGATAGACTATTTTACCCTCGAGGTTGCTAAACTTTATATTTTATATAGATATAGATATAGACAGACAGATAAATATATATATATATACATACAGATATTAGATAGATAGATAGATAGATAGATAGATATAGATATATATTTTCAATATGTTAATTAATATTTATCTGTAAGACTTACTTTCGTAATAATTTAATCAATTTTCCTTTTTTAATATTGAAATTACATGTTTGTTTTAAAATTACATTTTTTATTTTTTTATTTACAAAGAAAGTGAAGTATCAAGTTAAAAATCCATATTTTGTATCCTCTTAAGCTTTGATCTCAAAGCGGTGATTAATACATTTTTTTCTTTCTAACAAATAAAAGGATAGTAACCACATCTACATCATTGAGATTGTAGAAATGAAAAGACTTTTGTCCCATAATTATAAACTTTGAAGTGTGATTTAAATTAAATCTTTAAGGTTTTTAATTTTCTAAGTTTTGTATAACTAAAACGATTTAATGTGTAATAAACAAAAAATTATTTTGATGTTTATATTTTTATTTTTAAATATGTTAATTAATAGATATATAACCGATATGAAGTTTTAAAACTTATTTTATTTTATTTTTTCTTTTATTTTTATTTTTATTTTAAATGTATATTCTTTATTTTTGGGTTAAATATGGTTTTTGTCTCCTAAAATAGTCAATTGTTGAATTTGGTCCCCATTTAATTTTTCATTGATTTTAGTCCCTCTAAAATAGAGAATTATTAATTTTTGTCCTTTCATCAATTTTTTATACAAAAACGCCTTCATGATATATAGGTCTAAAATCTATATGGTTTTTTTTTTTTCCGAAAGCAAATACTTTCATTCATTTAGAAGAAATAAGTTGAGAAACAATCATTCTCAAATGGACAAAGAATGTCAAAAATTAACACAAAACATATGGATGACACCCAAGGAAACAAAAAATCTTCACAATTGAACAAAGAAAGCAAAAAAAAAAAGAAATGGATGGCACCTTACAAAAAATACCTGTTAGAAATTATCCAATGACAATTCAGATGTTAAATGGTGATATGAATGAATAATTGGGCCGCTAGAAACCAATTTGTCAGGTGTGGCCAGCCCCTTGATGATGTTTACAACTCTTAGTCATATACTGAATTCTTCAAGAAAAATTAAGAGGAAATGAATATATCCACACTAATGCATTATGGAGTGGATCTGCAACAACAGTTGACCTCAGATAAAAAGATACAATTTAAAGAAACAAAAGACTCAAAATTTGATCACTCAATACATACCTCTTGAATGAGTTTTGAACCAAGAAGAACAGATATAAAAAAGTAAATCATATAAAAATGAAATTGATAAACATGAGTTTCCCTTATTTTATAGGCTCGAAACATTAAAAATATCAAGGTTTCAACCGAATTCAAGTCGTTGTTCATGAAATCCTGACATCTTACATCTTACAAAAAATCTAAAGAAAAAAATAAAGAACAAAACAGAACATGAACATTAAGTGGAAACCCCTTTGATGTTTTGTGCAGGGATTTACAAACCTTGAAACCTAAAACATAAGCTAGTTGGTTTCTGATATGCAGTCATTGCTGGAAGCCATGTATACTTTAAACAACTCTAAAGCGCAAAATGTGGATGAGGTTAAAAAGATGTAAACAAATCAAACAGATGAAGAGTATTTATACTTGGAAAATAAACCATGAAGAATGTGAAAAGTTTCAACAATTCTCTTCCTTAATCCACTTATTGAATATTTTTCATTTTATAATAAATTGAAATTATGAAGAGGAGTTTTGGAAAATGAAAAGTTATAAAATCATTAAATTAGAAAAGTTTTAACAATTAGAATAGTGAAAGATCAATACATTGTTAAGTCATATAGTGTTCTCAAGGCATAGAAGAAACAGACGGAAGATGAGAGGTTGCAATGGAATGGATGACTGTGATTGCATCTTTAAAAAATAATGTGTATTTTTACTTAAATACCCATGTAAACAATTAGATTATAGTGTAATAATTATTGAATGACAAAGTTGCCCTCAAGATTGCAAAAACTCTCCCTTTATAGATAGATAGATAGATAGATAGATATAGTTGTAGAGAAAAAGGTTAGTGATAGTCTTTTTTTTCTTTTAGTAAGATCTTATTTAGTATTAAACATACGTTTTTGAATTTCATAACTCATATGAAATAAATAATAATAAATTGATTTAAAGTAATTTTCAATTATTAGTAGATGTCTAGAATGACACTGATGAAGGAACCTCAACAGGAAGCTCAATTATTTAGTATTAAACATAAATTTTTTTTATTGAGTGACCTTTAACTTTTAAGGTTTATTATTAATATTAATTATTAGTTGATTAATACTTCAAGAAACCTAAACTAATAATATGTGTCTTATAGAATTCATAACTAATATCATATTTAATATTAATTTTGACCTACGACATTCCATAACTCATATAAATTAAATAATAAGAAATTCATTTGAAATAATTTTGAGCTTAATAATAGAAAGTTATATACTAACATTGATGGAGGAAATTGAAGGGGAATATCGAACGGTTGAGATTAAAAGTCTGCTGAATATCGAACGGTTCTGAAAAAATCACATATGAAATAATACGTATAATTACTTAAAAGCTCATGGATAAAAATAAATAGATGAAACATTGTTTATTGATAGACTATTTTACCCTCTAGGTTACTAAACTTCTCAATATATAAATAATATATAAATATGTTTTTGAATTTCATAACTCATATGAAATAAATAATAATAATTTTTTTATTTCAATTAAAGTAGAAGTCTATAGAATGACATTGATGAAGAAAGTTTAAGAGGAAGGGATAGAGGAGTTTTTTTATTCAGCGACCTTTAACTTTTAAGGTTTAATTATTAATTGATTAATACTTCAACAAACCTAAACTAATGATATGTGTCTTATGGAATTCATAACTAATATCATATTTAATATTAATTTTGACCTAAGACATTCCATAACTCATATAATTTAAATAATAATAATTCATTTAAAATAATTTTGACTTTAATAGTAGAAACTTATATACTAAAATTGGTGGAGGAAGTTTAAGGGGAATATCGAACGGCTGAGATTTAAAGTCTGTTGAATATCGAACGGGTTCTGAAAAATCACATATGAAATAATATGTGTAATTAATTTCTTAAAATCTCATAGGTAAAAATAAATATATGATTATTTTTTAATTTAAGGATTTACTTTAAATAGAAAGATAAACAAAAATGAAACAAAATTCACCAAATAGAGTTGATAGATAAAAGGAATAAGAAGGAAAAAAAATCAAAAACTGAAAAAATAATGTAAAATTAGTGACCACATTCATTGTGTAAATAACACCTAAAAATGACATAAACTGAATGAAACTTAAGGTAGACGATGAAGATGACAAAACCACACCAAGTTGTAAAATAAAATAAAGGTAACTCTCATTTAGTCGACTAAGTTCATAATGAAACAATAAAAATTACAAAAAATGCAAGAAACTTACATGTTTTCAAGATGTGACATTGGAAGAATGGAAAACAACAATGGGAAAATCTGAAAAAAGAATCAAATTGAAACTATATCAATGAAATGTAAAAGAGAAAAAGAGACTTCATTGTACCGGATTAGAAGAAAAGATTATCATTTGGTCAACTAAGTTGATAATAAATTAATCAAAATTGAAAAAAAAGCAAGAAACTTACATTGGTTGAAGATTAAACTGCCAAAGAAATGGAAGCAAACATCATAAAATTGTGCAAGAAAAATAATGAAACACAATTAGAGAAATAATCAAGGAGATGACTTTAATAGTTTATGAAGAAAAAATATTTTTGAAACGAAATAGAAGTTACGAACATATCATAATAATATTGATAATCAACAGCAATGAACAAAACATGCATAAATTACAAAAGTAAAACAAAATGTGTAACTTTCATCTATTGAATAAGCGATAACAACGTGCATATTGCGAATAAAGACTAAATCTTACAGGAGTGGGAGATGAAGAATGAATGAAAAAAAATAAGACCGTTTGGAAAGAACGTAACATGAGAACAAAATCTGAAGAAGAAATGATGGAGTAATCAGAACAGATAAATCAAAAGGGATAAATAAGGCGAAAAAAGAAGAGGTCTTACCGGATGGAAGATGATGATGGAGAAAAACGTCAATACCTGAGAATGAAAAGTGATGAAGAAGAAGTGACTGGTGGAGAAGAAAATATGCAAGAGAAAATTTTCTAACCTGACGGAAGATCTTCTTGTGCTGGAATAATGCTGTTGGAGAATCCAAATTAAAGAAATATTTTGTACATGAATGGAGATGCTGAAGACCAAAATGAGAGAGATGAAAATAAGTAGAAAGGGGAATGGAGAAATGTTTTATATATGAGAGAAGAAGGAAGAGACTCTTGGTGATTTTGCAACCATAATTCATAATCAGGAGTTACAAAAGCAACAAATAAAACGACCAAGAATATGAAAAGGTTGTACAAAAGGTTTCATAAAAAAATGATCAATGGTTAGGATTATAAGCAATGAATGACCAAGATTGATTTCATACTGAATTACTCATAAATTTACGTATATGACCATGGAAAAATTTTCACTCATGTGTATTAAAGTATAAAATTACATTTTTACCCTCAAGGCTGCAGAAACTCTGCTTTTATATATATTATTATATTATTATTATTATTATTATTATTATAGATTATAGATTGTAGTGTCTTTGTTTTAAATTGTACTAGTGTGTGGGACCCACATATGTGTTATTAAAAGAAAAAAAAAATAGAAGACTAGGTGCTCACTGCTCACGTGCAGACATGCTGTGAATGGATATACATATAAGAAAAGAAGTGGTGCCCACTCACTCACATGCTATGTCCCATGGGGTGACTACATTCAGCTTTAATTTTTTTTCCCTTAGAAATGTTAGGAAGCCAGGGGTGACTAAGCACAGGGAAGTCACCCCTGTGCTTCCGCCACTGACTTTGTGACCTTGTGAACTAGAGGGGAACTATGTGGTTCTCTCTCATTGTCTGTTAGGGTTTCCGACCCTTCTTGCTTTGCGTCGCCAGGGTCTTTTGGGCTTTCCTCTCTAGGGGATTATCCTCCTCCACTAGAGAGGCTCCTTTTTCCCCACAATTAGTGGGTTTCTACCACATTAGGCGGTCTTGGTTACAAAATATTCAATAATTAGTAGTTTTTTTTTGTTACATCAATAATTAGTAGTTTAAATATTATTAAGAAAATGTTCTGATTATTTTTTTCGTAAAACTCAATTACCGGTACAATTCTTTAGAATAATAATTATATTTACAATTAGTTAAAAAAAATTATATTTACAATAAAATCAATTCAATGATGGATAACCAATTATTATTTACCATGTCAAAATTGCATCGTTCGAAGTTCAAAAATATCATATGTTTCATAACGTCAAAATAATCAAAGGTTTCAGAAGGCAGAGTCCCTGTCCAAGTCCAAACTGAAAAAAACAAGAATTGGCAAAAAAAAAAAGACCAAAAATTGGAAAAATGTAAAACAGAATTTGCTTTCATTGAGAGTTGAACTCAAGACCTCCCGCTTACTAAACGGGTGCTCTAACCAACTGAGCTATGAAAGCTTTTTGTTGATATGAGCGAGCATAACCTTTAAGAACAATATAGAATACCTTCATTCTATGGGTTAGCGTATTGAAACTATTTCATGTAGGAGAGTACCAACGAGTTCACCCATTAAAAATGAGTTAGATACTTAGATTCATTCAGACTTATTTTATTTTCTATCTCATTTTCACTCACTTACTTTTCATATCTCTCTTTCTATCTCATATTACATCATTCATCATATATTTTATTTTCTCTCTCTTTTATTTTCATCTCTCTTCTAATATACGTATAAAAAGTGAACAAAACATTTTTCTAAAAATAAAGGGAATTTAATTTTGTCTTATACTGTAAATACATTGTCTTATATATATATTTAAGAAATATATAGACTCTTTTAGAATAACAGAGATGTGTTATAATAATAAATTTTAAAGGAGGTTAATGCAATAATGATAAACCTCAAGCAATGTTATTGCAATGTTCCAAGTAGTTTTTTTTAAACATTGTCTCAAGAAATGGCCCTCCTATTTCCCATTTGTTTTTTGCGGATGACCTATTGCTCTTTGGTGAAGCAACGGTGGGTCAAATGGAGGCAGTGATTGCTTGTCTAGGAGAGTTCTGTGCTGCCTCTGGCATGAAGGTCAGCATTGCCAAAACCAAAATGATGGTGTCCTCGAATGTGGGGGCTCCTGTGGCTAATCAACTTTCTAATGTTGCGGGAGTGGCTCTTACTTCGGACTTGGGGAGGTATTTAGGGGTCCCCCTTGTTCACAAGAGGGTTAATGCTAGCAGCTATCAATATCTGTTGGACAGAACCCAGCGACGTCTTTCTTCATGGAGGACTCATGTGCTCAACTTTGCTGGTAGAGTTACGTTGACAAAATCAGTTATAGCAGCCTTGCCAACTTACTGTATGCAGACTGACTTGCTACCTAAGGGAGTTTGTAATAAATTGGAGAAGATCCGGAGGGACTTCATCTGGGGATCCACGGATGGCAATAGGTCCTCTCACCCTGTGGCGTGGTCGAAGCTTTGTCGTCCTAAGAATGAAGGTGGGCTTGGTCTGAGACCCATGCATGATTTTAATCATTCTCTAGTGATGAAAATGGGTTGGGGTTTGATTTCTAATCCTAATGCTCTATGGGCTAGAGTAGTTAGGGATAAATATGCTTGTGGTTCAGGGCCTCTGCCTGTGGTTCAGAGGAAGCATTTTGAATCCCACATTTGGAGAGCAATTCGAAAGACGTGGGAGGAGTTGAATAGAAATCTTCGCTGGCGCATTGGTATTGGAAGCTCTGTTGGGTTTTGGACAGATAAATGGTTACACTCGGGAGCTGTGTTGAGGGAATTCGCAGTGCCTCCCATCGGTATCGTCAAAGCTTCTAAGTCGGTTGCTGATTACTATGATTTCGTTAATTCAGTTTGGAAGGCTTATGAATTTCAACACCTTCTGCCTCCTCATGTCTTTGTTGAGATCCTAGCTATGCCTCCTCCTTCGCTAACATTGGTTCTGATAGAATTATTTGGAACCTCACAAACAATGGTGTCTTCTCTTCGAAATCAGCATATGAAGCTCGAGCAAGAACAAACTCAGGTAACTCTCAGTTGGCGTGGCAGCGGGTTTGACGTTGGGATGGGCCGTTCAAAGTTTGTAATTTTCTTTGGAGGATCCTGAATAATGGTATCTGGGTGGATAATAGATGCTGGCAAAGCGGAATGACAGATGATGCCTTGTGTCCCCTTTGTCAAGTCGAGCCTGAAACTGTGGAACATTTGTTTCGTGATTGCACTATGGTTCGTCCCCTTTGGCAGCAGCGTGTCTTACCTGATCGTCAAGCGTCGTTTTTTGCTAGCGACTTCAGGCCATGGGTGCTAGATAACCTTCGGGATGATTCGCTCCTTCCTTTAGGGAGTGGGGTGGTCCCTAGTTTTGGCCTCCTGCTTTGGATGATTTGGACTGCAAGAGCAAAATTTGTGTTTCAGGATGTGGCTTTTGATCTCCACCAGGTCCTAACCTCGACGCTTCGCCTGCAGCTAGAGCATGCTCACAGTCGGTCTACTTTGTCCTCGTCTCCCCTCCCAGGTCCTCGTGGTTACAGAACGGTGCAGATAGGTTGGGAGCCTCCCCCTCCTTTGTGGATCAAGTGCAACTCCGACGTGTCCGTGAAAGGCTCTATGGGTTTAGCCAGCTGCGGTGGTGTCTGTAGGGATGCTCTTGGGAATTGGCTCTTTGGCTTTTGTCGTAATATTGGTACTTCCAATGTCCTTTGGGCAGAGCTTTGGGGTATTTTCACTGTTGCCTCGTTAGCTTGGACAAGGGGCTTCACTAAGGTGATTGTTGAGAGTGATTCTAGGATTGCCATCCATCTTATTAATGTTGGGTGCAACTTGCATCACCCGTATGACACTCTTGTGAACCAAATTCGTGATTGGTTGTCTAGGGATTGGGAGATTCATTTTGTCCATGTTTGTCGTGAAGCCAATCAGGTCGCGGATTGTCTTGCTAATATGGCGCATGAGCTGGCTCTTGGTAACCATGTTCTAGAGAACCCCCCTCCCAACTGCTCTTCCCTGCTCTTGGCTGATGCTATGGGTGTAACGTTCCCTAGGTCTACCCGGGTGTAGTTCTGTTTTTCTTTCGGGTTTAATCCCTCCTTGTAACCAAAAAAAATAATAGAAGAGGAACCGGTGTAACAATAATAAACCTTAGGAGATATCAATATTATTTAATTTTTTTATTGTTTTAAAGGGAACCCCTTTTTTGTCAAAAGTTTCAAGTTTCATAAAAGAGAAGGCCTGAAAGCCTTAGCCCACTATCGGGTAAAAAAAATTAAAGGGGGTCGCATTTTTTTGGTCAATAAGGGTATCACATTATGTCCAGCATATATAGGAAACTTGCCGCTATCATCGAAGCCCAAAATAACGTCACCCCAATAGCCCATCTATGAGCAAATATCACACGAATCTCACCCTGTAATTAATTTCCCAAAATAAAAACAAAAAGGAGAAAAAGGGTTATCTACATCTACATCTACATCTACTTAATGGGGAGTTTAGAAAGCACTATTCATAAGAGAACTTCCAATCTTGGCCATTCAATTCAGTTTCTGATCTAATGGTTGATTTTCATTCCTCACCTAACCACAGTACCACACCTTCCATC
Organism: Lotus japonicus; assembly: GCF_012489685.1. Lineage (NCBI taxonomy): Eukaryota > Viridiplantae > Streptophyta > Magnoliopsida > Fabales > Fabaceae > Lotus > Lotus japonicus. The sequence goes on from NC_080043.1 coordinate 5,203,425, forward strand.
ATTCACGTTTCCCCTCATTCTCCACCACTGCAGTAAACCCCAGAGGTCAGAACAAAGCTCCTCCACCGTCCTCACTTTCGGTCGCTCCGCCGCCGTATCTCCGGTCACCGCTCGCCGTGCAATCTCTGCCCAGCCACCAATCGCTTCGCCCCATAGCTCCGACATGCCTCTATTGTTGGTTGTTCATCTCCCCTTTCTTTAATCGCTCCTTCTCTCTCACTCTGTTTGGTAATCTCCCATTCCCTCTCTGTTTCTGAATCACTCCTCTCTCTCATTCTCGATTTTTCGAATCTGGGTAAGGAAAAGGGTAGAGGCGGCGGTTGTGATAAGGGTTTGGGGCTGAGGTATTGATTTGGGGTTAAGAAAGGGTGAAGGGTTCCATGGTTGAGGGAGAAGGAGGTGTGGCGGCTGTGTGTTTTGGGTGGGAAGGAGAAGGTTGAGTAAGTGGTGGTGGCACTATTCAGAAGAGAAATTTTTTTGTCTGTGTTCCAATTATTTTTTTTTTCCAATTTTTTGAGCCTAGCTATAGGTCATCTTTTGTTTTTTTGGTTTATCACTTGTCCTTTCGGAAGAAGAGAGGATGATGGAAGATGATAGCAAGAGTGTGAGAAGAGATGATGATGGAAGGGGAAGTACAATTTTTGTCACCCACCCTAGATATGTCAGACAGACAGTGTTCCTTTTCTTTCTCACTTCTAACACCTAGGTAACTTGCCTTGTATTCTACTTGACTATACTATGTGTATGCATCATGTTTGATTGTACTTGTCTTTCAAGAGTAACATTTATGTTATTGATTATTTTTCTGTAAATCTTGAATGAGATTATTCTTTAACATTTACTTATAGTTAAGTAAATCGTTGACCTTGACCCTATCCTTTTGCAGTTACATTCACACTCCTATTACTTCAGGACGAAAACAAGTTCCCAAGTTGATGCAGGCTTGAGTCTTCTGTTGCACTGAGTAGAGTGTTTTCTGCAAAGCTTACTTGTTCTCTCACTGAATGCAGAAGTAGTTTGATCATGAATGCAAAGGGGCATAAATTTGTGAGGTTCGGTTCCTCAATCCTGGTGTTGCTTTGCTACACATATTGATAATTTTTTCTTTTTGTACTCTTTGGACAGAAACTTAGAACCTCATGTCACGTGTTGCCTCTATCTGTAATTTAATACATTGCTTCTGCTTCAGTTATTTACTTCCTCCATTCAGAAAAGGCTCATCTTATTGACATGTTTTGAAAAATTAACAAAGTTGTCTTAAAAGCTGCAATGACCTATGACAGATTGCTGCCAAATTTTGTAATTGGTTATTCAATTTACAATGCTGCAACTATAGTTAAAGGGGTAATACTCATATATTTATAAGATAAATATTATGCTTACTTGCTTAGTGTTTGCTTAGATACCAGTTGAACGATCTTTATCTCAATACATAAGAAGAATTTGGTTCACTTTTGGCCTCAAAGTGAGTACTAACGTCCATTTGCAATGGTGTTAATAGATATCCAATTAGTTATGATGTTTATAATTGTTGAAAAAACTAATTGATGCTAACGTATATACCTGACATACTTAACTAAGTTTACATCTCTCACAATCCAGGTTTGGGGACTGGAAATCAGAGTCATCTTTTAGTATAGAGCAGGAAGGTTCTGTAAACAATGGATATCACAAGAGAAAAGGCATACCGAGTGTAAGTGCTATTTTGAAGAGTATTGGAAGAAGACTCGAGAGTGGAACAGAGAAAGTGAAAAGCTTGAGAAGACATTCTGCTGCTGTCCATCCTTTAAGTGATGGAAAGACAAAAAAGCCGACTTCTGGGTGCAATATTCTTGATCCTCAAGGGTCAATGCTTCAGAAATGGAATAAAATATTTGTAATCACATGTGTGATGGCAGTTTCTGTGGATCCGCTGTTCTTTTACATTCCAGTGATTGTTGGTAAAAACAAGAGTGGTAATGGTGGAAGCTGCTTATCTCTTTGCTCTTATCTGACATGTTAAGTTATGCATGAACAGTTGTGAAGGGATAATCCCATTGAGCATAAAAGTCCTTAAAAGATTTTTTTAGTAAGAACAGGATGATCAGGACTTCAGAAGCTAAATATTACATTCTCATTTAATAGCAGAAAACCCAGAGAATATTACAAATAAAAATAAATAAGCTAAATAGAGCTTCCAGTTCCTCTATACTTCTCATTCCAAATATATATTTGATCTGCAGGTATGAAGACATTCTTCTATCCCTGTGGAACATTTTCAAAGATTGCTACTATTGCAAAAAACAGACCCATATGTAAGTTAGTTATAATGTATTCTGTTAGCATTAAAGTGACGAGTCTATATATAGTGTTTCTTGCAAACAAAGGCAGAATTTATGTAAATCAAGTTGATATTGATATTAACATCATACTATCCCTTAGATTTGGTAGCCAATACTTATTCAATTGACAGAAATTGAAATTTTGCTTAATTTCTATTAAATGATAAACTTATGAATCAGTGGTGCATTAAATGCTTTAGTTTTCTGTTTCATTCTAACTGGCCTAATTTTCTATTAGTATAGTGCTTTCGTGCTGTTCCTACTGTTTGGTTATTTGGAATGGCTCGTGGTGGGCTTGTGAAATTCAGATTGGGGTATAGGCACTTTGGAATGACATTTAGTGGTGTTGGAGCTTGTTTGTATTTGAAGTTGCAAGTATATGTAATTCTCTGGTCTGTGTACTGTTTTCCTGGTTTTTCTGGTTTGGCTTCTTTTTTCTGGTTTCTTTTTTCTCTTATTTCTCCTCTCTTTTTCTATTAAGGGTTGGAGTACCCTTGTACTCCCTTTTAATGCAATGTTTGGCTTATCAAAAAAAAAAATTACTAAATTTATTGCTTTGCATTTAATGAGCCTACCCAATATTAGTACTATCTTTGTGCTTTGAAAGATAGTCAAATATTATTACTAAATTAATCAATCTTTTTAGATGACCTTACCTACATTGTCCAAAAAAATTTACTTAGTTGTGTGGTCAATTTTCTTCATTTCATGATGACAACTCCTATTGTCAAGATTGCCTATCTGTGAAGAGAAATCCGTTGCTTTTTTTTTTTTTTTTTCTAAACATACATTAACTTACATTTTAGATGAAGATTTCTAAATATAAACACACTATAGCTAGGTGAAACAAGATTGGTTTGAACCAAAGTTCCTCTCACTCTAATCTATTCTTGAATATCTCCCAGCCTTGACACTGTGTATGTTTCTCTTCTATTTGGTCTTATAGCATGTTTTTTCCTTCAACTTCAAGATCAATTCTTTATTTATGCAAAAATATTATCGATTATTATATTTTGTCAAGTATCAACAAAAATATTACAGCTTAGTTTTTTTGATGAAAACAAGTGTTATTTATTTCTTGCTGGTGTTAAATCAGTATATTTTGTTAGTAGCTACACATTGATTTGGTTGGAACTATCTCAAAAGATCAAAGTTTGAATATTTTGGATCTCTACACGGCATGGCCTCTCCTTTTAGAGGTTTGATCTATTATTTATTTGTGTTATTTAAGTATTACTTAGTCCCATTCCTTTCTTTATATGTTCCTATATCTGCAATTAAGTTTTTAACCTGTGATTTTTTAGTAACTTCATTTTGCTCACTGTTAATTTATTTCATACTAATCTTTTAATTCCTTTTTTTGTGCTGATCGTATCTAAGAATGATCAATTTTTTTTTCTTTCTATATTTACCTATTTAACATCTTAGACTCCAATTTTCTATAGTAGTTGTTTAAACATATTTGTTAATTGCACTAATTGTGTGCTCCCCTGTTTATTTTGACTAATTTGTAGATATTGCCAATGAAATTCATTACTCAAGTTGTGTACAAGGGAATAATAGTAGTAGTATAATTTTTTTCTGAATATTTCTTTTTCAATTTTTAATTGATTATTTGTTAACTAAATTTGGTTAATTTTAAAAATTTATGAGTTGTTGATATTTTGCATACTATGAACAGGTTCAAATGAGAGCAGGGGCAAAAGGATATGTATTGTTTCTTAATCACATTCAGTAGTTCCACATATGGGTTGGGGATGGGGATGGGTTGGGGTGGGGAGGTCCAGGGTTCAATCTTTAGAGGGTGTAATTTATCTTTCCGATGTACCAAAGAAAAGACTTATAATTTCAACCTTTGTACATTTCTAACAAAAACTATAACATTGTCATTGTATTGAAGTTATATTGAAAAAAAATGTAAAACACATTTGTATACATATTAAAGTTCATAATCGGTTTATTGTCATCTATTTGTCGGCTAAGCCACATTTGTTACGTTATTCATATGTGAGTTAATTTATTCAATTTAATAAACTAAATAAATAAATATGATTAATCGTAGAATTGCTCGTCCGTGCTCTTCATTATCTTCATGACTAATATAGAATATATAATTTACACATTACATAACTCAAGACAAACAGTTATGACTGTCATGATATTGAGAACTTTACTCTTAGGATCAGTTCCCAAGTACTGCAAATACGGAACTGTAATGACGTAACAAATTCATTTAATGCTGAAAACTTATTTTCATATTTTGTTGTGTTCTCTTGCTGGTTTTAATGGCTAGATCATTGAATCCCCTTCGTTCCATATGCATTGGGATCGATCCTAAAAAAGATACTTGGAGAGTGAAGGTTCGGGTTCTTCATGTTTGGGATATGTTTCCAGTTGGTGAACCCTCAAAACCTTACGCTATCCATGTTGTGCTTATTGATGTAGAGGTTGTATAACATTGCTGTCATTTGTTTGAAGTTAGTCATGTTATAGTTTCTACATGTATATGACGCTTAATTTCTGTTTTACAGGGTGTGAAAATTGAGGGCATCATTAAGAAAGCCTTTTTGCCCAATTGTTTGCGTTCTGGCGTCGCCATTCTGATAGGTACGCCAAGGAACAACCTTTTTTGTTGGTTTTATGTTATTAATCAATTTATTGCTTACACTGAAGTAATATTCTTCCTTAACCCTAATTTGTATGCTGCATGTTCAAAGTAAAATTGCATGTGTATTTGATGTTGAGGTGTTGATTCGCTGTAGATTTTGCATGTTAAAATTGGCATAGGCTTTATGTTTCTGAACCAAAGTCAGGATCAGATATGTTTCAAATTCAGTCTTTGATGTGTAGCATTTTGAAATTGTGGTTAGATTGTTAGTTTATCTGTATAATTAATTTTCCATTTGATTTCGTGAATTGCTTGATTTTTGACAGTTTCGTATGATGGAAGTGTTTAAACTGAATTAGTTACTAATTCGAACTATTTTTGACAGTTGGACTGCCCTACCCATTCAAAGATTGTGTGGTATATTGTGATGTGTGGAAGTGTCTTTAGTTCATGAAAAACTCCTTTTTGATAGGCAGAATGGCACAGAAGCTAGAGCAAAGAGGGATGGAAATTTTATGATATGTGATAATGAATAGCTTAATTAGATTATGTTCTCTATTACAGAGTTAGGAGATGGAGTTACTTTTTGTATCAGTTTTAAGATCTTATTTTGTAGCTTTGTTACGAACCTGTTGGTCACATTACACAGAATACAAAAATGAAACCACTCAAAATGGTTGAGGCCAATGTATAAAAGATTATTTATTTGGTTGTTTTTGTAAACACTGGTGGTAGATGGAATTTATAGATCTGACATGTTTCTTAATTGCTATCTTAAAGGAATACTATCATGTGTGCGTGTGTATAGAGTAAGAAGAGATAAAATTTACCTCTATTACCTCTTCTCATTCACCTACACATTCACATGATGTACTCTTTCTATTCATTAGTTTCTAACTTAACAGATATTTAATGGAGCTATTGGTCTAATTAATCACAAGCAATCTTTTGTAGTTTAGTTATTATTGAAGAAATTTGAATATTTGGACATGTTGCCGTGTCCATTAACCAAAGTGAATAATTTGTTGTTCTACCTATTAGTGATTTAGTTGTAGCTTCATTAATTGTACTCACCTAATGCTTGATATGGAGATTTTCTCATATAATGTTAGGACTTAGGACTTGATATCGTATTTGGGCTGTGATTCTTCAATATTTCCCACTTGATCTATTTGAGTTTTGAAATTGGATTTATCTCTTATGTTATAGTTAATATTTGACCCTTATTCCATTTTTCTATCTTACATTTAGAGGTTGTCATCGGTTTTTTTGTGTAGTTACTATGCATCAGTACACCTTAAGAAGTTCTAAGTCTAAGCAACAGATTTTTGCCAGAGTATTTCATCCGGAGGAGGTAACTATGAAATTTGTTTTTTATGTTTGGAGTGAGATGAAAATATTGGACACTGATCATATTTTTTTCTTTTTATGTTTATTTTTGTGGAATATTCAGGTGTATATTTTTGTACCAAGACAATTCTTGAATGATTTTGAAGAAAGTCTCTCTAAATATGTTGAATTAGTGGATCCTGTAGGGAATAAATTCTGTGTTAGCTTTTATTTTGATCGTGATGAACCAAGATTTGGTGCTAATATTTCAGAGTTACGAACTGTGCACCAAATACAGGGAAGTGTGATAATTTGTTTTATTTATCTTGGTGATAGTAGATTTGACATCCAAATTAGTGATCTGAACTTGTTTGAGATTGAGTATAGGAAAAGAACTGCTCATGTTGCAGCTAATGTTGCAAGTTCAAGTCATCTGAATTTTCATGAAGTAGAATGTTCGGTTATAAATTTAATTAGTGATGATGATTCTGAGAATGAAGTTGAAGATATTGTGAATTAGGAGATGTTAATTTGGTCAGTTGATCTCACTGCTGATCTCATTATTCCCGTCATCATCTGGTTCGTTTTCTTTTTTTGGAATTTTGTGATTTAATTTTTAGTATTACTATTTTTTCTTTACTTATGCAGTGAAATTAAAATTTTGCAGATTATTCCTGATTATATTCAGGAAAAGGTTTTCAACGACATGAGTCCAGAAATCAATGTACTTCTTCCAGATGGTTCTTGGACTAGATGAGAAATCGTCTGGTACTCACTTAGTGAGGGGATAAGTGAATCTGGGAGTATGGGTGCCATTTTTGGGCGGTAGTATGAGTTCTATAAGGAAACATTTTTCAGACTTGGAAATTCCGTTGCAAGACACAAGATGCAGCTATGGAAAATGGTTCTTCTCAATTTTTACAGAGTTGCTGTTTTGACGGAGTAATTTAACATCAAAAGTTACATCTTTTTGTTCTTTTTTTGTACTACATAATATAACATGATGTGGTTGTAAACATCACTTGAACGGTGCTACTTTATTTGTTCACTGTGAATGGTTGTTTATTTTGTCTATAACTATATCATTTTTTTTACCTTAGGTTTGATTCTCTCTATTTTCATGGGTAGTTTAAGATACTATATTTTTGTCATCTATCCATGAAGAGCTAAATACTATTCCTTGATTAACATAGTCAACAAGGACTTTTATTGTATTTTCTGCCGTTGAATCTATATACATTTTTTTAAATTAAAACGAGTTTGTTTTATATTTCAGATTAATAATTATATAATCATTTTAAATAATTAAATGTTTAGGTATTATCTAATATACACTAAAGTTAAAAAATAATTAAATATCACCTATCTTTTCATAGCTGCAAACATTATTAATATTAATTACCAAAGGTATGTAAATAAATCTATTTATTTTATAAATTATTGAATTAAAAATTATAACTCATAGAATCGCTCGTCCGTGCATCGCACGGCAACTGGCTATAATCCTAGTTATTATTATCTCAATTTCCCATATTGAAAGAAGATTCCACTCATCTATGTCCGTAACGCAATATTGCAGTGCAGGGAGATTGAGTGCAAAATAGAAATCCTTGTGAGCAACTTCAAGCAATGAAATGAACCTCACCCGTTTTCATGTGAACCTTTATCTCTGCACCTTCACTGATAAACCCCCATAATGCTTGTGATGCACTTCAATACCCTCGCTCTCCCATTTGCTTTTGGCTTCTTTGACCTTTTTCTATAAATAGGTAGGTGCATATGACTCCTCTGCATGTGTGCTTGTAATTATCATCATATTAGCATTTTGCTTGAACTTGACCTAATTAATAATATACATATACCAATGTCAATGAGTGTTTCTCTCTGCATTGCAACATTTCTCATGTCGTTCCTTATTTGGGGTACCATCTTTGCCGCACAAATAGCTTCGCCAAGCTCAAGATTATATGTTGGTAGTGATCATAGCATAAGAAAAGGTGCATGTGAATGAATTGTGTACTTCTTTTTTCTTTCTTTAATTTTAATTTGTTGTTGGATTTTATAAACGAAAATGATTTTTAAACTGCTGCACAATTTTAGCATTTAATCAACATATGCGAGTTCTAACCGTCCCAGATAAAAGATACCGTGAAAATTACAAAAATAGCTACTAGCAACTACAATTCGGTCAGAACTCAGAATATATTTTTCAACATACACTCAGTGTTTTAATTCCTGAAATGCATTTTTAAGAAACACATTTCGAATTTTAGTTCCTGCCCACAATTTGTTTTGTGGCAATGCACATATTGCTCCCAAAGGTCTCTCTTGTATGTCCAAATAACAGTTCCTTGTTCATATATCTTGATATATAATGCATGTCGTTCTGTGGCAGTTGGCGAAATTAAATATGCAAGCTCAACTAAGATGGAGAATCCGTTGGGGCATGAGAGGAGCGAAATTAAGGTAGGAAGTACGAGGGGTAGAACACTTGAAATTGCTGCAGGTTCAAGACTACCAGATTGCTTGCACGCTTGTGGTTCGTGCTCCCCTTGTACCTTAGTAATGGTTAGCTTAGCTTGTCCTTCACATGTTGATGATGCTGAGTCATGCCCTGTTTCTTATCGATGCATGTGTAAGAGTAAATCCTACCCGGTACCATGAACTATTTGTGTGCCTCTTCCTTACCCTCTCCTACCCATTCCAATCATAGCTAGTTTGCTACTAAGGTTTCTTTGAATTGCTGAGTCAAATATATGTAATGATATTTTGTAGCTAAGAAATGTTATAATATGTAAATTAAGGGTAGTTTAGTTTGATTAACTTCAAATCAGATTTTGATTTTAATATTGTTTTTGTAATAAATATTCCTGTTATGTAAATTGTAAGAAATAGTGATGGCACTCCACAAGAACGTCCATAACTCGATTTCTTGCGAAAAGCATTTCATTGGGAGGAGTCCATGTTGTAACCATCTGCGGCTCTGCGGCTTTGAAAGTTCTCTTTCCATATTTTTATTCATAAAAAAGATACAATGTCACGTTCGAGCCAAGCATATTGTTCATGCAAATTGGAGGAAGAATTTCGCTATATATAAAGAGTCTTACCTAACTTGAGTAAGAAGATTATTTCAAAAGTGGATATTACTAAAGAAGAGAAAATTTGAGAATGAGTAAAGAAACTAATCACTGCATGAAAGGGTCATTTTATATTAAAAAACAATGTCACCTCCAATGTCGACACTAGTTTTTGCTCTTTAGTGAAAAAAAAAACAACTTCTATATAGCATTGGCTAGCCGACGATTAGCGTAGTCACAATAGACACTAAAACCATATGCAAACTGTGTTTGCCCATCAGCAGTTTTGTTAGAAATAATAATATATATAAATCATTCATGTGAACTTTATCCATCAACTTAAGCTTTTTGGTAATTGGTTGTTTGATATGATATCTGAACATCTATGGCAAACGGTCTAGAGTTCGATCATTACCGCCCAAGTTCTTCTAATAAACAGTTGCTTTTAAGCACATGATAGGTGAGCATGTGCATTGTCTATGCTTCACGCCCAAACTGGCAAGTCTAAAACATAGGTTCTTGCATGATGGGTGTGTTAGAAATAATAATATAAAACCATTCATAAGCTTTTTGGATAATTGGTTCTTTGAGAAATTCAAGGCGGTTTGAGGCTGAAACTACATTCACTGGCCAACTTAGCATCGGTTAGGGCTGATGCTAATGTGAGCTAGGTCCGATCCTTCATGTAGGCCCATAGGTTATCGTCGCCACAAGGCAACAGTAATCTTCGTCGACTTGCCTCATCATTCTTACAAGGCCCTATATTCCCTTAAACATTAAATCCTCACCCTCTCCCTTCGTCTCCCCTCACCCTCCACCATGAGATATGTCGCAACGCCACCCTTGCAACACAACCTCCGGCTTCGCTCTTCTGCACACCGTTGATCCACTCTCTCCGTAAACCTCACCCCCTCTCCTTATGCAGCCCCGACCCCTCACTACGAAGCCACATCTGCCCCTCCTCGCACGAGTAATCACTTGTTTATTGAATCATTATGTTGGTTTTTTAGCTGACACACACGACTGTCCGTAGACTTTCTTTTTTTGGTTTTCCAAGGTATCCTCACAGTCACCAGCTGTGAGACTAATCCCTGAAGGCTTTGAGATCACTTTAAATGGGTAGGTCTCTCCCAACAAATTCATCTTCATACGTAGTGTCTAGGGGTCGAACCATATACTAAATGTTTAAGGAGTCCAATTGGTAGTCTTTCCCCTATTTTAATTTTCTCCTCTTCTATTATCTATTATATTCTACTCGATCTCTTTGCTACTGATTTGTATTGGGATTGAAAACCCTTTAAATATGAAAGGTACCATTATGATTAGGTGTAGCTCTATTATTGGCTATGCCTAAATCCCACGTGTCAGCTAGTGTCCACATAGATAAAAAAAAATTTGAAGGAGTGCATGTCCACATAGATATTACTCGTGCATGGCATACGTTTGTTAACTTATGCGTGAGTTTGGGGTACATTCACGAGTTTTTAAAATAAGCTCCGCCTTCTATAACTTCATATATTTGACCAAAATCTAAATTAGACTTCGCTAATAGACATCTTAAGCGTGCCCTCAATCTATGTGTGCAATGCAACATTGCCTTAATTAAACCTCTTGCAAACAATGGAATTGTTTAAATAAATAAATAAAAACTTAGGTCAAATAATTCTAATTATAGATAGATTAATAATATTAAAAATAAGTAAGTTAAAAATTTCACTTATTTTAATTATCATTGGTTCATTTAAAACTATGATAATTTTACTCAAGTTTTTCCTTCAGTATTGAGATAAATCCATAAATAGTATATGCTGAGGTGGTAGAGGAATTGAGGATATGTTGACATGTGGCAGTGCATGGAAAAAGCAAGACGGTCAAACCTTGAAGTCAAATATAAAAATTGAATTGTATGCACAGTTAGACCGGGTGAAAATACTTTGAAATTATACAGAAAATGAAGGAGGCGACACCCAGCTTACTATTAAATGCCTTATTTGTTCATATTTTCCAACAATTCAAAGCATAATATGTAAAAAATCTTCTTTCACGCCGTTCAAATATTCAACTTTAATTTGTGCAGGTTTATGCAGTGCTGAACTGTAGAAAACACAGAGAGATAGGATTTCCAGATTTCCAGATTCCTACGCTGGTTTCCGTTAGCTATAAAAATTAATAAACAATAGTGATACATATATAGACGGTTAAGAACCAATTATTTCCAAAACAGATGTTATTATATAAGAGTCACATAAATAATTTTATATTATTATTTTTATACGAACTCTTGGTTTTGTAGTCATACAATCCACGTATATGTCACTGTTAAAAGTGATGAGTAAAAAAAATGTTTAGTGAATGTTTTAAAATCTTTATAAAATAAATGTGCAATTTTATGGGGATCAGAGCATCAAAATTACAAGGAAAATGATTTTGAACTTTTTTAAATACTCTTTTGACTGTCACAATCTGCATATGTCGAATGGTGGTCTGTACAATACAATATTCATGTACAAAAATCATTATTGATTAGCAAATTGTTTATGGATGGATGACACATTTTCTATGGATTGAAATATCTCGTTCGTTATATCTCAATTCTTATTTCACCAATAGAATTATGTTATGTTAATTAAAAAATGTATGTATCATACAATTATAACCTTACGTGATTTTTAATTAACATGACACAATTATATTGGTGAGTGTCATGAACCAATTATACTCAAAGCTTAACCTATTGGGTAAAAGACATGTGAATGCACCAAAGAGATGACACGCACGTAAGGCAGAAGTGAGGAGTGGTTTCTCACATCTCATTGCAACATCTCCTCTCATCCCCAATTCTGGCGGCGGGGTGAAATTATTTTACCCCGTCCTCGTTGACCGCCTCTTCATGGGTCCCCACTGAAATCCTAAACATCTGCTTTCAAAATTTAATCAAATCTGTAACATATATAAGTTAATGCAATAAATTTAAGAACAAGTGATAACACATCTATATCAAATTCAACACAAATATATAATAAGATTTAAATAACATTAAATGAAATTCATCTCACAATATGTGAAGACAATAAAATCACAATTTAAAATGTAAAATTTAACATTCACCTTATCCAACATGTAGAGCTGTCAATACGGGTCATCCTAACCCATATGGCCTGACCCGTCACGGGTTGGGTTGAGAAATAGGTTGGGTTAGACCAACTCTTATTTTCACGAGTCAAAAAAAATATGAACTCAACTCTGTCTGTTGTGGGTTGGCGGGCTGAGGGGTTGGCTCGCGAGTTGGATTGAATAAATAATTAAAAATGGAAAATTGGATTAAAAATGCTATAAAAAATAATTACAAGAAAATACTAATAAAAACGGGTATTAACACATAGGCAAGAGGTTTGTAACTGTAGCATGTCATGAAACATGTTTACAAATCTTATCAATAGTAGATTTGAATAGCAACCCAAGAGGCTTATTCTAACACCTTGTGCATTTGTCAAGTCCACCAATCCAAGTTCGAACTCAAAATCTAGCATAGTTTGATAAATCCACATCCAAGTCTTAAAAAAGATGTATTTATAAGATCATAACCCGCGAGCTAGCTCATTTAACCCACAGGTTAAATGAGTCGGGTTACACTTATAATCTGGGGTCTCTACGAGCTGAAATTTAACCAACCCAACCCTCATACGAGCTGGGTTGGGATAGCTCGCAGGTTGCAATCCATATTGACTGCTCTACCAACATGTAAAGTCTCACACTCAAAATATTTTCTTAAAAACTTAATTCATTTAAAAGGTGAAGACTTCATTATTAGTGGTTCATCATTTGTAAGAGTATTATTGTACAATTACTTATCAAGACGGAGCGGAGACCCTGCATGGCATAAAGAGTGATTCTCTTCCTCAAATTTGTGTCAAGAGAACTTTTTACCCTGCTTCATCCTCACGAGGAAAAAATCCCCCAAGATCGGGGCTTCAAACGAGGTAGTCCCGGTGGGGATCCCAATATTTAGGTGGAAATTACCATCCCTAGAACATCAAGTGCAAATTTTTCAGCGTCGTTTAAAAGAGTTTATTTGATTTTATCTTATAACACAAACACTTATTCAAGTGTGTTGGAGAACTTATACATGTAAATAACTTATGATTGACTAATAACGGTTTTGAGCTTATTTTCAAAAGCTGTTCAGAATAGCTCATGAACAACTAATGAAAAAGAGCTTTATGCTTATTTATCACTCATTTTTAACTTATATCAATAAATTTCTTAAAATAGCTTCTAAATAAGCGCTTATGACGATAAACACTTAATTAAGTTGTTTTCCAAATGTGTATATATGCTTAGGATTAATTTAAATTCTATATGATAGATATTCCTTATAAAAATGTCTGACTTATAACCATGGTTTTTGTCGAAAGAATAAAAAATTCATGAAACAACTCTATAAAAGTAACACAATCCTACACACCTATTTTAAGCTTTCTCTTTGTAACTTCCTTGCACATACAAGTTTGAAAAAAGACTACAAAGCAGCTAATTTAGAAAGGAGAAAAAAATCCTAGAAAAGGGCACTTCTAGATCTCTTGTAGTAGAAAGCTATTATAGCAGTATAGCAGCATCAGCATGCATCGTTCCTTGTCAACAAGCTTTCAAGCCAGAATTATAAGCCAGCTGCAAGTTCAAAACCAGGTGCCGAAGGTGGTTATTCAGGAGCCCTGTGACTTGTTCATAAACCACAGAAGCATGGACACAAAAAGAACTGTTGCTACTCTAATCTATGATCATCTTCGAAGGTTAGGCTTTCACCCTTTCTTGGACAACAAGAACATGAAGCCAGGGGACAAGCTTTTTGACAAAATCAACGCTGCGATCATGGAGTGCAAGGTTGGCTTAGCGGTTATCTCACCTCGTTACTGTGAATCCTATTTCTGTCTTCACGAGCTTGCTCTACTTATGGAGTGCAAGAAGAAGGTGATACCAATTTTTGTTGATATAAAACCATCTCAGTTAGGTGTCATCAACAACAGAAATTGGACAAAAGAGGACCTTGACCGTTTCAAAATGGCTCTTGAGGAGGCAAAGTACACTGTGGGTCTCATCTTCAACTCCTCACAAGGGTATAATTTTACAAACGGCAGCCCTGATTTCTTTACCATCATTTTCTTCCGCTAAACACTTAAAATTTGAGACGGTTTTTGATAGCTGAGGTTATTTTTTAAATAAACTTTGCAATTTGTGGTGGTTAAAAATCTCCACAACTTTTCAAATTGGTTTTCACAATTTAAAATTCTTTTTAAATATTTTTTGTCAATCCCTTTCCCCTTCTTCCAATTTCTCTTACCCTTCCCTTCTTAGCCATCATATAATGATTCTAATCTCCACAACTGCCAACCAACTGTCCCTGAATGCATGATAACTCAAATGTCCTTGAGGGATATGTAAGTACAGGTGCAGGATCGATTATTGCAAAGGATAAAACTCCCTCCATACAAAAAAAAACAGTGGTTGACAAGAAAAACAACCCAACCACCACACAACCTCCACATCCATTCCCCAACTTTTTTTTTCTTTTACAAGAGTAAAAGCTATGAATTTTATTTTCAAGGGCATTTTAAATTTGAGAGTATAAGTCAGGGACTAAAAAAAAATTACTCTTACTTCTTTATTTATATATATATATATATATAATATATACTTGAACAAATTTTTCTTGAATAGTATTAGACCGAAAGCATGTAGGCTTAAGATGGTGTTAAAGGTCTAGGAGAGTGTTTGGGCTTTAGTTGTGAGTGCGATCTAGTCCAAAAAATTTAAAGTAGTCGGACTTCCAACATTCTCACTTATAAACTATTGTTTAATTTCTTCTTCATTCCATTCATGCGAGACTTCTTCTTTAGTTTCTGCACTCTTCCTCATGTTTAACTTGACAAATCAAGCTAGATTTGTTTGGCCTAAACTTATACTCAAGTGGACCGTTCGTATGAGCTTGTGCTCTTTCCGTCAGAACTTAATTAAGTCTCATGTGCCTGTGACTTTATTTTAGTTGATAATTGTTTTTCTAGTAACCTTTTTTTTTCATCTTTTTTTGGATAGTACGTGGGTCGTTGGGTTTTTTACGGTATGATACAACTTATTGAATTGAATGGGGATGAGTAACTCACATGGTTGAGATAAGGGTGAAATGTCAGGGTTCGAATTCTGATGAGGAATAATTTATAGTAACATTTGCTTATAAAAAAAACTTATTGAATTGAATGTGTGCATATCTAAAATGGTGCTAAAGATGCGAGGGAGCTTTTGAGCTTTAATTCTGTATTGTTCTAGTCCAAAAAATTTAATGCAGTTGGATTTCCAACACATAGAAATTGTTTGGTTTAATAAAACAAAAAATGATTCGTGTATGTCATTTTTTATCACACCAACGAACTTGGTTTATAATAGTTTTTTATTGCCACAAACTGTAAAACTTTTTAACTTTGCAGTTTGTAAAGTTAGAAATTATTTCAAACGGTAGGTGTTATTTATGTAAAAAAAAACTACTGATACCGATTAGTATTGGTAATAAAATTTTCAACAAATATAACCCGGGGATTTCTTCCACGTATTTTACTTTTGTTTTTTTTTTTCAAATGTAGGAATTTCTCCGATATCGTGACTAGTGCTTCTGATATCATCATCAAGAACTTGGCAGAAGTTGAGGATGAAGATATGCAGTATCCATGCATTGCCAGCTAACACAATATACCACCATGTAACCTTCTCCCTGTTTTCTAGGTAAAAGCTGTACAAAATTACAAATTATACAATACACAAAATAAAAGTGCAGATTCCTAGCTTGTACAGTGTATCACATAGCAATGTAATGAAGCGTGTTCATATAAGTTATATATGGTGTGGCTCCATGTTCCTCGTTGACTTCTCTTCTCTTGCTTCTTCTTGACGTTGTTGTTGAAAACAAATTTTATCACTTCAAATTTTCTATATATTGGTGCTTCAATATATGTACAATGATTGCGTCTAATATAATCACATGAAAATGATCATAGATATGTAGGATATATAAGAAGAGGACAAAGCTTGAGTTATCTAAATTTCTTTACACGGTTTGGAACGTTCGTATTATAGAGTATAAATTTATACAATATATTATAATTTATTTATTGTTTGGTGTTATTATTGTATTGTATATATTTATCCACCAACTTAACTCACTCTTATAAATTAAAATTAATGATGTATTATTTAGTCCAGTCTATAAATATAGGATAAAATATGATAAGCTTGTGACATATAAGCTACCTGAAAATATTTAATTCACCGCCGCGGTCACTGCCGCTGCCATCACCACAACCCCCCACCACCGCCATCACCGCTACCGCCGCCTCCACCAGCATTGCCTCGACCATTGTTGCTACAACCATCACCACAGCCGCCGCCACAACCACCACTGTCAGCATCATCACCATCACCACCACCATCATCACCCTTCATTGTCACCACCCGAAAAACCACCGCTAATGCTGTCACCATCGGCTTACAACACTACCACCACCACTACCGCCACCGCCCTCCATCACCTTTCTCACCGCCGCCTCCATCACACTCTGCCACTGCCATCTCCTCTATCACCACCCTACCGCCAGACCACCACTTCCACCAGCACTACTATTGCCACCATGACAACTATCACCCTCTACCTACGATGTTTGGGGAATTGGGGTCGTCGTGGCCATGAAATATGTGATTAAGGTGGTAGGGTTAATGAAAAGGGAAGGTAGGAGCAAAACTAATTATTTAAGTATTCTAATTTCAATTATGACGTGGTGGGGCAGCAATGCAGCGCGTGACAATGGTAAGGCGTTGCAATTGTGTGATCGGCTGATGGAGGGAGGAAAATTTAGTGGCGTCTTTGGAGGGAGGAGGAAGAGGACAAGAGAGAGGGTAAGAATGGTGGAGGAGAAGGAGGGAGGAAGAGGCTGATAGAGACTGAGTGCGGCGGAGGAAGTGGCCGATGAAGAATGTAAGGTTAGTGTGGTGGTGGACGAGGAAGGGGCCGAGAGAGAGTGAGGGTGAGAGTGGCATTGCTAGAGGGAGGAAGAAGAGGTTGATAGTGAGGGCTGAGAATGAGTTTATTCGTATCGACTACGTGGTTGACATTACACATTAGCTTTAAGTTGTTTAATTGAAACTCCCAATATCAATGCTAAGTTGACGCTAAACTATAGTGTCGAAGAAAAAATATAGAGGTGAATAAAATGAGGTATTCAAATGCAATATAAACGAAATATGTCATATGTGTGGGTTTTTTTACCAGTATATGGATCATGGATGACTAAGAAAACAGAATACGGGTAGCCCAAACAACTTGAATATTGAATACTTCATCATAAAGTAGAGGCCGAAGCTCTTACTATGACTTCCTTGAAAGCTAGACAAACCGTAATTCTGACAGAGTCGAATGAATTGCTAAACATGAAGTTATTGGTTCAAAAAGAATATATAAATTTACTTAGATAATCAGTTTATTTCAATGTTGGTATGTCAATTTGATTCATTGTTGAGCCTAAAAAATTTAGGGGTTTATTGGATTTCTAGTATATGAGCTACTTGTATTAGGATGAGTGTACATACTTTAGGATACTACAACACTTAGTTGGGGTATGATATAAAACGTGACGTGTGCCAATAACATTTAAGTGAATGTTTCTTCTTTTTCTCATATATGTTTTAAAATGAAACAAAAATTCAAATACACTGTCGGATGTCGGTTTCCTATTGGTACACGTCAAATCGCGTCAGTCGTGTACCATACAATAAGGGTATGGTAAAATTCACCCACTTTGAGATATTAATCAAACTAATGTAAGGGCCGCCCAGTAACCATTTGGATCTCAATCTAAGACCACTTACAATGGCATGTTGAATGCCATGTTGAAACATGTTGAGAGTTGTTGAAACCATGCAATGGTTGGTTGAAAGCTGTTGAAAGTGGGAAAATGTTGAACCGGTTCAACAAAGTTGAGAGGAGCATCCGGAGCCACGTGGCAGCTCCGGATTGGAGAGAGCTAGGCGCGTGCAGGACACGCGCCGACAAGGCGCGTGGCGTGTCAGTGGGAGAGGAGAGAGAAGACCAAGTGGGTGAGGATGGGACGCGTGGCAGCGCCCCATTGGCCAGCCGGATTTTTTTTTTTAAAAAACTTTAAACTGAATTATCTTGTTGAAATTTTTTTTTTTTTTTTTTTTACTAAAATTCATAACTTTTTTTTCTCTATAAATAGAGACTTGGTTTGATAGATTTGGACACAGAAAAAAAAACCAAGTTTTTCCCCATCTTATTATCTCTCTCACCATCTTATTATCCTTCTATTAGCATTTGTTTTGAAATGGATCCCAACAATCACCATTACAACACCCAGAATTCTTCAAGCTACCCAATTTCCAACCAAAATCCCAACAACTATGAAGATCCAAATCAATTTTCTTACCCACGTCCTCAAAATCCCACCAATTATCAAGTCCCACATCAATTCTCCAACCAACGTCCTCAAAATCCAAACTATTTTCAAGTCCCACATCAATTCTCCAACCAACATCCTCAAAATCCAAACTATTATCCAGATCCAAATCAGTATTCGAACCAGTCATCATTTGTTCCAAACTTTCATCCATCTTATGGATCTGTGAGATATCCATCTCAAACACCCCAGTCTAGTGGTTATATGGCAATGGTTCGTGCAAATTTTCCTAGTGTTGATGGACCGGAATTTCCGGAATTTTCAACACAAGTCAATCTTGGTGACGGGTCAGCTGATAATGAAGTCAATGAAGTCACTCCTAAGAGCAAAAAAACGCATGCACCCGCATGGAACACTGCACAAAATATGGTGCTAATTAGTGGGTGGATTAACTGTGGAACAAGCAGTGTTGTGGGGAAAAACCAGAAAGGAGAAACATTTTGGAGAGATATTGCTGAGTATTGTAATGAGCATTGCTCATTCGATCCTCCGCGTGATGGAATTGCATGTCGAAATCGTTGGAATTATATGAACAAAATACTGGGTAAATGGATTGGCGCTTATGATGCCGCTAAGCGTCAACAAGGAAGCGGTTGGTCGGATAATGATGTTTTGGCAAAAGCGCAGGAATTATTCGCATGTGGGAAGAATGTTCAATTTACTTTGATGGAAGAATGGATCGCTCTCCGTGATCTACCACGTTTTTGTAGTCAAGTAGGAGGAAATGGTGGCTCAGCAAGTAGTGGATCTAAGAGATCTCACGACAGTGATGCATGTGGCTCAACCACTATAGGATCAATTCCTCGTCCAATGGGTAGGGAGGCAGCTAAAAGAAAGAATAAAAAGAAAAGTAAAGAACCTGTCGTTGAGGAGAAGGGGAAAGTTTGGGTTGAATACAAATATTTGAAGGCTCAAGAGATTGCACGAATTGATAAGCTAACAATGGTGCAAGAACAAACTAACCAATTGATGAAAACCAATTTGTATCTCAAGCTAAGTTCTGAAGAGGATCTCGATGACCGTAAGAAAGAGCTGTTGAGTAAGTTGGCCCAAGACCTATTTGGTAATTAATTTCAATCGAGTATTTGTCTGTATTCGGTCAAACCCGCCAGTGGTGTCAAGTCTGTGGTGTTTGCTTTAACCATTTGTCAGTGTTGTCGTCAAGTATGTTGTGTTTGCTTTAATAATTTGTCAGTGATGGCAAGTCTGTAATGTTCGGCTTTAATGTATGAGTTATTGTGTTTGAATATGTTCCACTCAATTCGAATCTACTCCTTTTCCGATTATTAACTCTAGTGGGTAACTTGTTTCGAATCTGTCAGTGGTGTCAAGTCGGTGGGGTTTGCTTTAATAATTTGCCAGTGGTGTCAAGTCGGTGGGGTTTGCTTTAATAATTTGCCAGTGGTGTCAAGTCTGCAGTGTTCGGCTTTAGTGTATGGGTTATTGGGTTTGAATATGCTCCACTCAATTCGAATCTAGTCCTTTTCCGATTATTAACTCTAGTGGGTAACTTGTTTTGAATCCGTCAGTGTCCACCATTCAATTTACTTATATATATGGATTCATAGATCAATTTATGTACCAATATCCAAAACCTCTTACTTTCTACTTCGAATTTCACAACAAATGGATCCTTTTGATCCTTTTGAGAATCCTTGTGAAAATCCTTTTGATATTGCAACATACCTTCAAAATTCTCAACTTGAAGAAGCTTTTATACTCAACCAATTAGGGTTGGGTCCAAACCAAAATTTGGAAGATAGTGCACCTCGTAGAAAGTATGTCCGTAGAGATCATACAGCAGCAAACCGAAGGCTAATTGACGACTACTTTGCCAATGAGCCTACATATGACGATTCAATGTTTCGTCGTCGGTACCGGATGCAAAAACACGTTTTCCTTCGAATCGTTGGGGACCTTTCAAGTAGTGATAACTACTTCACCCAGCGAGTTGATGCAGCCAAGAAAGAAGGTATATCACCCTTAGCAAAATGTACCACAGCAATGCGAATGTTAGCATATGGTGTGGCAGCAGATGCAGTCGATGAGTACATCAAAATAGGAGGTACTACAGCACTGGAGTGTTTACGTAGATTCTGTAATGGAATCATACGATTGTATGAGCACGAGTACTTGAGAGCACCAACTCAAGAGGACCTGCAAAGAATACTACAGGTTAGTGAACAAAGGGGGTTCCCAGGCATGATCGGGAGTATTGACTGCATGCACTGGGAGTGGAAAAATTGTCCTAAAGCATGGGAAGGTCAATTTACTAGAGGGGATAAGGGAACCACTACAGTTATTCTTGAAGCAGTTGCATCTCATGATCTATGGATCTGGCATGCCTTTTTTGGATGTCCGGGAACGTTGAACGACATAAACGTTCTAGATCGATCACCAGTGTTTGATGATGTGGAACAGGGAAAGGCTCCAACTGTGAGTTTCATTGTGAATCAACGTCCCTATAATATGGCATACTATCTAGCTGATGGTATCTACCCTTCTTATCCAACTTTCGTCAAATCGATCAGACTTCCTCAAAGTGAACCGGATAAGTTGTTTGCACAAGTTCAGGAGAGATGTCGGAAGGACATCGAACGTGCATTTGGAGTTCTTCAAGCTCGTTTTAAAATCATCCGTGAACCAGCTCGTTTGTGGGACATAGCTGATTTGGGTATCATTATGAGGTCATGCATCATATTACATAATATGATTGTTGAGGATGAACGAGATACATTTGCTCAACGTTGGACCGATTTTGAGCAATCTGGGGAAGGTGGATCTAGTACACCGCAACCATACTCGACCGAGGTGTTACCCGCTTTTGCAAATCATGTGCGTGCTAGATCCGAGTTGCGTGATTCGAACGTTCATCACGAACTGCAAGCAGATCTAGTGAAGCACATATGGACAAAGTTTGCAAATGCTTCGTGATGGAAGATGATTTGTATCGTACTAATTACGTTATTTGTGTGTTGTGTGCTTAGTTTGTTGTCTTGCATTTTAAGTTAAGAAAATAAAATAAATTATTGTGTGCTTCGTTTATCGTCTTCCATTTTTTAGTTAAGGAAATAAAATAAATTATTATCTATATTAAAAAAAATTAATTCGTTAAGTGTTTATTATTTAATTTAATTTAAAATAATAATTGTAATTTTATGTAAATAAAAAAAACAAAAACATAAAATTAAATAAAAATATGAAATAAAAAGTGGTGGGGTAGGGTGAGTGGTGGGGTAGGGTGTTGAGAGAGAAAACCATTGGAGTGGGTATTTGTTGAAAGTGTGTTGAATTGGAGAGAGAAGATGATGTGGAGTGTTGGGAAGATAAAAAGTGGTGTTGAATGGGAAAAACTTGTTTACACCATTGTACATGGTCTAAGTATACCATTTAAAAAATAAATAAAAGAGGCTGGAGGCGGCTGGAGCAATGTCTCAGTCACTAGCTAACTGGAAATGTATACAACTACTAGTCAACTAGCATATTATTGTGATACTACACATCCGCAAGAAGGGAATGTGATAGTCAAAGGACAATTAAAAAAGAAAATAAGAACTTAACACTAGAAGGGCAAGGTTTTCCCATCGTGTTCCATGAGCTCGATCGTACCTTGTCAATTTGTTCCATCTTGCAAGTGATTAAAGCTAATTAAGGAACTAGCTGCTAGGCTTGTTATGCTGCTAGATAAAGACATATATAAGATGAGAAAGGGCTATGATGGAAGAACCCAAGAAGGCCTTCTTCCTCTTACAATCTGTAAAATGGCGTATCCCATCACTTCTACCATCTGTGTTGCATGTCTGAGCATAATTGGCCGCAGAAACAGTCCCCACAGTCCCACCACAGCCATCACTACCTCTGCCCCAAAACCCATGTTTCCTTTCTCTGTTTACTTTTTTCTTTGATTTTCCGCAGCTTTAGATATGAGCCCTGTCTCTGCTTATACAGTTATACCTCCTTTGAAATATTGTTGAAAAGGGTAAGTGAACATTTCCTAATCACAGCTAACAGTCTTTGATTGCTAAAGGAGATTGACTCTTTTTTGTACTCTTTATCCAGCTGTAATATTTTGATGTCATGTATGCACATCAACACGTGGGGAATTCTCCACTAACTAAAATAGGTACAATTTAAATTGATCACCCAACCAAAATTATACTTGTCATCACATTAAGAACATTTTGTCACTTATGAAGATACCACTTTTCAAACTTTTAATGTGAAGTATCACAAATCACTCTCTTTTACCAATTCACATATCACCTCAAGTATCCACAGTGAGAATCCCTCGGGAACCTTCATCTGATGCTCATATCACACCCAACAAATGATAACTCTCAGATACCTTTCTTCACAGGTGCCATTGAAAATGCTTTAAACTTATCATCTTTAGGGAATGTAACTTTCAATTGGATTTCATCATCTCCTCCTCACAAGGAAGTTGTGGTTATTGCAAGATGGGAGGCATTCTTACTAATTACAATTTATTATGATTTAAATTTAAACTGATCTTTAATTAACGATTACAATTGGCTAATTGCAGTCTAAACCATGATCCATTGTTACATATGATCTCTGCAAAATTAGGAATAGCTCAATGGATAGAAACAATTTGAAACTGATCAGTGGATCAAGGGACAACCATTGTTAATGAGGCATATATTTTAGTATCCTGTGTACCAAATATAGGAATCTTCATACCCAAACCAATAACCATGAGTTAACTTCTACATTAAAATGAGACATGGTAATTATCAATAAAAATCCAGTTTACTCAGTATAATAATCTGAAAGTATGAATTATCTTAATTCAAAATTAAGATGGAAATAGATTAGCCTATGAACCTTTTACAAGCATAAAAACCAACAACACCACGTAAAGCTAACCTCTCACAATTATCATCATCAACACCAGCAAAAAAAAAAAAGTATGTGATATTAGATGTTTGTGACATAGTGATGGAAGGATGTTATTCAAGGTTGGCTCAGATAAATGTGGAACAAGTCTTAGTCCCTGACCTTCAACAAATAAAGGTCTCATAGAGCTGGGATCACATAAATCATCATCGACATTCGACAACAATAAAAACCAAGAATAATGGATTTAAATTAGAATAATTAGAACATTAAGACCCATCCCCTGTGTGTACAATTCAATGCAGAATTAACAGAAACAGAAGAAAAATTCACACAAACATGAGATGCAGAGAGGGAACGAAACATTGCTGCAACTGACGGTGTGATATATAAATGGCAAACACAAAACTAGGGTTTTGCTTTGCTTTCTTGGTAACGGGTGGGCTCCGATGATGGGCCAACTTTGGTTCCAAAGCATAGCAAAACATAGGCTGGACACTTCACTTTTAAGATAAGGCCCAGATTCTAACCATGGACTTTAGATATGGGAAAAAATCTGACCAAAAATATATATGGGAAAAAATCTTTGTTCTTTATTAATAATATAGCTTAATTCAATTAAATGTAAGGTTCTGCCTCCTCTAAAGTGAGTCCACTCAAGTAGATCATCACACCATCAATTAAGTTGTTTTTATTGATTTTTTTGAATTAGGTAATCATTATTAATAGTATGCAATGACTTACTTTACTCACTCGCATTAGATGAGTCAAATGCTATGATTAATTACTCCATATAAAATAATCATGTAAACTACTCGTGTTTAGCCTGTAGAGGCGGAGTCATATACTTACTTTATCTTTGTGAAGATAGTGAAAACTCCCATAGACTTTTGGTTTTCTTCATCTTTTGGTAATGCTCTTCAAGCCTAGCTAGATCCATGGCACTTTGAAGCAAATTACATGGTGATTGATGGTGGATCTTTGTCATGTGATATCAGAGCTTGTTTAATCCTTTTAGTTTTTTATGGCGGCCTCTTCACGAGCCTATAAACCGTGAGTACAATCTATATATATATGTAAAGCACACTTGTGTTTTTGCATGCAATTAATGTATTAAACCATAAAAGCTCACATACCTTTATATTAAATACATTAAAAAATAAAAAATTTAATAAACTAAAAACTGAAAAAAAAATGTATTATAAAAACCTATTCAACTACTTATATTAAATAACAACATTCATAGACTTAAAATTGACTTGAGCTTTGCATTTGACAAATTTAAAAAATCAAAATTAAAAACAAAATAATATTTGTTAATTAATAATTTAGATAAAATACTTTTAAAATAAAAAAAATTCTATCAATATATATCTATCTATATTGTACTTGGGGCTCTTATTTCCCAAAGTAATTATATATATATATATATATATATATATTTGGTTTTTCCAAAAAAATATCTATCTATATATATTAGTAAAGCTCACTTGAGCTAAGTATTAAGTACAAATACACATATGTATTTAACCATAAAAGCTCACATACCTTTATATTAAATACATTAAAAAATAAAAAATTTAACAAATTAAAAACTGAAAAAAAAAAATTGTATTATAAAAACCTATTCAACTACTTATATTAAATAACAACATCCATAGCCTTAAAATTGACTTGAGCTTTGCATTTGACAAATTTAAAAAATCAAAATAAAAAACAAAATAATATTTGTTAATTAATAATTTAGATAAAATACTTTTAAAATAAAAAAAATTCTATCAATATATATCTATCTATATTGTACTTGGGGCTCTTATTTCCCAAAGTAATTATATATATATATATATATTTGGTTTTTTCAAAAAAAAAATATCTATCCATCTTCTATATATATTAGTAAAGCTCACTTGAGATAAGTATTAAGTACAAATACACGTGAGAACCTACATACATTAGTAAAAAAATTGGTGTTTTAATGAGATAGTTTAGTGAGTGAATGAACGGGTAGTGGAAACTTGTGCACTAATGATTTCAGCTTTAAACTTAATAAATATCAAATGCATAAGCAAAAGAGTAACATCCGTGCCAAAAGTGTAACATACCACAAAGTTATATCTGCAAATGGTTTTAGCACAGTACATTAAATTAAAATCAAATTTAATGTTAATTTTAAACTAATATCAATTTAGTCCATAAAAAAAACTATTAACAATAAAGCATACTTCCGCCAAAATTAATCTTGATATGCAATGGTCTTAGTTTGCTGTCCAATTTTTGCACGAATATATGTCTATTTTTCTTAAACTCACAAACTCTTAGAATTCCTTAACATAGTAACTCCGAAGAAAAACTAACATTAAATTAAAAATAGTGGCATGATGGCAATACCAGTGTCAAAAACTGAATAAAATTGTTAATGTCAGGAGGCTATTCAACTATCTACATTAAATAAATAAAAAATAGAATTTATTATATTGAACCATGCATCTATTATATCTCTATATAAACAAACCAAGGAAATCACTCACAAACTCAAATTATTCATATTTCTTAGACTTCAGCTGCTGGTGAGAAAAAAAATGACAATTGTCTCTAACTACTTCAACAAGTATGTTATTTTTAATTATTTTAGTTAATTTCAAAATTGCTTTTTTAAATTACTCATTCTTATTTCTTTATTGCAGGAGAAAGATCATCAACAACAACAAGAAACACACATTACTTAGTGATATATCCCCGTTGCAGATGATTGAAAAATAAAACTGTGAGTTTTACATATATGGTAATTTACTAAACAATTCTTCTCATTCAATTGAAATCATACAAATATATCATCATTTCTAAATTTATATGACACAAATCAGTAACAAAGTGTGAGCCACATAAATTTATATACTGCACTAGAAAGATAAGTGTAAAATGTTGTACTCACTATATTCTTGATAAGAAATAGGAATCTTTCACTCCTCAATATTGTCATATTATGGAAAAAAATAGCAACTTAATCATTCAAAGGGAACAAATGACGTCCATCCTGCAGTTAGATAGAATCTATTTTTATGTTCGTGAAAGAAATTTTAAAAGAACTTCTATGCCACCAGCAATGGTAAACAACCACATCAATCTTGACAAAAAAAAAATTAGCACAACTGATAACATCACTGCAACGACTAAATCAATATTAGAAAAAAAAAATAGTAGACTACCACGTTCATTTCAATACTAATCTAATTAAGTAATTAAATTTATTTTATATATAAAAAAAAACTACTCTCATTTTAATCTCAATAGAAATCTACCTATTTTTTCTTCCGATGAAGCTAAAAAAAAGAAATCTACCTGTTTGATCTTTTTTTCCCTTATTAGAGAAAGAAAGTGTGAGAATATCATAACTCAATTATATTTAATTATACATATATTCTAAATATTCTTCTAAATAATAGCTTTCTTACCTTTCTGCAAATTTAAATATTACAATTAAAAACGAACCCGTGCAACGCACGGGTTAAATTTCTAGTTGGTTGTAATTCATCAATTTTGCATGGTTAACACTTATTAGCAACGGTCATGGCCCACACAAACTTTTTTAATTTTCACGCTAAAAATGTCATATTCGGTCTATATGACCAACATTAATTAGCATGAATTTGTGCTGGTTATTGTTTCAAGTAAGTTGCAATGACTTAGGTAGCGTTTGGTAGACAGGTGGGAAGGGAACGGAACTGGACACATGGGTTCCGTTCTGTGTTTGTCATGTATTTAAGATGGAACGGAACAGGACAAAAGGCTCCAGGAACGGGACACTTTGGTTCCCTGAAAAAGGGTAGAATGGAAGGGAACGAAACACTCTCTTAAAACTTTTGCAAGTTCAAAAATACCCCTAATTTATATTTGAAATTTTATGTATCTAAACATTTTAAAATCACTTCTAAAATTGAAAGCACTTATTATATTTGTAGACAAAGTTAATGAAAATCTACTTTTTCAAAAAAAATCACTTAAAATAAAATCAATTATTTTTTCAAAAGTAAAATCACTTTTTATAAGCAATGATAAATGAGTCAATTAGAGTTCGTTTGATTCAACTTATTTTAGAAAAAATCACTTTTTAATCAAAAATCACTTTTAAAATAAAAAAAATCATTTTTTTAATTAAAATATCACTTTTTATGTTTGCTTCAGCTTCTGAAAATAGATTATTTGAAACAGTTACTTTACATTATCATGAAAATCTATGATGATAGATGAGAGGAGATAAAAAAAAGTGATTTTAATTAAAGTAGTCAAACACGAATCAACTTAATTAAAATAAAATCAATTATTATTTCAAAAGTAAAATCAGTTTTTGTAAGCAATGATAAACGAGCCAATTAGAATGTGTTTAATTCAACTTATTTTAGAAAAATCACTTTTTAATCAAAAAATCACTTTTGTTTTTGTTTCAGCTGAAGCTGAAAACAGATTATTTGAAACAGTTACTTTAATTTATAATGAAAATCTATGATGATAGATGAGGGAAGATGAAAAAAAGATGATTTTAATTATAGTAGTCAAACACGAATCAACTTATACTTTTCTCAAAATCTCTAAAAAAAATATACTTAAAAATCAATATTTTTTTAATCTAAACAAACACACTTAAAATAACTTAAATAAATAATTAGGTTTCTGCTTTTTTCAATAGCATACTGAAACAACTTAAACAATATATAAGTGATTATTTTAAAGAAATAAGTGATTATTTCATGAAGTAAACAATAACAAACGGTTTCTTTGCAAAATATTCAATTGAGTTCAATTTGTTTTCATCAATCAAATATTAAACATTCAGAGTTATATATGTAATTAAAATCATGATTTTGTTCTATTTACTTGGTGTTACCAAACACAACACACAGAACATTATTGTCCTGTTATATCCTGTTCTGTCCCGTTCCGTTCCGTTATATCCAGTTCTGTTTTCAATCAAATATTAAACATTCAGAGTTATATATGTAATTAAAATCATGATTTTGTTCTATTTACTTGGTGTTACCAAACACAACACACAGAACATTATTGTCCTGTTATATCCTGTTCTGTCCCGTTCCGTTATATCCAGTTCTGTTTCGTCACCAAACGCTACCTTAGAGTCCGTTGAACATGTGCTAACTATAGTGTTGGTCATGATTGACGCAAAATGTCAGTTTCAAGCTATTTATCTCTGCCTCGACTCTGACGTTCCATTTGTTGTAACATCAACTTTTTGCTTATTATATCGATGCTAATGAACGTTTTTCTTGCAGTGTAAGTGCCAATTAGTTGCAATATACTTTGCTAATTAATTTGCCACTGTTTCACAACTAATTATCCCATGTTTGATCAGTACTACACCACTTGTTTGCTAGTGTACGACTGTACGTATGCTATAATCTCGTTAATATATATAAACCTTGATTGTTCTTCAGTTGTAAAGGGTGTTGGCTTCGGTGGGTCATTGAAAAAATGAACCACGGTGGATCAATTAAAGCACAACCATTGGATATAATAGTTTAAAATTAAGTGATTGAGATTAATTGTGGTTGAAACCTAAATTTACTAAACTATCCTTTTCAATTTACCACCAACTCCCCACCGTCACACTTCCCCACTTCTGCCCCTCTCTCCCACCTCCGATCGGTCACCGCCATCGGGAGACCAGATATGCTCCTTCACAGATCCTTAACCACAGACACTTCCAGATCTGAGCTTTCTAATCACTTCTCTTCTTCACGAGTTTCAGTTCGTTAGATGTTCTATTTTTTTCCAAAAACTTTTCAATGCCCTGTACCATGAACTGCGAGGAAGTCCATCGCTATGAGGGAGATCAGGAAGTACCAGAATCCGAAAGCGTACATTCATCAAACTCTCCTAGATCTGATACGAATCTGGTGTGGATCTGAACAAAATTTCTTCCTAAGCATATTGCTGAATTGATTAGTTCTTCAAGTAATAGAAAGCGAGAATGAAACAAGTTCTGATTAAGGTGATTGTTGTGTGTATCTAGCAAACCAGTTTCAAGCAAAAGGACTAGAAAATTGTTAGATTACAAATAACAAATTCTGGGTCTTCCTCGAATTCCTAATAACGGGAGAAAGTAAATTCCTTTTGGAAATAAACAAAAATAAAATGCAAGCAAGAGGAAGGTGTGTAATAACATGATGAAGAGAAATTATGAGATCATTTTTGGATGTATTTGTTGAGGTAATGGACCAATTCCATCACTAGTCAGAGGGTATAAGCCTCTTCAGGCATTTTCGTTGACAGTGAAAGAGGAAAGATTGTAGGAGGTGGTGGAGGGGCGGAGGTCGTGGAGCGGCGGCTGGTGACAGCGACACATGTCGCCGGAGACAATCTAAGAGAGACTGTGAGAGTAGAGGAGAAGGAAGGGAGGTGAAAAGAATAAATGGGGATAATGGTACTTTAAATGGGAAACAGTACCTGCATCATGGTGGTTCAGTTTGAAACCGAACCACCGAAGACATCGTCGTTGTAAAGCCATAAAAGACAGTCTGTAGCATTCTTTATTTTATTTTAGTTTTCTAATGCCTTTGAGGCTTTGCGTAAACAATACGTTGAAAAGATCTCAAATAGAGAGAAGGAGAGACAAAGCCAACAACCAATAATGATATGGAGTGTAACTGCATGTACAGAGTATGAGTCTTTACCCTTCTTCAAGAGAAAACAACTGCAGACTTGTGTCTGTTATACCAGAATTGTCACTTTATCTTGATACAGTTACCTGCAAGATTGGGCCACTTCCCAGTCGTTCCCACTTGCTCCATTCAGAAAATTGCTTTGTTCTTTAAGTTACTTCAAACATATAAAGCGATATCGGAAGGTGACACTAATTTGTCAACAGGGGATAACATACCTTATTAGTCTAATTTGAATTTGTTGCAATCTTACCGCTAAAACAAAAGATAAAATATGAAAAATAAGCGACACACTAATTAATTACAAGTTTCGCAGAATCAGCACTCGTTACAACTCTTTAGACATGAGAAAGAGATAGAAAGGGATGAGTGGGAAAAGTGAAACAAAATGAACACTTTTTTTAACAAAAGGCGAGAAAACACTTTCAGACAATCAGCGGAGTGACAAACTGAGGAGATATAGAGACCCACTATTAAGTAAAAGCGTCACAGGACCTTCCTCCGAAAGATTGTCCACCAATTGTATGGTCTAAACTCTAAACCCTTGACTTATGGGGTAGAACCAAAAGGACGATGATTCATTCACACCACTTTCTCAGAAATCTCAATTTCACTCATTTTCTAATTACATTTCTTAATTTATACTATAATGAATGTAATATATGATGTGATGCAAATTGAGTGTACCTTTAAGCAATGTTTATTATTGTGTTAATGTTCTATGAATCATAACCCTTAAATACTCCCCAATTTATAGCATCAAGATCAATACGGACATTCATGTCATTATTTAACATGAAGCTTAGTCTTCTTCTCTCACACCATAATACTAATCATATGCAAATATTATCAAAATGGTTATAATCATTGTTTAATTAATTCTTGTTGACCCTTTATATATTTCTTTGCATCAAAGCTTCTTTATGCCTCCAAACTCACCCGCACCATCCATCATGTTCCATCATTTCCTCCTACACTCCTTCACACTCTTCTCCACCCTTCTCCTCATAATATCACATTCACACATTGTTTCAGAAACAACGCAACTCTCACCACCAGCAACCAAAATAAACATCACCAACCACAACCTCCGAAGCTTCAACAACGCTGCAAGAGGCACAAAAATCACAGGTATTTCACAGTTCAAAAGATACCTATCTCGCTTTGGGTACCTTCCAAGAAACCATCACAACAATTTTACAGATGAGTTTGATGCAGCGTTTGAATCAGCTCTCATCAGATACCAGCAAAAGCTTGGACTCCAAGTTACCGGGAAGCTCGATTCAAAAACCGTTTCGCAGATGATCACACCACGATGCGGTGTTCCAGACACAACAACAACAAGAACAACACACACTTCACATTCTCACCTCAACAACATCACGCAGCACTTCGTGTATTTCCCAGGGAAACCACGCTGGTCACGTGACAGGCCAATGAGACTCACCTACGCCTTCTCACGTGAGTACACGATACACACCTTGACCCACCACGAAATAAGGCGCGTGTTCAAACGCGCCTTTTCGAGGTGGGCTTTGGTTATACCGGTTAGTTTCGCGGAATCCGCGGACTATGATTTCGCGGATATCAGAATAGGCTTTTACTCCGGTGACCACGGTGATGGTGAGCCGTTCGACGGGGTGCTCGGCGTGCTGGCACACTCATTCTCCCCGGAAATCGGACGGCTCCACCTCGACGCGGCCGAGACATGGGCGGTGGATTTTGCCGCGATGAAGTCGCTGGTGGCGGTGGATTTGGAGTCAGTGGCGACGCATGAGATTGGGCATTTGCTGGGATTGTCACACAGTTCGGTGAAAGAGGCTGTCATGTATCCAAGCCTGAGGCCGAGAGATAAGAGAGCTGATTTGAACATTGATGATGTAAAAGGAGTGCAATCACTTTATGGGTTGAATCGTAATTTCAGATCTCAGTGGGCACTGGAATCTGTTATGTCCGTTAATCATGGTGTGAAGTTTGGTGGGAAAGCTTTCATGTTGGTTACAGCTTTGATTATTGTTACAAGTTCTATCATTCTTAGATTTCAGTGTTAATCGGGTATTTCCACAGCTGATAACCGACTCATTCATCGCCCGACTAGCAACGCACTAAGCAGTATGAGGCTGGTTAGTGAGTATATATAACTTGATCCTTTTTATTCTGGGTTCATGATGATTCTCTGTAGTCTATAGAGAGCTTCTTCAAATGAGAAATTCAAAGATGATGTGGGGTCGAGTGTGAGGAGATCATACGAAGACCCCTAACAAAGAATGTTGAATAGAATAGTAGTTGATATATGTATTCTATCAGATAGAAAATGATTGCTCTTGTTACTGTAATCTAATCATACAGAAATCAGAATATTAAGGAAGTTATTTCGGAATTTATTTACGGCTTAATTCTCATATGCATTAAATGAGCAATTGATATCATCATTTTAGGATTGTTAAGTGAAATTATGTAAGAACCACCTAAAAGGTGGCCCTTATAGCGATAACCAATCGCTATAAAGGTTTTTACAACTGAGACATCTCCAGCGGTTCAAAATCTCCATATAAGACTAAAATGAACCTGATTTCTAAGTAAAAAAACTTTTTGATCCCTCTAAATTTTCAAAATTTGGTTTTAATCTCCCAATATAATGCACACTACTTATCATGCCATC
Source organism: Lotus japonicus (assembly GCF_012489685.1). Classification (NCBI taxonomy): domain Eukaryota; kingdom Viridiplantae; phylum Streptophyta; class Magnoliopsida; order Fabales; family Fabaceae; genus Lotus; species Lotus japonicus. The sequence continues at coordinate 5,236,465 of NC_080043.1, forward strand.
TAATTCCATGTGATGTGGCAAGTGAAGTAAATGTACCACGAAAGCAGTCACCGAACACTAAAATCAAATAGTTAGTCAGCCCTCATCAGACATGTAAGCAACTTAGATTATGTGAGGACTAAAATAAAAATTTCTTAAGTGAAATCGACTCAGCTGCATTTTTTATTCCGATAATAGATTAAATTCAACCGACAACATAGTTAAAGATAACAAAAACATATTTAATTAATCCCCGATAATTTACGGATATGGATGCATAGGTAAATATTTACAGTTTGAGTAGAGGGAATCTAATTTCTAGGGTGAATAAGTTTATGGACACTCTAAAATTTGGGCCCCTAAAATTTACAAAATCCATTTTAAGCTCATCAATGTCAAGTTACTCATCATATCATCTTCCATGTCGGCTTCCATACGACATGGCAAGCGAAGAAAGCATGTCACTTTAGCGCTCATTAGACACCAAATAGTAAGTTATTCCTTATTAGACATGTAAGCAACTCAGATTCCGGTGAGGATAAAATTAGGATTTTCAAAAGTTATAAACCCCTAAGTGCAACTTCTACTTGCCCTGATTAGAGACTATAATCAATGGAAGATGATATAGGTAGAGAGAAACCCCCACTATTTACCTTATTTATTTAGTGTACCATGTGATTTGGCAAAGTGATGTAAGTGTGCCACGTAAGTGATTCCCAAGCAGTAAATTAGTCATCATCAGACGCGTGAGTAACTTAGACTCCGGTGAGGACTAAAATAAAAGACTTCTAAAGTTACTTGGACCAAGATGCATTTTTTATTCCGATCATGGATTAAATTTGGCCGATGACATAGTTAAAGATAACCAAAACATATTTAATTAATCCACAGTAACTTATACGGATATGGATGTATAGTTAAATATTTAGAATTTGATTGGACGAAATTTGGCTAGATAAGTTTCTGGACACTCTAAAATTTACAAAAAATTCTATGGAGATGTCTATGGATATGGATGCATAATTAAATATTCCGAAGGTGAAACAGAGAAGATAAGAAGAGAAAACAGTAGTTTTGGTTTTTTTTTTGGTCAAAAGTAGTTTTGGTTTAAAATAGAGTTAAAGAGTTAACTTGATGGCTTCATCATCACGTTGAAAGCCCATCTCAAAAGGGATTTTGTTGGTTTCCAATAAATGGTCAAAACAGGGCACAGTGGAGTCTAGTGCCTTATCAACTTGTGTACTTTGGAGGTATGTCACGAGCTACGAGTCAAAACTGTACAAACTTGTAAGCAAATATCCACTTGATTTCGTGAAAAAAATGTATGGCTTAGAAACAACAACCATAATTGGAAAACCCGTTCAAATCACAAACACTTTCATGACACGTTTTTCTCCTTTGTTCCTAAAAATTAATAAATAAACTTTCTGTATACTACTACATTGTTATGGTAATAGAAAATTAGAAATACACAGCACTGTGTAGTTTTAAAAGAAAATATAAAAAATGGGAAAAATTTATGTGAGTTGGGTGGTGCAAATGCTCCACTTTGTAGTGAAGACTATTGATTTCTTTTGACTTAGACGATAATAATAGAGAGGGCCTAGCTAGCAATTAAAGGCCTTCAATGAATCTGCAAAAGTTAGCAGGTTTCAGGTACTATGAATTCTTCTCCCAAAAGGCAAGGCAGTGCATTCAATTTAGACTCAACTAAAGCAAATGAGAGGTTAAACTTCAAGTCAAACCTCTCACGAGCTCTCTCTTTCACACTTGTCCCTTATCCCATAGAACATGAAAAAAAAAAAGGACCCTAAAACTAATTTGTTTAATACTAATTGACCAAATTAATTACCATATATGAATATTGTTTAGGAACTAAATGTGATTGTATTTTGTGTCTAGTAAAATTTCAATTAACTCGGTAATTTTTCTTTTTCTCAAGAAGATCCTCTAATATGCTCCTACTTAAAAGTGGTTTCTACAGGTCTCCCAACATTCTACTCATGTCAATTCTATCAAACTTTTTTACAAAAAAATATTTTAAACGTTGAGTCTAAAATTTGGGTTATTATATAATATCATCTTTCTATCAATTCTGCTAACAAATCTGATGCTGATATCGATTCATGTACATGCATTTCACGCGGAGTTTAAAAGTTAGGATGGCATGAAGAATCTGCAGATTTGTATTTATAATTAAGTATGCACCTAATAATTAAATAGTTTAGTTGAAGAAAGTATCACAATTAGGAAAATGAAAAAGGTGGGGAACTTGAAGCCATAGATTATAGGTAACATCAAGTTACATAGTTCTTGTATTCACAACTTAAATGAAAAGGCCACTTAAAGCAAGAGAAGTACAAGGCTCGTAAACTTAGTATTAACGTTGGCAAAGCTACTACTACAAGAGCTCTCGTACACAAACCACTCAACAATGCAGCTCATTTTCAGACATCATGTCGAGTGTTAGAAAATGGTCTCTACTATTGAGTGAGTTGTTTACGTTTTCTTTCGCTACTATAAAGATAACACACTTCAAAACAAAATACACCTAGCTAGCTAGCTAATACTAACTAATGGCATGATGGGTTTTTTCCACTCTTTTTTAACACATGACATCCTTGAGAAGCTTGTACCTGCGTGTACTCCGGGGCGAAGGAGTTGGGCTCTTCCCCTTCTCTGAGACGTCATGCTGTTTGATTCTCTCACCGGCAAATTCAGAACGGTTAGTTATTCCAGTCACGGCGACGAGCACCGGTTTCTTGGAATTCGAGCCAACAACAACATTTGTTGAATTTTTCACCTCGCTTTGGCACCAATCGCACTGTCCTATCTCAGCTAATTCCCCATAGAAGTTACTGCAATACCTGAAATTAAAGATAAATTCTACTTTAATTAAGCACAATTCGATTTACCTCTAAGATAATAGCATCAAAATCACAATTAATAAAAAAAATTAAAACACGTTAAAAATTAAATTTATTATTAAAATAATAAATCGCGTAATTGATTAACATATATATGTAAACTTGTGACCCCGTAAGAATGAAGAACACACAAGTTTGAATCATAAGAAAAACATTTATTAGGAGAAACATGTAACTGTTTTCTAAAGAAGTAGCGACATTAATGAAAGATATGTAACATGAAATAATTGAATAATGTATATATAAAAGAAATTTTGGACTAACATTGTCTATATGCATGGCATGTGTTGTGTATATATGGATCATTGATCATAGCATGATAGGACACATACCTTGATGTTTTAATTAATGAGATGGGAATCACCGAAAGATGGATGGATGTAGTTATATGTATCCATCAATATTATTCTATTATGATAAAGGAAGATCGGTGATGATGTATGCATGTGTGTACATCATGTAAGATGTTATGCCAGAATGAATGATGATGATGATGATGATGATTAAGGAAAGCATATGTATACTTACGAGTGTTGGAATCGGTGGCGGCACTTATTGCAGCGGAAAAGTTTGTCAGGGAAACCAATATCGCCGCACATGCAGCAAACAGTTTGAAGATCCACCATAGCTAGCTTGAAATCAAGAGAGCAGTGAGATATGTGATGAATTGATTAGAAGATGGGAGTGAAACTTCGCCGCTTGGAGATGAAAGAAATTAAGAGAGAGAGGGGATGGGAGTGAGAGAGTTTATATATTGAGAGAAAAGAAAGGAAGAGTTGGTTTGAGTCGGTGTTAGGAAGCTGATATAATAATTATAATGATAATGTTTGTTTTGTCTTTACACTAAATTACAAAAGTGGATATATACGAAGGCAGACCACAGGTTGTAAGCAGTCGTTTTCAGTTAAGGCAGGCTGCCCAGAAGGAGAACCTTAAAAAAAGAAACACATGGGAAAAGACACTTGTGTCCCTTGGCTCGGCTTCCTTGATTATTATTATGTAGGAAATAATTGATGCATATCCAAATAATTCCAACTCCAGTTATAAAGGTAATTTTTTATATGATATAACATCTCCCCCGAAGATTTTAAGTTGAAATTTTAAAATAAGATCTGGATCTAATAACATCTTATTATTAGAGTTATCATACATGATATGAGATTTTAAAATTGATCAAATAGTTATTGTGATTGCTCACATACTGTTTGCATAAGATGTTTCTAGTTTACCAACAAGGTGTAGCACAACTGGTAGATAGTTGGACTCTTTAACCATCTAGTCCAGTATTTGATTCCTAGGCGGTGCGTATAGAGAAACATTTGTTGGGAGAGGTCTACTCACTTAACGTGATCTCAGAGTTTCGAAGGATTAGTCTCATTACTGTCGGTTGTGATAATACCTTGGGAAACCAAAAAAAGATGTTTTTAGTTCCAGAACTATTGAGCTAACTGAGTTGTTGGGTGTTAAGGTGATGGAGCACTCTCACAAGTATTTACCATTATTTGTAAATGGAAGACATAAATCTTTAATTTTACCAAGAAGAAGGTTTGGAAGAAACATAAAAGGGGGAAAGGAAATTCTTATCGTGTGCTGGGAGGCAAGTGCTTATTATAAAATAGCGGTGCGAGCTAGGGGTGTAAAAGGGACGAGTTTTGGTTAACTATAATCCGACCCTAAATATTGATCGGACCAATTCTTAGACCCTAACCCGTCCCTAGACCCGAAGCAACCCGACGATGTACGGGTCCAATTTAGAACAGGACCGGGTTGGCCCAAAGGACAATAAATCTAAGACTATTTGATACTAATTGTAAAATTTAAAGATAATTACTAAAAGAGTTATAAGTGAGAACTATTTTTTAGAAGAAAGAACTTGAAATGATTTAATTCTTGCATAATCTATTGCACTTGAGAGGTTTACATTTTGTCTAATTTTAACTATATGCACGTGTCACTCATTTTGTTTGATCTCTCTTCACTTGTCTCACATGTGCATAATGCACATGCATGATTTTCTCTTGTTAATTAGAGCATGAAAGTGTCCATCTCTTAACCAACGTTTATTTAATTCATAAGATACATATTAAACATTTTCATCTCATACACATCGTAAGATAAATTTGAGCACTATCTATCACATTTTAATCATTATAACAAATTAAAATTTTATAAAATATATATATATATATATGTGGGACGGGTCGGGTGGTCCGAGTGTCAACCCGAAGCCGAATAACTCAATGATCAACCCGAACCCGGTATCTTTTAAAACCCGACTCTAAAGACTTTGGCCGGGACGGGTTGGCGAGTATAGTCGGGTCTTGTACACCCCTAGTGCGAGCTATCCCGTCTTATGTCATGTTTTTCTTTGTAGCTTCGCCCTATCCTCAAATTGACGGGATGATCAGCAAATTTTATTGAAGTGGGGATGCACAGGTTGAAGTGGTCTAAGCTTTGTTCTTCGTAATTGAACGAGGGGCTTGACTTTCTTGACATAAGCGCCGACGATATGTGTGGCTTAGCATTTTCCAAATGGGGTTGATTTAAAAAAAAAAAGGTCCATTAGGTGGATTGGTGATGGATCTCAAGACAGATTTAAAAAGAAAAAAAAAATTGGATTCCCTCTAGTACTACCTACCAATCTGGTTGGTGCATGCTCCTCTTGTTCTCGGGTGGATGTTTGATTTGTTGCAAATTTAATTGATTTGATTCCCATCCATGGAGGTGTTGTCATCTATTTTTGCCAATCTATTGTGTAAAGTATTATGTCAATCGTTCTCTCTTTCCTTATGTTACAGAGGATGATGTCTTCTGACCATCTTGTTCGAACAGGCAATACGACTACCAGTACTAAATATGGTTATTCTTTCTTGGTTCAGCATCAGTCCTTGCAAGAGGTGTTCGCTTCCTCTAGCTCCTTACTATGTGTCGTTGGATCCGCATTTTGTTAAGCCTTTCCTTGTTGTGTCTGGTGCGATTACTAGTCGGTTGAATATAAACGCTTCTGAACATGATTCAGGTGTTGTGGGCATGGATTTTCTAGCTCGCAAAGATGAAGGTCTCTTCTTGTTGCAGGTTGTGGTTCTATTACTCAGGCTCCAGAGGCTCGAGAAGAAGCACAACCTATAAGAGATTTCAATTTGTGTAAGATTGGAAGAGTATGGAAATAATTTTGGTTCCCTTCATTGATCAATAGCAAGAGTATATATACAGGTAAAGTCAACCTAGGAATAAATACAATTACAAGAGATTAGGCATAATTACAGAAAGAATATTTCCTATTCTATCACACCCCCACAGTCGAAGCGGGAGGTTCACTGACGCTGAGACTGGACCGAAAATCTTCAAAGAGAACTCGAGGGAGGCCTTTGGTGAAGATGTCTGCAATCTGGTGACGAGAAGGAACATGAATAATGCGTGCCTGACCACGGGCGACCTTCTCTCGAACAAAGTGAATATCCATCTCAATGTGTTTAGTGCGCTGATGCTGGACAGGATTGCCGGATAAGTAGATGGCACTAACATTATCACAGTAGACTAAAGTAGCCTGAGAAAGAGGAAAGTGAAGCTCCAAAAGCAGGTTGCGTAGCCAACATGATTCGAAACCACATTAGCAACGCCTCGATACTCAGCCTCAGCACTGGACCGGGAAAGCGTAGGTTGTCGCTTGGACGACCAGGAAATGAGATTGTCGCCGAGAAAGACACAGTAACCAGAAGTAGACTGACGGGTGTCGGGACAACCACCCCAATCTGCATCAGTGTAGGAAATAAGCTTCTCGATAGGAGAAGGATAGAGATGCAAGCCAAACTGTAAGGTGCCCTGAACATAGCGTAGGATGCGCTTCAGCGCAAACATATGCTCTGTGCGGGGGGCATGCATGTGAAGACACACCTGCTGAACGGCATAAGAGATGTCAGGACGGGTGAATGTAAGATACTGCAAAGCCCCAGCAAGACTCCGATATAAGGTAGGATCATCACACGGAGTACCAGCAGAAGTGCCGAGTTTCTGCTTGGTGTCAACTGGAGTGACAGAAGGATTGCACGTTGCCATACCGGCGCGAGCAATAATGTCACGTGCGTATGTACTCTGACTGAGAAAAAGTCCACCTGCATGTTTGGTGACAGCAATGCCCAGAAAATAGCTCAACGGTCCCAAATCCTTCATAGCAAACTCAGAGGCAAGAAGGGCCATGATAGATCTACGAAGGTCATGAGAGGAGCTGATAAGGATGATGTCATCAACATAAAGCAGGAGGTAAGCCATGTCAGAGCCTCGTCGGTAAATGAAAAGAGAGTGATCAGATGTGCTATGCTGAAACCCAATGGTGGAGACATAGTCTGCAAAACGCTGGTACCAGGCACGAGGCGCTTGCTTCAAGCCATAGAGAGATTTCCGCAAGCGACACACATAATCAGGATGAGTACGGTCACGGAAACCCAGGGGCTGATGCATGTAGACTGTCTCATGCAGATCACCATGGAGGAATGCATTCTGAACATCTAACTGGTGAATAGGCCAAGACCTGGAGAGGGAAATGGTGAGAACTGTGCGAATGGTCGAAGGTTTCACCACAGGACTAAAGGTCTCATCACAATCAACTCCTGCAATCTGGGACCTGCCATCACCTACAAGACGAGCTTTGTAACGCTCAAAACAACCATTAGCTTTCGTCTTATGACGAAAAATCCACATGCAGCGAATGATATTGACATCACTAGGACGAGGAACCAAATCCCACGTTTCATTTCTAATTAAAGCATCAAATTCAGACTGCATTGCGGATTTCCAATTTGGGTCTGAAAGAGCTAGTTTTGGGTTTCTGGGAAGAGGTGATATGGTGGGATCATCAATGGTTACAGAAAGGTTGAAGAACTTTCGGGGTTTGTAGATACCACGCATGCTGCGAGTGGCCATGGTACGGATAGGAGGTACAGGCTGAGGCGGCGAAGGAGGTGAGGGGGAAGGTGGTAGTGAGTCAGAGGAGGAGGAAGAGGGCGTAGGGAGTTGTGGTGAAGGCACAACAGGAGGCACTATAGGAGTAGGGGTAGGGTCAGGTATGATGGATGGACTAGTCCACTGGTGGATGAGAGAGGGATGTATAGGATCGGAGAAACAGTCATATGTGGAGATAGGAGGGGTAGTCATGGTGGCAAAGGGAAACTTAGTCTCATCAAAAATGACATGTCGGGAAATAAAGATCTTTCTGTGGGACAAATCAAAACACTTATAACCTCTGTGATGAAGTGGGTACCCGAGGAAGACACACGGGGAGGAGCGTGGTTGTAATTTGTTAATGGTGGTGGAGGGAACCAAAGGGTAACAAAGACAACCAAAGACGCGAAGATGTGTGTAAGACGGATCACGACGATACAGAAGTTGAGTGGGAGAGAGATTAGACATAGCTTGTCGGGGAATGATATTAAGTAGATATGTAGCCATTTGAAGAGCATGATGCCAAAAGGACGGAGGAACAGAAGCATGAGCGAGAAGAGTGCGAATCATGTTGTTAATGGTGCGTATTTTGCGCTCCGCCTTGCCATTTTGAGATGATGTATTTGGGCAGGAGAAGCGAAAAAGAAGACCATTAGCAGCACAAAAGTCATGAAAAGATTTGTTGTCAAATTCTCGCCCATTATCACATTGAAGACATTTTACTATTTGGGAAAAATGCGTGCGGATTTGATTGGATAGAGTAGTGAACATTTCAAAAACTTGAGATTTATGACTTAAAGGAAACGTCCACAAGAAATCAGTAAAATCATCTAAGAATAATACATAATAACGATGACCAGCAGAAGATAAAACAGGTGAAGTCCACAAATCACTGTGTAAAATGTCAAAAGGCATCACAGTTACATTATTGGAAGAAACAAAGGGCAACCGAATATGTTTGCCCAACACACAAGACTGACAAACGATGCTAGAATTCAAATGCTCATAATGAATGAACTTATTACTACGAAGAGACTGCAAAGCAGATAGACTGGGATGACCAAGTCGGCTGTGCCAGAGACTCTGAGCTAGACCAGCAAATGGAAAGGATGGAGTGACTGGATATAGATCGCCAGGACTATTACATCTCATGAGTGGAATCCCCGTCTGAAAATCATGAACCGAGAAGCCATAAGGGTCAAAACAAACAGAAACATTGTTATCAGTGGTGAGTTGTCGCACAGAAATCAAGTTTTTAACAATATTAGGAGTGTGCAAGACATGGAAAAGGGTCAAGGGCTTGTGTTTATGGGAGGTGGGGAGGGTTGTATGTCCAGAACCCTGAATTGGAATACCCTGTCCGCTACCAACATACAGTTTCTGATTAAGATGACTCAAATTAGAATAAGACGTGAGATTACCTGGTGATGCTGCCACATGAGATGATGCTCCAGTGTCCATGTACCAGGTGCTGTCCGGAGGAGCAAGTGTCATGGTGTGCAAGGCAGTGGCAATGTCAGTCGGCACGGGTGAGGCTGAAGCCGCATAAGCCTGAGGACGCTGGCCCAGAATGCCAGGCTGCTGAGGAGGAGCAGACGGACGGGTCCACTGGGACGTAGGGTATGGGCACGGAGGCATGGCCCATGGAGGTGGGGCCCATCCCCAATGCTGGTACGGAAAGTACTGAGGCCGAGGAGGCATCGGAGGAGAGGAGCCCTGAGAGGTGCCACTGTGGGAGCCACCACCGTTGCCACGATTCCCACCACGACCCTTAGAGTTGTGGGATCGAGAACGGTTAGAGGACCGACGATCGGAACAATGAGAAGAGGCATCAGAAGGACGCGGCTGAGTAGCAACATATGCAGTTGGAGGTTCAGTAGGTGTCATCTTAGCCATGCCGGCTTCCTCCAAGGTAAGCATGGAGCGAGCCTGATGAAAGGACGGGAGCGGATTGCTCTGACGAATCAAAGTAGCAACACCCTTATAAGCGTCAGAGAGGCCGGAGATGAGCTGCAAAACTAGACGGTGATTGTTCACAGGAGCACCGACATCACGGAGCTGGTCAGAAAGCGTCTTCAGACGCTGACAGTAAGAGGTGATAGTCGGAAATGCCTCCATGCGGACATTAGAGAACTCCTGCTCTAGAGTGACGGCACGAGCGTTCTGATTATCCCAGAAAAGATCAGCCAAACGAGTCCAAGCAGTGAGAGCGGTGGAGTCAGGCTCCATGATGGTAGTCATCAGGTCAATGGAGATGGTGGCATAAATCCACTGAAGGACAGTGGAATCCAAAGTGATCCACAGCTCGTAGGTAGGGTCAGTGACAGGCGGAGGAGGCTTGTCCGCATTAGGGACAATGTGGTGCAAAACCCGGTGAGAACGGGCATGGATGCGGAAAAGCTCCGCCCAGGTGCCATAGCGATCAGTCTCCACGTCAAGCATAATAGGAATGTGATTCCTAATGTTCGTAACAGCAAGCGCCGGGTGGAAATCAGGTTTAGCCGGCGGAGCAGGAGGGGCCACGGTGGTGACTGCCGGAGAACTGGTGGCGGGCACAGAGGTGCTGTCCGAGGAGGCTTGAGAAGACATGAATGCGAGATATCGGGCCCAGAGGAAAGAACAATAGGTTTTCTGTTTTTTTTTTTTTGTCTCTTTTTTTTTTTTTAATAAGCTTCTGGTTGAACCGGTCGAGTGGAGCCGGCCGGTCTGGTTGAACCGAGAAAGGTGGACCCAGTCAAGAGAAAACGGGTCACGGGCAAGCCAAACGGATCCGTTTGGCTGGAGACGGATCAACACGGATCCGCGGCAGAGGAGGAGATCCCGGGCGGCACGGCGAGAGCGGCGGCGATGCGTGGTGGCGGCCCGGCCAAGGAGGAGCGCCGACGGTGCGAGAGGGCCGTGAAGGAAGCGCGGCTGAGGCTCGCGGTTGGGAAGGACGGACGCGACCGGTTCTGGGCAGAAACGGGTCGGGGACGCTCAGAGAGGAGGCACGCGACGGTGCGGCGTGAGGCGGCGCGACGGAGGGCGCCGGTGTTGAGGCCAGTGGCGGCGGGCAGCGTGAAACGTGGCCGGCGGCGGGCTCAAGAGCCAAACAGAGAGGCGGAAGGAAAGGAAAAAAAAAGTAATAATAATGAAAAGAAAAATTAGGTCAGAAAAGGGATCTGAACCTGCTCAATGATACCATGTAAGATTGGAAGAGTATGGAAATAATTTTGGTGCCCTTCATTGATCAATAGCAAGAGTATATATACAGGTAAAGTCAACCTAGGAATAAATACAATTACAAGAGATTAGACATAATTACAGGAAGAATATTTCCTATTCTATCAATTTGATCTTGTATATGTCAAGGATTTGAAAGATATTTAACCCGAAAATGTATGGTTTCAAAAGGGTTAATGCCGAATTAGTCCCTGATTTTGTTTGCGAGTTTATTTTAGTCTTTCGGTAGCAAAATAATGTTTATTGGCGGTAAAAAAAACCAGTTATTCTAAAAATTACCGCTACTTTGTGTGATTTTGCTTCGCATTTTTTTCCGACCTAATTGAGTCTCTTTACCTTTGAAAATAAGTAAATTTGGTCTCTCTCAATTCTCATATGTACAAAGTCATTAACTCCTTTTTTAAAAAAATATTTTAGAGTTTATGATGGATTTGATTTACAATTTTAAATGTTTAAATTTACTAAAATTTGTGATAAAAATTGTAAGATTATGAGATTATGAGATTAAGGCTTACAGAGGTGGAAAATTAGGAATTTTTTAATTGAAATTTAGCATTTTGATCTATGAGCTTTGACAATTACAATAATTAAATTGATCCAATTTTATGAATATTGTTCTTAAAAATTTGGAATTTGAGGATAACGATAGATGAATTTGATTTGCAACAATTAAAAAATTGAGGGATTCAATCTACTCAAAAATGTATTAGGGGACTAACATTTAGGGATGACAATGGGTAAAGTCTAGGTATGATATTATAGTACTCATTCTCATACTCGCGTTTTTAAAAATTATCCGTACTCGTCCTCATACCCACGTGGGTAGCAATTTAGATTTTCATCCTGTATCCTTAGAGTACCTATATGCATGTACCCATACCCACTCCTCATGACAAATTATCATGTGAAAAATATGGGTTTTATTTTTTTGGCATGATGTCAAATTGAGTGTATTTTCGTTCTACTATTTTTATTTGGTTGCATGAGAAAAACGAGTGTATTATAATCGCAAATCTATTTTTATTTTCGTTCTACTATTTTTATTTAGTTGCATGACAAAAACGAGTCTATTTTTATCACCCAACATGCTATTTATATATTTCGTCTTCTTCAGATTCTCAAATCAATGGAATCAAGGATGTCGATCCTTGCCACCTGTGGTTTAAATATGTTAACCCATAATAGTTAATTAGTAGTATTGTAATATGAAAATATAAGAATCCATCTTACATTTGGAGAAATTTTTAATTTAAATGGATTTGGATGTTGGACTGGCTTTACCGATAGCTAAGTCTAGCCCTACATCGATCAGTTCAAAAGAATCATTAACTTCTCGTATGAACAGTCTCAACTCAACTAAAGGCCTAATAATGATAGCGTCTACCTGAGATTAGTGGGAATGTGTCTTCATTTCGTTGAAGTCGATTTATTATGCCAAAGAAGGATGAGACGCATAATCATCAGAGACTAATTGGGGAGAGGGAACTAAAGTGGCTTTATTGTGTAAATAATGCCTTGGTTTATAAGAGACAACGTAGAAAATGTAGAGTGTATATGCTCACTTATATTATGATGAATTCGGGTTAGAGTCATGTTGCAACGTGGGGTTCATAACATGTATATCTCAAATAGCTCTATCTCGACCTCTTAGGGTTCACAATGTGAGCCCACTATGGAGTTTGGTAAAAGGCTTCTCAGGTCCTCAAGGAAGTAGGAGTCCTCAAGGTAGTGGTGAAATGACAATGACAATGATGGGAGAGGAGTCTGGTAGTGGGGAAGACAGTCGTTCAACGGGTGATACATCAAGGTTTTTGCTACAAGGCCAAATAAGAGAACTTCAAAGAGGTGGATTGGATCTGGTTCACGACACTACCATCCAAACTCATTTACCCCATTTCCCTTAGCAACTTGCATAAGGAAAGCAAGTTCTTCTTCAACACATCCACGTGAGTAAGCTGTGTTTTTAAAGTTTAATTATGGGTTAATGGTAAAATTAGTCATTGAGTTTGTAAGCAAGTTTGATTTTAGTGGCAGTAATTTTTTACAATTTGAATGTTTGTGGCAGTAATTTTTATAATTATTGGCGGTTTTTAACCGTCACTAAACGTTATTTTTCCTCAGAGTGACTAAAATCAAACTCACTTACAAACTCAGGGACTAATTTAACCATTAACCCTTTAATTACAATCTAAATGTTTGTTTGTTTGATTTTTAATTTTATTTTTTCTATTTCCATCTTATTTTCATTGTTTTATATTTCTATAGTGTTCATATACGTTAGAAACATAAGACAAAGTCGTGATGATTTTATAACAAAAACTGAAAAAATGGAAATAGAGAACAAAATTTAAAACGAAAAAGGACCTAAATTTCATGTCTTTGTACGGAGCTGTACAGATAATTAATTCCTTTTGAAAACTTAAGAAGAACCAAAGCAAATTGAGCTGTTGATTGCTTCAATAAATTAACCATGGATATAACCTCTATTATATACACCCTCCGGTCACTATTATAAGCAAAAGTTAGCTTTGTAGGTTCAATCAATAAATGATATATGTGACCATTTTAATGACTACATACATCATTTATTGAATGGATCTAAAATACTAACTTTTGTTTATAATAGTAACCGGAGGGTGTATTGCTTAGTTAATTCAAAGTCGAACCTGTAGAGGAAAGTCACTTTAACTCTTCCATTATCACTAATGTGATCTCCGAGTCTAAAAAAAATTAATCTGGACCTATCTGACGATTGATTGTGAGAATAGGTTAGTAAAAAAAACTCTTTCATTATCACAATATAGGCTATTTTCAATTCAAATGGGCAACTCAGCCTTTATCACGATTAATCAACTTAACTCCTTCACTTTTCTTTTATTAATTTTTTTTGTCATTCGTCAGTTTTGGATTAATAGGAATAGGTTGAATTTGTTATTTCCAACTTGGAAGCAGTGGGGTTTGATAGTGTGATCACACAAAACAATTGGCTCAATGAAGAGATGAAGTTGATAGATGTAGGTGGGGTTGGGGAATGGATTTTGTTCTCAAAATATTATGTGCGCAAACTAACCTGATTATCATTGTTATAACGAACTAAGCCATAATAATCATTTTCATTTCTTAAAACATGTCAACTATACCTTAAAAAATTGGTTAATTTGACACAAAAAAGGTGACTATCCAAAATGATAATGATGATAGGTTAATGAGGTGGCAGGGCTTCACAACATTATTGATTGGTAGTGAAAAAAACTGGATAGATCTTGTAGCTCTACGTCTTTGCCTAATTGGTGAACAACAGTTGAACAAATTCAATTGAAATAGGAATTAGATGCAAAGACATACCCTTTCATTTATAAATTTCTTATTTATTTCTCTGGCAATTTTCTATATTAAAAGCTTAAATAATGGTGTGAAAAACTAACACACAGCTATGCACACTGATTGATTAGGGCGCCCTGAAAATATGGTTGGGTTGACATGAGAGAGCTCAAGCAACAATGAGTCAAGATTAAACAAGATAGAGTATTAAGATAGTGTTTGGTAGACCAATAGAGACGATGTAATTAAAAGAAGTCATAAGGGTTATGTTTCGATTTTGTTCTATTTTAAAGATAAATGAAACATAACATTAAGACTTTCAGAACAACAAACTTCAGTTTCCTCAATATAAGTGAAAATGAGGAAAAAAAGCAAAGCACTATTAATTTGCCACTATTGTGAATTTATGAATGTGCTACCGTCCACTATGCTCACGTTACATTCAAGTTAAAATGCTAGTCCACTTCAAATCAAACATGCATGATAAGGCCATTTTTTAATTTGATTTCGTCAAGAAGTCTTCGTACTAGTGAAAGAAACAAGCATCAGACACCTAATACCTACTTTGATAATAATATTGGGGAAAAATCCGCCTCACCAGGACATTTTGCGGATGAACCACTCCTCATATTTCTCAGCAAACCATCAGTGAGATATATGTAGAGCACAATTATCCTAATCGAGAAGTTGTGCTTCTTACTCCTTATTTCTACCAATAATATAATGATATATGATGCAAAACAAAACTCATACTGAGGTAAAATAAGTACGCCAACCACTTATCAGCCCAAGCGCTGGCCAAAGAAGAAAAAACTTTGGAATAAAAACTTAAAAATAGTGCAAAGGAGAGTCGAACATGAAACCTCCGGCATAAAAGCACACACCCTACTCAATGCGTCAGCTCACTTTTTAAGAAAGTAACTGCAACTTTTTAAGAAAGTCATTGCATCGTTTAAGATTAAGAGCATCTCCAATGCAATGTTCTTAGTTCTTATTTTTTAGTTAAGAACTAAGAACTTTTTACCATTGGAGGTGCTGACATGAAGTTCTTAGTTCTTAAAAATAAGAACTCAGTTCTTATATAATGAGTTTTACTTTTTGAGTTCTTAACTTAAAATATTAATTATTTCTCTCTCATCCAAATTAATTTATTACTTTATGAGTTTTGTTTTTTACTTTATAAAAATAAAAAGTATAAATAATGTGGTTGATGGGACCAAATGAATAGTGGTAAGAACTAAGAACTATGAACTCCTGGTTGGAGCAAAATTGCTTGAGAGTTGCTTAAGCACATGTGGCAATACGGGCCCACATGAATAGTGCTAAGAACTAAGAAATAAGAACTAGCATTGGAAATGCTCTAATACATAGATTCTTGAAAATCAATACTCCCTCAGTTCCTTAATATAAGAACCAAGCATCAACTTCACACCCTTTAAGAAATTTAGCTAATCTAGATAATTGCATTAAATTTGTTCTCAATTTATATCAACTTTTCAAAGTTACCCTCCACTCATTATTCTTAATTTCTATGCATCATTAATACTATAGCAAGTAGAAAGAGAGAGAAATTCAATTAAATAATGACATTCTTGTCAAAAAATAATTAATTCTCCACAAATTTCAAGTTGGTTCTTATAAAAAGGACCAATGACACTATCTATTTGGTTCTTATAAATAGAAACGGAGGGAGTATTTTATAAATTAAATTCACGATATAAAATACGGGATACATTCATAACTTTTTAAATATTATTTTTGTAAAATCGGTTCAAGCAATGACCCACCAATCAAACTAGTAACCCAATAACTAAGTACCACGATCAAGTGAATAATCGGACCGAGTTTTAAAAGAATATTCATGTGTATCCACTAAGTGTGTGTTTGGTTTTCAGTTCACACGTGTTCCAAGACAGTTTCAATTGAGAAATACAAATTCTAATGTGTGAATGTGAAAGTAACTTCTAGGTTCCGTTGAATTGATAGTGACACACCCTAAATTAAATTAGAAGTTCAAACATATCGAGTGTTGAACTTTTTTTTGGTTAAATTTAGTGTTTGTGTCACCAGAACCAAACTTGTCCTAGAAAGAAAAAACACATTTCCTCAAAATCAGAATCTCCAAAACCCTAAACCCTGCAAAACCTGCAACTGCAAGAAGGAAGAAGAAGAAGAAGCAAAAATGGGGAAAATCCCTCCTGCATTTCGTCCTGCACTCTCAAACCCAAACTTGATAAACCCATCTTCCATGCTTCCCTCTCCTTCCAATTCCAATTCCAAACCCCGTGACTTTCCCAAGAAAAACGCACCACATTTTCCCGGAAAATCCCGAAAACCCCAACAGGAGCCTCCACAATCCAAACCAACTCTATTCAAATCCCCAAGTCTCCAAGATGCCAAAACCCTCTTCAATTCCATCATCAACAACACCTCAAATGCTGCAGACATCAAATTCCACAATTCAATCCTTCAATCCTATACCTCAATCTCCACCACCATCAACGATTCCATCGCTTTTTTCCGCCACATGGTTAAGACCCACCCTTCCTTCGCCCCGGATCGATCCACCTACAATATCTTGCTCGCTCACTCCTGCAAATCCCCATGTTCCACACTTTCCCCAATTCACCAAACCCTAAATTTGATGGTTGCCGATGGCGTCACCCCGGATAAAGTCACCACCGATATAGCCATCCGGGCGCTCTGCTCGGCTGGCCGGATAGACCACGCGGTGGACTTGATCAAGGAACTGTCTCAGAAGCATTGCACCCCTGACACTTACACTTTCAATTTCATTGTTAAGCACCTATGTAAGTGCCGTGTGTTGAGCTCTGTCAATAGTTTCATTGATGAAATGCGTAAGAATTTCGGTATCAAGCCTGATCTTGTTACTTATACAATTCTGATTGATAATGTGTGTAACACTAAGAACTTGCGTGAGGCTTCGAGGCTGGTGACCGTGCTGCATAAAGAGGGTTTTAAGCCTGATTGCTTTCTTTACAATACAATCATGAAGGGGTATTGTATGCTGAGTAGGGGGAGTGAGGCGATTGAGGTTTATAATACAATGAAAGAGGAAGGGGTGGAACCTGACCTTGTCACTTATAACACTTTGATTTTCGGGTTGTCGAAATCTGGCCGGGTTCAGGAAGCAAAGAAGTTATTGCGTGTTATGGTGGAAAAGGGTTATTCCCCTGATGAGATAACGTATACTTCCCTGATGAATGGAATGTGCAGGAAAGGGGATGCCATGGGTGCACTAGCATTGTTGAAAGAGATGGACGAGAAGGGCTGCAGTCCGAATTCATGCACATATAACACGCTGCTACACGGGTTGTGTAAGGCTAGGTTGTTGGAGAAGGCCATGAAATTATATACAGGGATGAAATCAGATGGTCTGAAGCTTGAAACAGCATCTTATGCTACACTTGTCAGGGCACTGTGTAGAGAGAGCAGAATCGCGGATGCTTATGAAGTGTTTGATTATGCAGTTGAGACCAAGAGCTTGACAGATGTGTCTGCTTACACAACATTGGAGAGCACACTTAAATGGGTCAACAAAGCAAAAGAACAAGGCCTTGCAATTTAATTGGTAGGCATGGTTTCTATTTGGCTTAAGGATTTTGCAAATTTTATGCTTAAGAATTTTAAGATTTTGTCAAATTTACTGGTCTGGGCAGCATGGAAGAACATGCAATATAGTTCAATGATTGATTCAGCTTTCAAGATTGGGTCTTAATTTGAAATATTCAATTTTCAAACCATTAATTCGGGGTCAAGGCCTTTGCAGCCTTCATGCAGACTTACTGGATTTTGCTCTTGGTTTAATATTGTTATAATTCATAAAGAGTCATAACATTGTAGTTGTGATTAGAATATTTTACAGTGATTTAATACAGTTTGATTTTTGTGTTTAATTTGGTTGGCACATGAATTCTTAATTGTATTATAATGTTTATGTTAATACTCCATTTAATTATTTCACAGCTTGTTGGACACCCTTGTAGTTTCTTTGTTAAGGAGGAGTCAGGGATATCAGATACCTCTTTTCCCTTAACATATTTTCTTCCTTTCTGTAAAAGAATGGCAGTGAGCTGCTGGTAACGCTGTTGGAGTACCTTGCTACAACTTTAAGATTGCTGGATAAGTTGGCTGTAGCAGTTTGCCTAATTTTTGTTGATCATTCCAGAGTTTTAGTACAAGCTACGATGATCAAACCTGTTGACTTAGGTCTTTATTAGCTGCTCAAGCTTTTTAGGTGAGATGTTTGTGACATTGTGTTTTAGAGCTTAGTTGACCAAGTTGCAGTTGTTTTTTGTGGGATGTCCTTAAGAAGCTGCTATGGGATAAGTTTATTACTGCCGCAAGTCTAAGTGAAATTTTTGATGTAAAGTTTTCCTTTAGGTTAAAGGAACCCATTCTCAATGAAGTGATTTTTTGACATAGATTTTAGTTTCCTATCATTAGCAACCATAAAGTAAACACATATATCTGGTGCAGGCTGTTTCTGTCAATGCTGCTATGAATGTAAGAATTAGTTGCAAAGGTTACAGCCTAAGTGCACAATATTTCTAAGTACTTGGTTGCTAGTATATTTTTCCTGATTACCCTGTAATATTTTGTTCTCATTTTTTCAATAATAATTTCACATCTTAAAATGTTCAATTATGGAAAATGGATTGAGGTATGAGTAGCGGAAGTTAGGTACTAGATCTCCTTGTGTTAGTGCATGTGAGAGAGATAGGTAAACTTCCAAGGCAGGAGTTGCCACTTGCCATGGTATCCCTGATTAGTTGCTAGCTCTCACAATAAATGTTTGTCTAACCATTATTGTGAGGGATAGCTGTTACACTTGCACCTTCTATGATAGCCTTTACATGCCCTTGATTTTTTCACTAAAAAATTATTATTCTGCTGTTCTTTTCGGATGAGAAGGTTGCATGTCCAATTCCTGCTGCCGATGTGAGTGTTGTGTTGGTGAGCGATTTGTAAGTAACATGTGGTCCCGAAGGCATGCCCTACCCTATAGTGGTGATTGAAGTCAAACCCACCCAAACTTTTATTCATCAAAAACTAATCTGCTTATGTAGTTTTTCTTCCTTTTTTTGGCATTTAATTTTTCTTTTTCTTTTTATTGCCTTCAGCATGGGTTGGGCCTTCTTTTCGTTTCTCTCTTTTTTTGTCAGTCAGAGATTAGTGTTTTTTTAGAACATCAATTAGAAACCATGGTGGTTGAGGGAGTGTGGATGTTCTTTGCAAACCATGATTATTTTCATTCTCTTTATATTTCTCCCACCTTTCAGCCTTTGGGAAATTGGGATTGGACATATCTTTATTTTCTGACGAACAATTAGAAACATCATGGAATTAGAACTCGGGGTGTGCTAATTAACCGGTTCACCAAACTAAATTACAAAGCGGACTGAGCCACACTATTAAGAACTGATACATATAATATGCAGGGGCGTATCTAGGTAGGGACAGGCAGGGGTCATCGCCCCCCTCCCAAGAATTTTGAAATGTTCACCGACTATAGGTATTTTTATATAGAAGATGTTATAACATTTTGTGATGCTTATCAAGTTAAAGTTCCTGATATGAAAACCTTTATTTTATGAGTAATGATCGTTATAAGAAACAATGTGGAGATATGGAACATCCTTATAGGATAGATGCATTTTATTCTGCAATTGATTTGCAACTATATGAATTAAATGGAAGATTTAATGTAGAGGTAGTGAAACTTCTCATACTTAGTTCAGCTTTAGATCCTAAGGAAAATTTTAAATCATTTGGTATTGAGAAAATATGTAAGCTTGTTGAGAAGTTTTATGCAGATGATTTTTCCGAGCTAGAAAAGAGAAATTTGTCGTTCCAACTAAGACCTTATCATTTAGATGTTTCCCGAGATCCTAATTTAGGAAAAAATTCCAATTTATCCGAGTATTATCAGAAGTTAGTTGAAATTGGAAAAACAACAATATTTCCACTTGTTGATAGATTGCTACGTCTTGTTTTGACATTTCCTATTTCAACAACATCTACAAAGCGATATTTTTATGCAATGAAAGTTGTTAAGACTTTGGTTTTGCAACAAAATTGAAGATGATCTTCTTATAAATTTATTAGTTGTATATATCGAAAGAGAAATTGCTGAAACATTTTGATGTTGATACAATAATAGATAAATTTAGTACTATGAAAGAACGAATAGTTGTATTTAAATAATCTTTTATAATTTAAAGTTTATATAATATTCAATGAAGATTTTTTTAATCTTATATTTCGCCCCCCAACAAGAAAATCCTGGATACGCCCCTGATAATATGGTTTATTTCTTTTGGAAAAGTATGGTTTATTATTTTAAATCTTTAGCAGATAATATAACAAATATTTTGAAGAACCTGAAAGATTAACTTGATTGTCTATAAAATCTTAAGGTAAGCTACTAGTTAAGAGCAATTTTACTCGAAATTGATCATTCAAACATTTTAGGATGTAAAATTATTTAATTATCATAGTAGATAATATTTATGGTAGTCATTATTTTGGTGGTTTTATCTGTTCTAATATTCACAATATTAGATCATGGAATATATTTATGGCTTAATTGCACTTTTGCTCCCTGATCTTTCACCTTTGTGCGATTTACCTCCCTCATCTTTAAAATGAGCGAATTCCCTCCCTCTTCTATTAATATGTGCGATTTAGGCCCTTCCGTTAGTTAGCCGTCCAATTACTAACGGCGGTTGCTATTTTCACCCTCCCTTTTACTAACCACACCCCCATATCAGAAATAAAAATAAAAATAAAAATAAAAAAAGGAGGTAAATTGCACAAAGGTGAAAGATCAGGGGGCAAAAGTGCAATTAAGCTAAAAAATAAAAAAATAAATGAAATAAATGAAATAAATTAAATACAATTAATAGAAAATAAAAAAAAAACTGAAAAAAAATATTTTTATAAAAATCAAAGAAAAAATAATAAAATAAATGAAATAAGTTAAATACAAATAATAGAAAATGAAAAAATATTTTTATAAAAATCAAAGAAAAAATGTTTTTATAAATTCAAAGAAAATAAAATATTTTTTTTAATTGAAGATAGAAATTTAAAAATAAAATAAAAGAATAATTATTTTTAATTTAGTGTAGGTGGTGCAAATAGAAACAAATTCTTCTTTTATTTTATTTTTAAATTTCTATCTTCAATTAAAAAAAATATGTTATTTTCTTTGACTTTATAAAAACATTTTTTTCTTTGATTTTTATAAAAAAAAAATTCAGTTTTTTCTTTGATTTTATAAAAATATTTTTTCATTTTCTATTAATTGTATTTAACTTATTTCATTTATTTTATTATTTTTTCTTTGATTTTTATAAAAATATTTTTTCAGTTTTTTTAATTTATAGTTTTTTTTATTTTCTATTAATTTTATTTAATTTATTTAATTTATTTTTTATTTTTTTATTTTTATTTCTGATAAGGGGGTGTGGTTAGTAAAAGGGGGTGAAAATAGCAACCACCGTTAGCAATTGGACGGCTAACTAACGGAAGGGCATAAATCACACATATTAATAGAAGAGGGAGGGAATTCGCTCATTTTAAAGATGAGGGAGGTAAATCGCACAAAGGTGAAAGATCAGGGAGCAAAAGTGCAATTAAGCCTATATTTATTTTTATTATGAGTAATAAGACAGTATAAGTGAACTAATTGAATAAGTAATACTACTTAAAAAAAAATGAATAAGTAAATACTAATTAAAAAAAATTAAGATATTTTTTTAATAGAATTAAAGGAATATGCACCGTCAGTGTAAACATATTTTACACAGTTATCTAATTGAATTCTGCCACATCATAAAATATATTTTTGTTATAATTAAAATTTAGAATGAATGTTTTTATTCCTCCTACGTGACATGTTGTGATTGATTGTCAGTGTAAAACTGTTTTACACCGACTGTGCATATCCATTAAATTCTTTTTAATAACTCTCACATTTTTTTTTGTACATCGGAAAGATAAATTACACCCGCCGAGAATCAATCCGTGGACCTCCCACTACCCAACCTATATGTCCCCCAGCTCCTACCACTTGAGCTATCATACGGGGACAATAACTCTCACGTTGATAGAACTTTCTTTTAAATTTTTCATTTTATTAATGTAATTGAAGATGGAATGATAGCTTCATAATTTTCATTTAATTAAAATGGAAGAAGACAAGTAATGAAAATACTAATGCCATAAGCTGAACTCTCAAGTTATTTTTTTGGCGTTAACGATAAGTTAAATACAATCGAACTTTCGGGAAAAGAAAAAAGTTAAATACAATTGGATATTTAAAAAAACAAAACATTTACCCAATAAAATGTCAATATATAACATAATATCGAAATCTAATAACATCAGCACCAGTGGTCTAGTGGTAGAATAGTACCCTGCCACGGTACAGACCCGGGTTCGATTCCCGGCTGGTGCATGTTGTGTGTGGGTAGCTATGATGATATTCTCTGTGATGGTGGGTCCATCACCACATATCCCTTGTGGATTAAATGTAAATGGGTCTGAGCTCCTACTATTTTTTTTAATTTTCTTTTCCCTTGGCCCACTAATTAGAATACCAAAAAAAAAATCCTTAAAATCTTTATTCATCTAAATCCAATTTTCTTTAGAAAATACCTAGAGAATGTTTTAATCCGATTGATAGCACATTCCATTCATATTTCTCTTAAGGACAAACAAATGCTATAATACCTTTGATTCCTTTGTAAGTCTAGTTTGGTAAAATTCTGATTTACAATCAAAAGTACTAAACTGAATCATACCTCTAATCCTTTCAATAATTAAATCTTTTCTTGGGAGTACTAAACTGAATCATACCTCTAATCCTTTCATTCATGTTTGAATTGATTGTATAAATGACAATAATCAATAATGTTTTTGATATTCACCTATAAACTTATCTATTTCGCACATGTTGCAAATTTGTATTTGATTAAGATGAGCTTTTTATTTTTGTGTAGAAGCTCATTTTATTTTTCTATATTTTCAAAAACATTATACTTATATGTTTTAAGGTTTTTAGTATTTTTAATTTATTTATTTTCTCTTCTTTATTAATGTAATTTAAAAGCTTTTCCTCTTGTAAAAATTAAAAAATTAAAAAAATCTATAACTTCAGTTAGTATTTAAATACTTTTACCATTGAGTTGTGGGTGTAATTTATATACATATACATACAAATGAGTAGTAGGGTAGCGTGGTTCATATAGTATTAAGAAAATTAAATTTGAATTTGGCAAATAATACAAACAAACACATACATAGTATGGAGAAAACATTAAAAAGTTTGTCGGAGCAGTTGTCCCTAAAGGCCATAGAGTGGATCCGTCCCGGGTTGGTGATAGAAGTGTGATGAGATGAAATATATTTATGATTTATTAAATTAAATAAGGATGAAATGGAATGATTTCACTTCTGAAATGGAATGAAAACCATCGCTAAATAAAGCATGAAGCACCAGTGGTCTAGTGATAATAAATCACCAAGAGCGTGAATAAAGCATTAGGCACCAGTGGTCTAGTGGTAGAATAGTACCCTGCCACGGTACAGACCCGGGTTCGATTCCCGGCTGGTGCATTTTTTTTTAGTTTACATTTTCCCAACAAGGCTATTTTGCTTGCCTTGTTTGTTATTAAATGTCCCAAATCTTATTGATAAATCTGCTATTTACAAGATTATGGCACAGAAATTCTTAATTAGTGCCTGAATTATGTAAACCTTTCTTTATTCATTCCTCGAAACAATTTGGCATTATGATGACACCAATGACCAAACTATGACTATGCATTATGCAGCTTCAGCAAATCCTATACGGAGATTGCCATAGTCAAAAACTGTATGGTATGCCCCCAAAAATATATCTCCAAGAACCCTGCAACCATACTTCAACTGTCATATACTTCATAAAGAATTCAAATAATAATTTGCAATTAATTAATTTATTACCAGAGGGGACCCTGTGGAGGAGGCACATCTAAAGCAACAAAACCACCATAGCAAACAGTTGAGCAGCCTTCTTCGATTCTTAGGACATACTGAGAACAAAAAAGGAATATTATCACTCTGAACTTATAAGTAATAGTTATCCAAAGATGAATAAAGATTACAACAAAGAAGTCATGTTGATATAGCAAATGAGGATTACAGCAATTGATCATAGAACTAAGACCTGTTCTGGAGAGAGAGTAAATGATTTGTTCCCAATCATGAATGTAATTTGTGGCATAGCTTCAATGCTATTGCAGTTTATGAATGATTGTCCCACAGGATTGGGAAGCTTCTCACACAGCTTTTACAGAAAAGGGGAAAAGAATAACAAAGGAAAAGCTTGTGAGTCCTTAATTGGAAAAGTAGAGTTATTAAATGCTCAACCCGAAATAAGAAGCACAAGTCCATCTTAGTATATAAGGTGAAAAATTTTAGTGAGCCAAAATCACGGTGGACAAAAGCAACTTCCCATAGATTTTGTGGTTCTCCACTATGATTTTGGTTTCACCCTGGTTTTCCACTGTGTATTCAAACATGTCATAATTTTGAGATGTGATATCTTGTACAACAATTACCTCATCCACATATTTCAATGCTTTTTCTTTTGTATTCCTTTGCTTAAGCTGAATTTGAATCCAAAGGACAATCATATCACAGAAAGTACACAAGGGGCTCTCCCTGGTTCTTGAGTCACCTCTACTTTCATTATGCAACACTGTTTCAATAACATCACTGTAACAAAAGTTGGATTTTTGTTAAGAGGACTGAAAAAGAGAATCTGTATCAAAAGAATCAGCAGGAGGAAAATGAAAAATCATTGTACTTCGTTATATGTGATCCATTACGCGAGCATAGTCCAATGTCACCGCATATAATTTCAGGTTTTAACTGAAGACATAAAAGGTATGTAAAGGATGGTTAAAATTCTAGTAGAGGTTTGGATAGTCACTGTGATTGTAAAGGGAAAAGGATAGAGAACAAACCCCAGAAGTTAAGAATTCCCATATGGAATCGCCATGGTTATGGATGATGTTTTTACATTCATAACTCACATATCCTTCTGCTCCAATGGCATGGTTAATTTGAGTCACAACACTCTGCAAACAAGAACTAGTAAGAAAAAGACACCGAAGTATAAGGGATAAAAAAAATGTAAGCACCAAGATAGAGAAGTATGATGTTTCAGATTATCATACTGTTGGACCAGCAATGAAAGATGTCCCTGAGTCAACAATGGCAGAACAGCCACCCTGACATAACCCTGTAAATACAAATCTAGTGTTGTAAGTCTGGTTTGTAGAAATGAAAGAAGTGCAATACCAAGAATTTCCGGGTTGCAAGTTGGGAGTCAAAACATATTGACATTGTGAAAAAGGAGATAAGAGGACAGTTTCAATGAAAAATCAACAATCAAAGGCTGTAGAAATTCGAATGGCTTCTCTGGATAAGGTACTAATGTGTAACTTCTTAATATTATGGAATCTTCAACAATTTTAGTCTCTACTTAGATAGAATTCACTCTAACTGTATAAGAAACAATAAAAATACAAGACATACATATTAAACATGAAAATATAATAGAAATGCATGAGAACCTGTTGAATTTTTTGCAAGTTGAATATCTCCCACCTCAATCTGAATATGCAAACATCAAAATTCAAAGCTGACATGGTTGATGATAAGAGCAACAAAGAAGACAACATAGTTGTAACTATAATATACCTGCCAGTAACCTTTTTGAGAAACTGGAACATAAGTATGGTCACCCCTAAAGTGCCTCCAGTCAATACCACCAAAGACAATCTCACCCCCTATCTTTGACATTGGATCTTGGTTTAGCCAAAGAGAGAATATTTTTTGAGCCATGTGCCCTTGTTCTATCATATTGTACCTGTATTCCCAGAACTAGTAACTTTATTTGAGGCTTCAAAAACTTAGGCAATAAAGGTGGAAGTATGATTTTTCCTCTACCCCATCACCACCATAGATAATCAAAGCCCTGAGCATTTTTAAGATAGCAAGATTTATAAACTGAAATGGATTACCACACTGGTGTGACTTGTCCAACTGATATATCCTGGAATCCAAGTCCAAGTATGCCATCAAAATGTATTGCTAAGAATTCCAAAGATTTTTCCTTTGTGATCTCAGCAAATTCCTGGAGGATGGGAATGAAACTTAATAAATCAACCAATCAAAATGCTGATTAAAAAGAATTAAGAGTCAAAATGTTGACCTGATCTTTGACTATGATATTCCCAACTTTTACATTATCTTGGCTGAAGAAGCCAGGGATGTGTCCACGGCTGAAAGGGATTTTGCAAGGTGTTCCTGATCAATTCCCAAACAGAAACTTCGAGCTTAAGCGTCATAACAACCACAACAAAAGAAGCTTCCCAAAACAATATTCAGTTTGTACATGTAAAGCCAAACGGAAGAACTTCAGATGAAATTTCAAGCTAATCCAGAATTACCTATTTTCGTATAAGTGCTAGACAGCTTCGACCTATACTTGGAATGAATATGGCAAGCAATCTGCACAAAGTAAAAACTCGTTTTAGAAACAAGCACGATCAAAGAAAACAAAATTAAAGGAGTACTAAATTGCATTAGAGCATAGGGTAACTTACAGACAAGATGCATTTGGAAGAAGGGACCCAAAGGTTTGAGCTTCCAGTGTCAAACACAACTTTGAAGCTTTGTGGAGGTGAGCCAATACCAATTTCCCCAAAATATTGTGCATCAAGATAATTCTTTAGATACACTACATCTGTTACTAAATTATTCTTATTAACACTACCTACACCTCTATGATGAACAGCTTCCTTGATCCTTGCAGAATTAAGACTTTGAATATCTAAACTCCTTCTTTTAAGACTAACCCTCATTAAGCCATCATCAGAAGTTGTAAAAGCCAATGATCTAACCAAAGCCCCAAGACAAACCACAACCAGCAAATACTTGAAACCCATGTGTTCATGTCATCTGATTCAAGTTCAACATGTCAAAGACACTTTCAGAAGAAGCAATACAGAAGAAGCTGCTTAACCATAAACAATCATGAAATAAGCCCTACAGGTTATGTTTAGATACCGGTTAGCACTAATGCAAACAGACATTATCACTAACTTTGAGACAACGGATCTCTCTCTATGGATTGAGAAAAAAGTACTTTCACTTTAGGTTTAACTTGTTTCCAAACACACCCTAAGAGTGCGTTTGCGAAAGCAAAGAAATAAACGCTTATGACAATAAATGTTTATGGCATAATAAGTTAATTTTAGAAACTTATTGAAATAAGTTGAAAATATGTTATAGATCATCTTAAACTCTTATTCATAAACTAATCTAAATAACTTGTGAAAATAAACTCAACAGCTTATAGGTAGGCCATAAGTTTTTTACATAAGTTCTTTCAAACACTTGCATAAATGTTTATGCTATAAGCTCAAATAAGCTCTTCCAAGGCCTAAGTGCGCAATATACATCTATTTTAATTTTATAAATCATTTTGCTAGTCAAAAGAAAGCTCTCAAGAAAAGCAGAAAAAAATGGCTTTGTTCTTACCATTTCAATCAATGACAAGTAAAATATAGAGTTTCAAGGTGAGGCTCTAAGGCCTTAAGAAAACACTTAAACCAAGTCTCAATCTGATATCCAATGTTAGAGATAAAGTTCAAAAACCAATACCTGATAACAGTGACTCTTAAAACTACTACACAAGAGTTGCAACATGCCCTTCGTATATAAAACTAACCATTATACGGTACTTCCCACCTAATAGCTACAGAGCTAGTAGTGCAAAAGATTTACCCCCTTTCCCCATTAAAAAATAAAGCTTGAACCTCTCTTCTACTTTTTCAAATTTAGTACTGCAAAGAACAATTTACACACTTGCATGGAAACCACTGCGTAGTTTCGTGAAGGATAATGCAATTTACCGTACCATATATAAACGAATTGGGAAAAGAGTGTACCTGAACGTTTCATCTCATCTGTATGTTTTTCCCTCTTTGTCTTCTTCTTCATCTTCTCTACTTCCTCTACCAAGTACCAACCACTCTAGCTTTCATTTACTAGGATCCTGTACTAATGTTAATTTATAGTACAAAGTAGAAACTTCATGGAGTGCAGTGTCATTCCAGAGGGTACTATTTTAGTATTCCCACCCACAGATTAAAGCTTAAACAGACATAATCACACAATACAGTCACAATACATGATGATGACTACCAAAAAAATTTATTTGCATGAAACTTTTGGTGAATTTTGGCATGTGATGGAATAGAATTGTAAGAAAAGAGAAGCTGCACGGAGTTGTGATGGTTGCTGATCATAGTAATATGCATACTAGTTACTAGTTAGTGATTTTTGCTGATGATATGCTTAGTATGGAGCTACTATAAACAAATGATAAGCACCCGAGGAAAAAAAATCAATAGCTTAAGGGGCCGTTCGGGGTGGTTGCCAGTTTTCAGTTTTTGGTGGATTTTTTGAGTTAGTGAACTTTAAAACTAATAAGGTTAGAGTTTGCAATGCTGCCTCATGGACTAGACTGAACGTGACATGTTTTGTTTTTGTATAGTTACTTCGGTTGGGCTCGAACCCAGACCAAGAACCGCACCCGACCACCAACATTCATTTTTTGCACCCGCCTAGAACCGCACCCGGCCCGGCCCAACCCAGTGACAAAAAACTGTTGGCTAGATCGGTTTCGGGCCGGGCCAAGCCGGTTCACTTTGGATAGGCCTATAATTTGACATGGGCTGTGAAAGTAACCTTTGATTAAGAAGAAAAATTAAAAAGAGAAGAGTCTCTCTTCTGTAAAATGGAAAGCATACATCACCAGCTTCCTTTTCCCCTTCTTGTCTCCTCTGAATGAGTCCGTCCATCTCTCTGGGATTCTCATGGCGTCTTCTCATTGCACTCGTCGCATTATCTCACTTTCTTCATTGAAATCAGCTATCAGACCAACCAACCATTCTCCTCTTCTCAATGCCTCTATACCGCGCCGTCGATTTCCACCATCTATGAGGTAACCCCTTTAGACCAAATCCTCCAAAGATACGTTCTTTTTCCAATTTTGTTCATACCCAGAAACAGAATCATACAAGAAATTTGCCAAATTTTTCTAAAATATAATCTTGGGGTTCTATTGTATAGCTCAAAACTCAAAAGTGTTGATTAAAGATGAATTTTGTACAATGTTGTGTTCAATTTTTCAGCAGTTTATGTGTTTTGTAATATATAGTTGTTTTCTGTGTTTGTATTACATAATTTGCATAATATTATTGCTGTGAAGATTAGCCTTAGATTTTGTTTATTTCCCCTTTTTTTTATGTGTTGTGTTGATTTGTCAAATTGTTATTTTGACAGAAGTAAGGTGTATCAGCTAGGAAGTGTGCAGTCACTTTTGCCTCTATACAGTGCTGTGGCCAGTGCAAGAATGGTATCTTATCTGAGTATTGATTCAACTTGTCAAGCTCTTTCACAGGGTACTCTCTGCTGCTACTTTCATGGACCCTAGTCTTTTTTATTTTCAATTGTGAGTGTATTATGATGAGGTTAGCCTCAATTATTTTATGATGCTAAAATACAGTAGAATTTCTTCAGTTCATTGATTATTGGATGGATGGATGCCCTCTTTCTGAGTCTTTGATCTTATATATTCTGTTGAATCTATTTTGGCTGTCTGCTGAAGGAAAATGAGTATCAAGGCACCAAATGCTAAGGTACTGCACACTGATTAAGGAAACAAAAATGAAAGAAAAAATGTTTATTTAGTTAAAGAATTGATCCATATTGAAGATATCGACGGGCTTTACATTGGCTGCCAAGGCCTAACACAACCCTTGTCCTTTATCCGGGCTTGGGACCGGCTATGCAAGGATAGGCGGAGTTACTTAGTTAAACAATATACAAATCACTTAATACATCTAGGGCTCCTTAATTAGTACCTATAGAGCACTTGTTAATATAACGTTTTACAGGAAACATATAGGAAGGTTTCAATGTGAGAAAATTGGTTGTGACTTCACTAACATATGACTAGCACATAGAGCAAGTCCTTTCTATGGACACAATCTTGGTGATTCTGGGGAGATTGCTGAAGGCCTTTAATAATTACTTCAGTTATGCCCCTCGAACTATCTGAATGTGAGATTGTCCATGGAGAGGATAAATGGCTACAACAAGAAGATATGTGTTTGGATTTCTGTCACTTTCAACAAAATCCACTTCTTCTTTTCAATCCATTGAGAGGCATAGAGATCAGTTGAAAGTACTTTTAACCTTAGTAAAGGAAATACAAAAACACACAACATACTTGGCTTTGTACCGGTTGACAGAGTAAGTGATCATCATGTGAAAGTATAACTAAGTATGTGATATATCCATCATATTTTACAAGTATGAGATTTGCTATTTAACTGTTTTCTATGACACCATCTTAGTTACAATGATGTGAATGATGGTGGTGATGTGATTCATCCAAGTCTGTATTGGATCCATAATGCATTCCTTGCCCCACAGACAAGATTCAAACTCCTTCACTTCTAGCCCCCAAATTGCGTGGCTGCAGAAACATCACTACATTTACAGCACTCTGCAACATATATGGAGGAAGGAAACCACAAGCAATTGTGAACAAACTTTAACTGTTTTCCTTCCTGCGCGGAGTTAGACTTCAAAGCAGATAACATTGAGAAGCTGGGAGTTCTTTGTTTTTGCAGACTTGCAGCAACAGAACACTTCAATTATGAGGAATAGAGCTCATCTAGTCATCAAGATTATGAATCCAAGCTTTCTATTCCTCTAAGATCCTATAAAACAAGGAGGAAACTTCGATAAGAACTGACTATGACTAAAGATTGTGTTCTGTTTGATGGGATTCTGATTTCTGAAGAGACCCAAAGAGAAACTTACATAGTTACATTTATAGAGGTGAATGAGTAAACCTCATCTTTTCCAGTTTCCACCAACTCTTCTTCCTCTGTCTTTCCCATCTTATTATCAACTACATTTCCCCTTTCCCTTTTTTTTAATATTTTTAAAGCAGTATTATACACTGAAAGTCTGAAACAGGGTCTTACCAATAATTACTCATGAGTAGTTCCTAAACTCTTTTAATATTATAAAATAAATAAAAAGCTCATTTCCTAAATTTATTAAAAATTTTAATTTTAAATTTAAAAAATCCATTATTTGACATGCTTAAATCATAAGCAATTTATCCATTCCTGTTGCAGCCACTCAACTAATAACATACCCCTTTCAAAAAACTAATAACATGTCCGGATTTGTTTTTTTTTTCATAATCAATTTTGATATTCAAAGCCACTCACAAAAACTTTTCTCTAGAATTAATTATTGCTTTAGAATTACTAGAATTAGTGTCGTAAAACATGGAGACAAGAAGCACCAACACCAACCTTGTTTTGTGGGGGTCCATTAAGTCACTTTGTATGGTTTCAATTGATGTTTTCAGCTTATGGTTTTACAGAGACATAATTGTAGGATGTTTTCTTTGTGGGGAAATAGAAGATGTCATGACGGGTTTTAGCATCCAACCATTCAATTGTTTGTGTGTTTAATAATGAAATAAATAGAAAATTTAAGTTAATGGTTCCATGCCAAAACTTGACATGGTGAGGATCTATTCTCATTGTTCATATATTTTTCTTTGAGGGTGTGGGTGTATTGATATTGTGGGTTGTGAGATAAAAGAATCAGTGGGTTGTAAACAATTTTATATGATGTTGTTCTCTAATTGTCTTTAGACAACAATCATGTCCACATTAATATGTTTGTGTTGTGATTTTGTTTCTATTATATTTTTCTATGACACTTTTCCGATTGTGATATTAGAGTCACTAGTTCAGTGGAATATCACATTCTTAGGATGCTATGTGGTTGTAGCATTGTATAATCTTTAACATAAGAAAAGAAATGTGGAACTGAAATTAAGTTATTCAAATGTTGTGATGTGTCATATTCAGAAATTTGATGAAAAAATCAATTTTGACTTGTGGATTATACAAGTCACATAAACTTATGTGATGATACAATTAGGATTACCCAAGGTAAAAACGAGAGGGCTTTATAAGATCTCTTGAAGAGTTTTTAAAGATTCTCCGAACTCCTCCCCTTTTTAAATCTCCAAAATAAAGAGGAGGGCTTTTTTAAGCCTCCATCTTCATAAGGTTATAAGGGAGGGCTTCTCATTGAAATATGTATTTTCTCATTTGCAGCTTTTGCTAGACATCCCATTTGCAATTCATAGTAGGGTCATTGTATACCTCCTCTCATTGTCATGCTGGTGGATGGTGATCAACATTTTGAAGGATACACAAACTATGCAAAAATCATTAATTATTTAGTTCTTTAACTATCATTATAAGTCTAATTAAATGATACTCCGATCGTATCCCCATGTGTGTGCAGTATTAGTATAATAACGCACACAGGATCTGAGCAAGACTATAATTGATGAGCACCCAAAATTGGCCTCACTTGGCGCTGCATCACGTGCATTTCCAGTACTCTCTCTAACTTGCTCACTAAATGTGAGTTTGTTGAAGGAATGAAAAAGCCAGCAAAGGGTAGTTGAAACTTTTAAAAGCTAAATAAAACCGTAACATTTAAGGGACCAACTTTTCCCTTTTTCCTCACAAAATGTCACTCTCAATTACCTTCTTTATGTGTACTTTGTAGGATGACAATTTCCATCTACATATGAGAATTACATGGAAATTGTTCCATTTAGAACTTCGATCTTAGAGATTTTTTTTGTGATAATGAGAACAAGGATAAAAATTAACAAATTTGGAGAAGGGAGTATAAATCAATCTCCATATCTCCCTGTTAGCCCAGAGTTCTCACCTCATATATATAAATAAAATTATAAAAATACCTTTAATAAAAAAAACTAAATAGATAATAAATAACTACAATTTTTTTTAAAGCAAAATAACTACAAAATTTTAAAAGCCCTAAACATAACCTATTAAAAAAACTAAAAAACTAATTTCAACAAGAAAAAGTTTTTAGCTTGAAATTATAATGAATATTTCACTTTTTTTGGAAGAGTTAAATGTTTTATTTTAGTGTTAGTTATATTTTGGATGAATTAAATATTGACCTTTTCATTTCAATTTTTTTATTTTGACACTATATGTCTTGTGATGAATTTCAGTTAATGTTATTTGAATCATACTATATAATTGTATTAAACTTAATGTGGTTACATTGTCATTTAGGGACTTCTTATTTTTAATGATACAATCGAAATCCGAAAAAATTTAACTCACCATGAAGCTAGGGGTGGGGACATGAACAAATAAGGGAAGTCGGGATAGAGAGTGGGAAAACACTCTCAGTCCCATTGTCATCCCTAATACATAGCCCTAACGCTGAAATCAGGGGAATGTATCTATTTTTTATAAACAAATGTTAATTATTAGTAATGTTAGTAAATTAGTTTCTCCTCACGGTTCGAACCCTGAACATTTCACCATCATCTCCCCAACTCTTATATCCCCTAGAGCGAACCTTTGGGGACATAAGGGGAAATGTTAATTAGAGAAGAAACCCAAAATTTAATTTTACTCAATTTTTCAAATCATAGAGCCTCCTATGTAACAAACATCAAAGAACCCTAAAAAAACCCACGAAACAAATAATTCTGTTTCACCGTTGGGGGTAACTTGGTAACGATTATTGAGCAACACATTGGGTAAATAATGATATTGATACACACCTAATATAGTAGCCATATATAAAAAAAATAAAAAACAAAGAGAGAGCACCGACAATGGACACGTCAGCACACTTTGAAATCTTGCTTGTGAAGATAGCACTGCTGCTGCTGCTGCTGCGGCTGTTGTTGGTGGCGGATCAGCTCCTTCTGACGACGGAGTTCCATGACTTTGCGGTGAGAGTTCGAGTGCTGAGACAGCACGAACGTGGGGCTCGCGGCGGGTCGGTATTCCGGCACGAGCCGACCCGACTTGAACCTCACACCGCACGCGTTGCAGAGTGTCTTCGGCCCCAGCGGTCCTGTTCGCCATTGCGGCGTCTTCTCCGATGCGCAGTGGCTGCACCTCCGTACTCCTCCCTCCCCCGCCGGTGACCCTTCAACCGCCGCCGCCCTCTTCGATCTCGACTTTCCGGTCACCGATGCAATCACATCTGAGGAATTGCGGTAACAACTATTGCTCTTCTCACCTTCATCGTTGTTGTTGCTGAGAAACGACGTCGTTTGAGATCCCATGGGAATGGCGTGGCTCGGTGGGAGATCGTGAAACGACGTCGTATCATCGACGAAATGTGATAGCCATTCCAGCTCTGCTGCTTCATCCCTCTGTAAAATTAAAATAAAATAAAATATAAATATAAATTTAATGAAGGTCGGTCGTAGTAATTAAAAGTGATTGTTCGAACTATAGGTTAAGAGTTCGATTCTATTTGAATCTTAAGTCGAGAGTTCGATTTTTATTATTCATCAAACCAGAGTCGTAATTGCGAAAACAATTTAACGCAGAAAAAACTAATTTATAAGTAGAAAATAAAATGGTGCGAATTGAAATGAAGAGTCTTACGGGGACGGAGGGGAAATTGGAGAAGAAATTGGGGTCGCCGGAGAATTGATCGGAGAAAGAGTGTTGAGGGGGAGGGAGGTGGTTGTGAGAGAAGTCTAGAAAATCATCTATATTGCGTCGGCGATCTGGAGGGTTGGAAAGGGAACCGTACATGTCCATTGTCGTTATGCTTTGAGTTGGAGTGAAAGAGAGAGATGGAAAGTTTTGTTTGTTTGTTTTGGAGAAGTGGGGGATGATGATGGATTGATATATTGATGGAGAGGGGGCAAAGGAACGTGCTGAGGAGTGAGACAGTGAGAGTGTGAGCATAGCATGCACTCATACTATAAACAAACAGAACAGAACAGTGAACAACACGCACTCTCATTAAGAGAGAGAAAATTAAGAAAAGAAAGAAAATTTAAGTTGAACTGAATGTAGACATGATAAGCAACGCTAATACATGTCGGCAATTCCTTATAAGGATTAACAACTATCAACATATTACTGTAGAAAAAGAAGAACTGTCAAGAAATCAGTAACGTAAAATGCTTACTATGAAATGGAGGTCATGTACCCACCCACGAACAAAAAATATGAGTCAACATTTATCACTTTGACATTAATATGCACCGACTTATGCAGATGATCATCACATTCACATGACTAATGTAACTGGTATTTGTTATTAGTCTCAAGTAGATTTTTAGATTTACTTTTATTATTATAAGTGATCGGATTAATCCATTCAAATTATTTCAGAGCGTTGATTGAAGTGGAACGTCATACTCCTATAGTGAATGGTTTTTTTTTTTGAAGGTTCCTATAGTGAATGGTTGAGGTGAAGTGGAATGTCATACTCCTATAGTGAATGGTTGAGAAAAAGGTGGTCTGTCGTGGTTCTGTCGTTGCTACGTTGTTTGGCTCACCTCTGAGGGTTCGTGCGAAGACACTCTGATGTTTAAGTTAAAGGTTGAGTGAGCAAAAGAGTTTACTTAGTAGAGAGAAGGATACGAGTGAATGTACCTTATCTATATATATATATATATGTAAAGCACACTTGTGTTTTTCCATGTAATTAATGTATTAAACCATAAATGCTCACATACCTTTATATCAAATACATTGAAAAATAAAAAATTTAATAAACTAAAAACTGAAAAAATTTGTATTATAAAAACCTATTCAACTACTTATATTAATAACAACATTCATATAGTTAAAATTGACTTGAGCTTTGCATTTGACAAATTTAAAAAATTAAAATAAAAAACAAAATAATATTTATTAATAAATAATTTAGATAAATACGTTTAAAATAAAAAAATTCTATCAATATATATCTATCTATATTGTACTTGGTGCTCTTATTTCCCAAAATAATTATTTATATATATATATATATTTGGTTTTTCCAAAAAAAAAATATTTATCTATCTATATATATTAGTAAAGCTCACTTGAGCTAAGTATTAAGTACAAATACACATGAGAACCTACATACATTAGTAAAAAAATTGGTGTTTTAATGAGATAGCTTAGTGAGTGAATGAACGGGTAGTGGAAACTTGTGCACTAATGATTTCAGTTTTAAACTTAATAAATATCAAATGTATAAGCAAAAGAGTAACATCCATGCCAAAAGTGTAACAAACCACAAAGTTATAACTGCAAATGGTTTTAGCACAGTACATTAAATTAAAATCAAATTTAATGTTAATTTTAAACTAATATCAATTTAGTCCAAGAAAAAAAAAACTATTAACAATAAAACATACTTCCGTCAAAATTAATCTTGATATGCAATGGTCTTAGTTTGCTGTCCAATTTTCTGCAGGAATATATGTCTATTTTTCATAAACTCACAAACTCTTAGAATTCCTTAACATAGTAACTCCGAAGAAAAACTAACATTGAATTAAAAATAGTGGCATGATGGCAATACCAGTGTCAAAAACTGAATAAAATTGTTAATGTCAGGAGACTATTCAACTATCTACATTAAATAAATAAAAAATGAAATGTATTATATTGAACCATGCATCTATTATATCTCTATATAAAAAAACCAGTGAAATCACTCACAAACTCAAATTATTCATATTTCTTAGACTTCAGCTGCTGGTGAGAAAAAAATGACAATTGTCTCTAACAACAAGTATGTCATTTTTAATTATTTTAGTTAATTTCAAAATTGTTTTTTTAAATTACTCATTCTTATTTCTTTATTGCAGGAGAAAGATCATCAACAACAACAAGAAACACACATTACTTAGTGATATATCCCCGTGGCAGATGATTGCAAAATAAAGCTGTGAGTTTCACATATATGGTAATTTACTAAACAATTCTTCTCATTCAATTGAAATCATACAAATATATCATCATTTCTATATTTATATGACACAAATCAGTAACAAAGTGTGAGTCACATAAATTTATATACTGCACTTGAAAGATAAGTGTAAAATGTAGTACTCACTATATTCTTGATAAGAAATATGAATCTTTCACTCCTCAATATTGTCATATTATGGGGAAAAAAATAGCAACTTAATCATTCAAAGGGAACAAATGACGTCCATCCTGCAGTTAGATGGAATCTATTTTTATGTTCGTGAAAGTGATTTTAAAAGAACTTCTATGCCACCAGCAATGGTAAACAACCACATCAATCTTGATAAAAAAAAATTAGCACAACTGATAACATCACTGCAATGACTAAATCAATATTAGAAAAAAAAAAGTAGACTACCACGTTCATTTCAATACTAATCTAATTAAGTAATTAAATTTCTTTTATATAAAAAAAACTACTCTCATTTCAATCTCAATAGAAATCTACCTATTTTTTCTTCCGATGAAGCAAAAAAAAAGAAATCTACCTGTTTGATCCTTTTTCCCCTTATTAGAGAAAGAAAGTGTGAGAATATCATAACTCAATTATATTTAATTATACATATATTCTAAATATTTTTCTAAATAATAGCTTTCTTACCTTTCTGCAAATTTAAATATTACAATTAAAAAATATAAATTAAAAACGAACCCGTGCAACGCACGGGTTTAATTTCTAGTAATTAATATATTTCATAAGTTAATTACCTGTTATATGAGGGTGAAATTTTGGTATGTAGCTTCAATAATGTAATGACTAATGAGTACCTACTACCTAGTACGATGTTGCTTCCTAGCCGTTGGATCACATGTCGCTTGTCTAACTTAGGAAGCTAGCTAGGTTCAGCTATCATGCCTTGTTCGAGGCCTAGAGCTTCGCGTCAAAGTATTGGGGAGAGGTGAGAGGGAGGTTTGATGGGATAAGAGGAAATGACATAAATGTCGTCGGTTTCAAACTGGGGCAAACATCGTGGTCGGAGAAAGGGGCAAGTCGGAGATGCGAGTAGAGCGAGGGAGCGTAAGGGCATTCTGGTGGGAGGTGTCGGGATTAGATATTTTCCATCGAAACAATAACATCATGGTCATATAAACTGGTAAACTTGGTTTACGAATTTGTATTGATGTTACTAGTAGGTCCTTATGTTACTCTAGTACTAGTATTCATATATTAACAAATATAATTGTCCTATTGCAATTATGAATGTTCTTCATACTAACCCTTTATTATATAATTAAGTTTTTTTCCCTCTAAGGGAGATTCGATTTGAACCCTTTAACAGAGAAATTTTGAATTTTCATCCCAGGTTCTAGCCTAATCAGTTGAGATCATGTGACTTACATATCTAGTAATGTGTTGACTTTTTTTTTATAAGCCAAATAAGTTTTAAGCTCGTCCGCATCCTGTCTTGCTTTCTTTGTTTGTTCCAATCTAGGTTGTGAAACCTAAACAAAAGGAGAAATTTAAGGCCCTGTTGGAGTGGTTTTTTTGATTTTGTTTGTGGGATTGCAACTCTCCATCATATATTATATTACTTTTATCTATGGAACATTCTTTGTATATTTTCAACACTCCCACTCAAATTCAATTGGACTAGTTTTATTGGACTTGCTCCTGTCTGGACTTGTACTCAAGCGAAAACCTCAAAGACCGTCATTTATTTTTAAGCTTCTGCTTCTTCTGTGAACTTGAGTCTCAGGAGGCCATGACTTTTTCCTTCTTTTTTAGTTGATATATTTTTATTTCACACATATATATATATATATATATGTGTATTAACACTTCAATTACACAAACACCTAAAGAGGCATGAAGAGTAAAGAAAGAGAAATGATGTAAATGATGTGTGATGCAATAAAAAAGAAAGAAAAAATATGAAAAAAAAAATGTGTGCGAATAAATCAAAACTTTTAATTCTACCTTATTTCATCCTCTCTTTAAGATGTATGTGAAATTGAGTTGTGCATGTATAACTTTCTTAAGAGCCTTAATTTATTCACACTCATTTTTTTTTCTACTCACATCTCTCTAGTATTTTTTTAATCACATCACACATTATATTTTTCATTTCTTTCTCTTTTCTTTTTTCTATCATTGTAATTGAAATGTTGACATATATATATATATATATATATATATATATTCCTATATTGTAGGTACATTGTACAAATGGATCGGATAAGACATGCTAAAATATGAAGTTTTCTAAATGAATAACTGTAGCAGCATCAGCATTCAGCATTCAGCACTGCATGGCAGCACCGACAAGACATGCACCTGCGAGTCCAACTGGCTCACACTCTCATGAGTCTCATCTCTTTGAATGCGAAAACAACAAATCATATAGCAAAAGATCAGCTAACACGATTAGGTGCTGAAGTCACATCTCATAAATCATACCCAAGACAGGGCACGTGTTGCACCCACAACCTGCGCCTTGGGTCATGATGATTCGATCAGTGGCTTAATATTTCATTATTTAATTGGTTTTTTCAATCTGAAAACGTTTTTGTTTGCAAGAAAGAGTACTTTCTCAGTCCTTTTTTAGGGTACGGTTCTTGAATTTGATTGATTGTTTCATTTTTATATTTTAGTTAAGGTTCTGATTTAACTGATTGGACTTTATATTTTCACCTATATTTTTTCAGTCATTTTTATATTTTATGTGTTCCTCGTACACTAATCAACTACTGTTTTGCAAAATTGAAATGGATCTTTTTTTAACATCACATTAGGATTAGGTGGTCCAATAAATTAATAATATGTGTTAATTGAAATTATACCTAAGTTATATTCATATTACAATATTGTTCTCCTTTACTAAGCAACTCATACTCTCCGGTGATCTTTGTTGGTGTCCACCGTCACTTTGAAGCGGTTGCCGTGAATTTCAATTCTAGCATTCGGCCTGAGCGACATGGTTTCGATCAAGGGAAAGACTTAACTCAAATCGAATCGGTGTCATTAATCTTAATATACATTATTGGTGTGAAACATGAGTCTTTATTACTATGTTAACACATTTTAGGTACCATACATTGACATGATTTAAGGTACCACAACAAGCACCTAAAAAGTAATGCGCTATTTAGATGAAAATGCGAAAATGTGGGAAGGAATATGAGTGAAAATAATATAAATGAAAAAAATATAAGCCGAAAATAAGATGATTTTTAAGTTGTTTAAATTAAGAGAAAGAGAAGGGTGAGGGAAAGGAAAAGTAAAAATAATGTTTTACATTTTTACTATTTTACTCTTTTATATGATAGTCCAGTAAAATTAAACAAAAGCTTGCTTAACTTCACCACAAAAAAATTCTTGATAAACTACAGCTAGTTGAACCTTCCAATTTTGCAAAATCGACCGACGCCGCTAGTGAATTTTGTAGTGCAACTCGTACAAACTTCTTCCATTT
This sequence comes from Lotus japonicus, assembly GCF_012489685.1. NCBI lineage: Eukaryota > Viridiplantae > Streptophyta > Magnoliopsida > Fabales > Fabaceae > Lotus > Lotus japonicus. The sequence continues at coordinate 5,277,295 of NC_080043.1, forward strand.
TGCAATTAGCTTCAAATATGTAACACCTCTTCTTGTGAGCAATTTGAAATATAGGTGCATGGTCACGAAGACTTACACTTTCGTTTCCCATCATGTAGGTCAGTCATAGTTTCCCTCATATTTGCTTGAAATTCACGTAGCATGGACTCAATTGGATCTCATTCCTGTGAAACTTTACACGACTCTCTTTCTTTTAAGCATCTTTGCACCAGTAATCGTCCTGACATCAATACCAAGATGAAGAGCTGTATGGATAGTCTTATAACTATCATGTCCAATGGGGCCAAAAAATGATAACAACCAAAGTATAGATTGAATTACCCCCTTCTACTCATAAAACTGGAAAAACAACTGAGAAGACAGCTCAAACCAAAGTGGCTGAGCAACAAATTACCACATGCTCTGATTCATGTGTTTAAGAACATCTTCATAAAAATGTTTTTATTTTCCAAAACAGGTATCCATATGTCTATAAAGACACAATCAATTTAATTTTTTTTATTGCGCTCAATGATCCTGAGGAGACACTAAGGATTTTATGGTTGATGAAAGTCTTACATATTTGTTTGTTATAAAGTGTTGCTGCTCCTCCAATGCATAGCTAGTTGGTGCTTGGTTCTGTTGTAGGAGCTAGTCTTTGAATGCATAAGAAGCATAGTTTTTCAGTGTATTTGTACAATCTACACCAAAATACAACTCAATAACTTCATAGATTTATCACTCAACATGAAATAACTGGAGTCAAAGAAAATACTAAAGTAATTGCAAATGAAATTTCATATAAGACACTACATCACTTATATTAAAAGCAACTAAAGAAGGACTACATTTCTTCCCAGCATGAAGGCTATAAAAACTAAAAAGGTCCCACTAACTCAAAGCTACAGTCCATGCCTAAGAATTAATTTTAGCGACTCTTATAGAAAAGAGATATTGAAATATCATACATGGTAAGCAGAGATGGAAACTCATCCAATGAGACTATTATAGCATATGGTTGTCATATGCATCAACATTTTTGAACCTTACCATAAGAGTTGCAGCCGTATCTCGCCCAGAATCTAACGATTAAAAATACATTAAAAGGACACACCAATTTACCAGCTTATCATCGTTATTTAAACTGCAAGTGAACACTAAAGAATACAAATGGATGGGAAGAGGAAGACTATTACGCAAGAGTGAATTACTTGAGTACTATAAGGCATAGATGAAAATAAAATATCCATTGCTTTTCTAGCACTAATATTTATTTATCAAAGTGCAAAATATAAATCATTTCATTCCAATATTCTCTATTCACCTCAATTTTATTGACACTATAAGATGAGTGCAAAAATGGAGGAAAAAATTAACATGTAAAAAAGAAAAACTAAATTTCTTATTAAGCTATATGGTTCACATAATTACAAATAGTTCATCGCAAATAACTAAAATGTGGCACACCTCTCGAACAACTTCCATCCCTAATCTACATAGATCAACATATATGCCAATAACAATGGAACCTCCTCAGGCAGCTAATCAGAACAAAAAGTTGGTGAATAGATCATGCTAATAGTCCTCTTGTTAAGTATAGCTAAATTAAATCTGTTAGAGAATTCAAGTAAGGAGTTGGATTCCCACATTGGTTAAGTATGAGTGAGGAGAAGACTTTATACGAGATGTGACCCATAAACCTAATGCCTTAAGGTTTTGGGTTAAGATGTGACGTCGATATCTCTTGGTGTCTTGCTCCTCGGCCCATGAGCTCCCTTGTCTCCCCAACAAAATCTAACCTTGATAATGTTAAAGGAAAAATGGATACAGTAAAGGAAAAATCAAGTGAGATAAGGTGGTTAGTTAATTGTTAGCCGTCAATGTGTAAAAGATGCTTTAGGAGTATTTCTTGTTGCAGAAAATAAACCTATTCCTGAGATGGTTCCACCATCACAGCCTGCAGTACTTCAACTTTTTTTTTAGGTCAGGTACGAAGCATTTCATTCATATGAATCATATGTGTTTACAAATATAGCTTCTGCCAAAGCCCTATGAGGATCATCCCACAAAAAATGTGATGGGTATTCAATAGCTAGAGAAGCCAAAACACGGGCCGCATTATTTGCTCTCCTATTTACATGCTTAATAGAAATGGAACTAAACTCCCCTGCTAGCTGAATACAGTCCCGACTTTCATTGGATTCATCACTTTCAAAGAGTCCAATTCTATCACAATAATGCTCTCCATCTATAAGTCCCTTGCTACAAACAAGCTACATCTTAACGTCGCTGCCTCTGCCATCGTTGGAACCTGCAGTACCTCAACTTATTGAAGAAGATATGGTAAATTAAATGCAATTGCCTCTTTTACACATTATATGAATGTTATCATAGTTTTTTAGTTATAAGAGGAAGACTACAAAACACACAAACTAACTACGATTCCACCGACAGCAGTAGCCGCCAAACACGCCGCAGAGATCCTTCACGCGCAACTTGTTTTGCCAAATAATCCTATGAATGTTATCTATCTATATAATATACTAAAGGAAGGTTTTTTTCTAGAAGATTTTGCCACGTGTCACCCCCACATCATCCCAATAAAAAATATACAAATTTTGTTTTTCAATATTAAATCTACATGTTTTTCAATATTAAATCTGCATTAAGAAAACAAATATTTTTACTTTTTAAAAGGAAGTCTGATCACATATGGTTTATATGTTTTCCATTACGTTCAAATTTTTTAAAGCAAAAACAAATCTAATTTTATATTAAAAAAAACTGAACAAATAAATAAAGATTGTTTAAAGAAAAAGACATCCACGTTCAAATTTTTAAAAGCAAATCTGATCACATATGGTTTTGGTCCGTTATTATGTTCAAATTTATAAAAGCAAAAACAAATCTAATTTTATATTAAAAAAACTGAACAAAGTTAAAAAAAAAAAAAAGACATCCACGTTCAATTTTTGTAATGGACAAACAAATCTAATATATTACATTTGTTTTTAAAAAGATTGTTATTAACTCTACATATCAATCACTATTATTTATACTGCGTTTCTCAGACAAAATTAGCAAATATAATCTATTATATATGATACTGTAATAATATATATTTCTATTCTCCCAATCAATTATCATATCCATCTGATTTAATGTTGTATGCACGGGCCCAAACGAATATCACTCAAACATATATATCAATCTATTTCTAACATATATCACTCCAAGTCCCAACGAAACTAACATATATCAGTCTATTTTTGTTCATATTTCCAATAAATCTAACATATATCAATCTATTTTGTTTTGAACTAACAATTTGATTGTGATTTTTTTAAAAAATTTAATTTAAGTACCTTCTTACCTACTTGATAATTTCTCCAACTTGAACACCAATTACTCAAACATGGACGCCAGACAAGCTAGATGGAACAGACAATTAATATTGAGAAATAAAAGAAAAAGACAGCATCCCATCAACCATCCAAACATAATTGTTCCAGGTATGAATTTTTACCATTGTTTGTAAGTATAAATTTTATAATCTTTACTTTTAATCTAAAGAACTATGACACCAACACCAACAAATCCTATATAGAGAACCATTATAACCTAACTATTAGTACGTGATAATACTATATTGAAGTCCAAAAGGAAATATAAAGAAAAATAGTCAAACATGAAAATAATACTATATAATCTACTTTACTTTTTCTTATAGAAAAACCGTCAACCACTACAAGAAAACAGTCCAGTAGTGACCGCCAAATCGGTCACTAAATGGGTAAAATCGGTCACTAAAATAGTTAGTGACTGATTTAGTGACCGAAATATATCAGTGGTTAAAACGTTGGTCGCTACGGATAGTGACCGAAATAGTGACTGAATTTAGTGACAGGTTTTGCAACCGATTTAGTGACGGATTTAGTGACTGATTTTGCAACTGATTTGGTGACTGATTTAGTAACCGATTGTGCAACTGATTTAGTGACCGAATTAGCAACGAAATTTGTGACGGATTTAGTGACTGATTTTGCAACTGAATTTGTGACCGATTTAGTAACCGAATTAGCAACCGATTTAGTGTCTGATTTAGTGAAATTCAGTGACGATTATGGCCACAAATTAGTGACTGAATTAGTGACGGATTCAAAAAAAATTATATGATTTTACGAAAATTTTAGCAAAAAAATTATTTTTCTAGTCAATCTGATTTAACCCTGTAATAACCATATCTATCAATCAATATAGGAACAATAAAACAGTCACTAATTCAACTTCAACCTACAATCATCATAAACTATGGTAGTCTCATACAATACTCTACCAACATCATCAAGTCAACATTCATAAACCAGTCTATTACAATACACTTAAAAACAAAGTTTGATAAAGTTCAAATAATCCCTCAAGAACCACCTAGATCATCTGCATCCTCTGACTCCTCTAAATCATCTGAATTATCACCGTGATCTGTATGCACATTGGTTGGTGCTGTTGTTTGCATCATTTCCATCATCTGACGTACCATTTTTTGAGTGATGTCTAATGTGTCCCTCAATTGATCAAACTCTTCTCTTCGTACCCACTCAGATGATGAAGAGCTTGAGCCACGATATTTGTTATGCATCACAGTAGACTCCATTCCTAATCCATAAATTCTACCTTTTTTCACACCAGCTACCTCAAGCCACACATCTAGCTCATTAGGTGGAGGAGCATTTTGCTCATATGCTTTTTGCGTCCTATCTTCCCATGTACTTTCAAATGTAGCCTGTTAGCAACAATTAGTTACAATAACATTAATCATAATTATACATAAAGCAACATACTACTCTTTTTCAAGACACTTAGAAAATTTTCAGCACTTCAAATGACCGGCACATATTGTCCATACAAACTCTATAATGCTTACTACCTTATATTTAAGAGCAATAAAGACAAGAGCACTATACAATATTAATGAAACATAGTGATTGTACCACTTAAAAGCGTGAAGGAAAAAGATATACCTGAATTTTAAAAAGCATGCAAAACAATCAGTAGGCAACCTTATATGACATACGACAAGAGTATAGCATAAAATTCAGAATTACATACATTTACATGTTCTGATTTCTTATCCACCCATGTAGCATCCTTGCGTTGGTGTGTCTGGCGAAACAATTCTAGCTGAGTAGGAGTGGTTCCGGTCTTTTTAATCTAATAAAGTACAATAAAATTATGACCATATTATCTATATCTAAATTAAGAGAAGAATAGACTACAAGAGAAATATCATCACCATATTTGCTTTATGCTGAGAAGTGGTAATAGAGCCACCAATATGAAGGGACTGCCCAAATCCATCACAATCGGATGCCCGGTTTGCTTTTGCTTTGGCACTTTTGATGTTGAAGCTTACACTATCCCAATGCTCACGTAACCCATTCCATACATGATCTCCAAGCCAATCTGGTCTTGTTTTAGAGGTACGAACCCTACTTAAAGTACTTTTCATCAAATATGCACCTCGTGCTTCAAAGTTCTTTTTAGCCCATATATAGTCGGGTGGACAAATAGAACATTTACTCTATAATAAATACAAGTAAAGTTAGATGAAATTGCAATATATAAAAATAATAAATCAAACTTGAAAATTAACATATGAAATCTACCATGAACTCTCCAAACAACATATTTCTTGTGTCCTTGGGTATCTTCTTCCATGATGCCCATGGATCAGTATAGTGACTTCTGAATATATCAGTAATGATATTAGCCGCACGGTGCGAAGGTAAGAACCTACAAACAATACATGTAAACAATTAGAGACTTATTAAATGCACTGAAATAACTTCTAATAAATAATGCATACCCTTGACCCGCAAGGATGAGAGTAGTTTTGTCATCATCTGATACAGTTTGAGATTCACTTGATCCAATTATAGGCTCATCACCCGTTTCAGAACTACGGGGTGAAGGGGTTGAATGAGATGTCCTAAGTGATGGAGTGGCAGCAACAACATTTGGCGGTGATTGAGTTGGTGGGACATTGGTTGAATCCTCTTGTGCTAAAGGTGGAGTGGCATGATGTGCCACATGTGATGACATATCATTGTGAGTGTGTGATAACGGTCTTGGACGTCCTCTAAGAGTTTTGGATTTTCCCCGACCACGATCTGACATCTGCAATACACACATAAATAAATTTCTTAAATATATTTATAAAAATTAAAATTAACAACAACATAAATATAAGTACAATTTGTTACCTTTTATAAAGAAAACACAATATTACATTTTAATCATCATCAGAAGATATATATTGGTCAAACAATTCACAATCATTCTCAGAATCATCCTCATCCTCAAAATCATCCTCATCTTCATTCTCTTCTACCTCGTTGTTTTCTCCATCATTAGTATCATTGATTTCCACTTCCTCATATACACCATCATCATCTCTCAAGTGACCATCTAGCTCCTCATTTGAGACCGGATCAACGTGAGCTATTGTATCTTGATATGCAACCTCTAATGCATATCGATCATCAACTGTACCCCTTGGTTTGGTTTTAACAACAACCCACCAATCAACCTTTTCTTTTATTTTTTCTGGGTAAGGCATGTAGTACACTTGAATTGCATTTGTTGAAAATATGAAAGGGTCATATTTTGAATACCTTCTAGAACGGTGCACCTCCACAATGTCATATTCTTTGTTAACCTTCATACCACGATTGATGACAACATCAAACCATTCACAGTTAAATAAAACTATCTTTTTGATTGGTTCACCTGGGTATTGTAGTTACATAATCTCTTTAAGAGTACCATAATAATAATGTTCATGCTCTTCATCATCTCCTTCAACACAAACTCCAGAATTGATGGTTTTCTTGTTGACACTCCACTCTTTTGTATGAAACTTAAAGCCATTGACTAAGTAAATAGGCCAAGTCTCCACCTTTCTCTTAGGACCCCATGCTAAGTGATGCAATAATTGATCGTCTACCATGTTATTTCTATCATGAACCTATCATTATCAAGTATAAACCTATTAGAGTTTATATTTCACAAGTATAACTTTAACTCATGTAATATTAATGTTAAAAACTAAAAACACTCACATAAGATCGAAACCAAGTTGGAAACTCAGATGCAATCCTACCATCAATATCAGCTTGAGAGATATTAGGAAAGGATGCCTCCAAATGTTGCTCAAAGCGTCTGACATTAATAACTATATTAGTAAATATATTATTGAATTAAAAGAATACTCAAACTACAATAAACGAACGTACTCAATGAATGGTTTAACTTCGTCACAATTAAGTAGGATATGCAAATGGGCAGCAGCTGATTCCATATCAGTTAAATATCGACTCCTTGAAGTTCCAGCTGTTCGACCAGGATGACTGAAGATTGATAAATTTTGTGGATCTACATCATCATGACTTCCAGCGTCATTTCGACCAACTCTATTTCTCGCTGATTGGACATGAGACTCAAAGTAGTATGAACAAAAATGAGAAGTCTCTTGACATAGATATGCTTCACAAATAGACCCTTCTACCCGTGATTTGTTTTTAACCATTCGTTTCAACCTCCCCAAGTACCTAAAATGATAAAATATCATTAACTCATAATTAATACGACCAATTAATACTTGTGCATTATAATATGTAAATAATTACCTCTCGAAAGGATACATCCATCGATATTGAATGGGACCTCCTGCTATTGCTTCATAAGCTAGATGAATATGCAAATGCTCCATTGAATTAAAGAAACCAGGTGGAAAGATTCGTTCCAACTTACATGTTGTAATGATGATATTTTGTTCCATCAACAACAAGTCACTCAATTGCAATGTACTTGAGCACAAATCCTTAAAGTATTTACTCAACTCAGCTATAGGCTTCCACACTTGAAGTGGTAGTGCACTAAAAGCAATTGGCAACAAACGCTCCATAAAGATGTGACAATCATGACTTTTCATTCCAATGAAATTCCCTTCCCTTATGTTTACACATCTACTCAAATTTGAGGCATATCCGTCGGGCATTTTCAGCTCACTAACCCATTTACAAACTGCCATTTGCTGCTCATTGGACAAAACAAATTTTGCTTTAGGCTTTAAAGGTTTTCCACCAGGGTTCTCTACTAATTCTAGTTCCCTTCGCCTACAATACTCTTTCAAATCCATTCTTGCTTTAACATTATCTTTGGTCTTGCCCTTGATGTCCATCACCGTATTAAAGACATTTTCAAATACATTTTTCTCAATATGCATCATGTCCAGATTATGCCTTATTAAGTTGGACTTCCAATATGGTAACTCCCAAAAGATGCTTTGTTTTATCCAATTATGAGATACACCATATCCAGGACAAACACAAGGTTGAGTCTCAGTTACTTTTGGTACATTAGAAACTTCTTCCCACATTTGATCCCCTGTTAATCTTCGTGGAGCAATAGACGTCACGATTCGATTCTTGTAAAATGCATCCTTGTTTCTTCTGTATGCATGATCCATGGGCAAGAACTGACGGTGGAAATCAAACCAAGAACATTTAACACCATGTTTCAGCCAGAAAGCCTTTGATTGATTCATGCAATATGGACATGCTAATTTTCCCGCAGTGCTCCAACCCGATAGCATACCATATGCAGGAAAATCATTAATAGTCCACAATAATGCAGCTTTCATCATAAAATTTTGCTTCTTTGATATGTCATATGTCAGCACACCTTCATTCCATAACAATTTCAACTCATCTATCAGTGGCTGCAAATATACATCAATTTTTTCTTTTGGATTATTGGGCCCAGGAATAATCAATGTCAAAAACATGTAGGGAGTTGTCATGCATAGTTCAGGAGGAAGATTATAAGGAGTAACAATTACCGGCCAACAAGAATAAGGTTTTGCTGCATTACCAAATGGCATGAAACCATCAGAACATAACCCCAACCTCACATTTCTAGGTTCTTTTGCAAAATCAAGATTTTTTCGATCAAATTCTTTCCATGCTTCTCCATCTGATGGATGACATAACACTCCTGGTTGTCGCCTATTTTCATGATGCCACCTCATGTGTGGTGCAGAACTCATTGAGGCATATAATCTCTTAAGTCTAGGAATAAGGGGTAAATAATGCATTCGCTTCACAGGAACTTCCTTGTATTTATCCCTACCAACCTTTTTCTGATGATAACGAGGTCTACCACAAAACTTGCATGCCTTTAATTGCATATCATCACCAATGTAGAACAACATACAACCCTGTTCACAACAATCTATTTTTTTTGCAGTAAGACCAAGTTTTGACACAATTTTCTTTGTCTGATAAAAATCTTCAGGAATAACATTATCTTCAGGAGGTAACTCCTTGATGAGCGACATAGTCTCATTGAAAGATCGTTGAGAAATGTTTCCCTCTGATTTAATTGTCATCATTCTAACTGCAAAGGATAGTTCTGTGTGTTTACATCCCGACCACAGTGGCTTTTGGGCTGCGTGTAGTAAATCATAAAAATCTTGAGCATCTTTATTTGGAGCTTCATCGGTTTGTTGATCAGGATGCATTCGAAACTCCGGATCAACAACATCATAAACCATACTCTCAAATCTATCAAACTGTTCAGTATGACCCTCCTGTCTAGTGCAACTAGTACTTGGACCCTCTTGTGCAATGCCACTGGTACTTGGACCCTCTTGTGCAATGCCACTAGTACTTTGAAAAGTATTAAATGCTACACATAAAGTTGGATCACTTTCTCCATGACATGTCCAATACCAATAATCACGTACAAATCCTTTCCTATAAAGGTGAATTTCGACTTCTTCAGGATCTAAATACTTGAGATTTCTGCATCTAAGGCAAGGACATCTAATTTTTCCACTACTTGAGTCTTCTTTTTGGCATGCAAAAGCAATAAATTCTTGTACTCCATTCATAAATTCATTTGTAACGCCACATTGGTCATGCATAAGTCTATTATACATCCAACCACGGATTTGAAAAATGTCCATATTCTGTCACATCAAGCAAAACTATTACACTAGAATGGAGGAACAATAAATAAGCTAATAAGATGAATTAATTGAAAAAAGTCCAAACAACTACCCTTATATGAAATTGAAATATCTAGTCATTTTAAAGTTATACTTCACGAGGTAAAAATGAAAAATAAGTCAGATGCAACATTTTCAAATAAAAAATAACTTGCCAATGTCACATGATCATCAACATAACTATATTCATGCATGAGTCACTGTGAATCAAACACCACATTAGAGGGGATATAGTTTCAAAATATGTCAAAGCATAAGAAGCAAAAGCCCAAGTTGTTTCATACAAAGCAAGGACTAGTATATACAAGTCACAGACAAAGAACCATTGGAACAGAACATAAATGTATATTACTTTATTCATCTTAAGAAGCTACCAAAATAAAAAGAGGTAGAAAAGTCACTCACTCTATTATCCAGAGTGTGCATTTTATAAAGCAAAGAAACATTCCTAACCTTTATCAGTGGGACAAGAGGAAGTTGAATGGAAGTTGGATAACAACCAAGATTAGCAACTAGGCGTGCACTCTTTACTTCCTCCCTTGAAACCTCTGTCAGTCCATATATAGCTTCTTTCTGGATACAAATAACTAGATTAACTCAGCATGAAAAATAAAATCACAAAAAGAATAGTTGGTTTTGAAGAAAACTTCATTTGATTTTTTATTAAAGAACAAAAAATTAACTTAAGCTTTTTGATTCTTAGATATGCATAGAAATCAAAGTTAACAAGTCAAATTCAGAGTCTAGCATCTTACTTCAATAGATATATAACATAGAGCAGGTTATTTTGGAGATTTACAAGTAGCAAAATTTACTTTTACTTTATGTTCTCTCATAGGCTAAGCCTCGTCATGGTTCTTTATATCCTATAATTGATTTCTTAGAAAGTCAAACTGACTTTTCCTCTAGTTTCTCCAGTTTCCCTGGTTATTTTGGTCTCCTTCTGTAGTTCTTATTTTTCAAACTATATAATAAAAATTAAGTGTGCTGATTTTAAGTTTATTCAGGAGTTATTAGGGGAAGGTTTTGGCTTGGAAAGTGGATAGTACAATGCTGGGTTTTAATTTTCAGAAAAATCTTGTTTTCTACTTCCAAAAGCCAAGTTTTTATGTAGACTAACTATGAATGTTTGTACAAGATCATAAGAGCTATCTGTCATTAGTCTTTTTCGAGTTCGAAAGACAATGTATGAATAAGATTACATAAAAAATCAAGAATTGTCACTCAGTGGTGGACAACTTCAGATTGGGGAACTCTGACATTGCAAGTTAACTATCTTTCTTAAATTCTTGACAGTGCATACAAATGGTATATTAAAAGTTACAGAAGGAAACTGAAGTGAGGAATATGAGAGAAATCTTGAACAATATTTTTTCGAGAATCTTTGGCAACAAGTTAAAAACAACATTAGATTAGCCACACAATGACACAAATGACTGCAAAAAGTATAGTCACAAGATGTATCACTGATGGCTTAAAATCTTAAAATGCTTAGTAACCACCAATTCAATTGTTTAATTCATATGACCAATCCTCTTTTCTTCCTTCAAACAAAAAGAAGCTTCAAGGCTGATAAGAGGGAAAATTCTCTTTCACCTAATTCAACAAGCATACATGAATACATCTTTGAATGGGGGGAAAGGGAATCTAGTTGGAGTTTCATCAGAAAGCAGGATGAGAGTACTAACCCAGCAACCTTTGCAATCATGGGATCAGAATGAAGAGGATTGTAGTCACCTGATAGCCTATAGAGCAACGCCTGCCAAAAGGAGGAGACATTCAGAAACTGTATAGAAATTCATAAAGTAGCAGATCAGAAGTTCTCAATGACAACTTGAACTACAAAATTAGTATAATACTTGAGGAGCTAGGAAAAAAAAGGGGGAAAGATTAAAAACAGTTTTGACAGACAAACTGTTGGTGCCATGTAGATGAAATAGTGTGTAATTAAACTACTAACGAAACCATAGTCATGAAGTGTCTAAGCAAAGGTAAAGATCCTGAAACCAATGTAATTAGCATTGATTTCTTGCATAAATTCATTTATAGAAATGTTTTCATCGATATAGTAGTGATATAAAGCGCCGACACAATAATCACCAGTATAAGTTATTAACTAAATAGGCAAGCCACCAAAACCAAGGGAAAAGAATCTTACTAGCAGAAATTGCATGAATATCTTTTTTAACAATGTAACTATTGGAACAAAGGAATTACTTTTTCAAAATCATTTGGTATAAGTTGGACCATTTGAAAATACTTCAACTTGTTCTACAAGATCAACCTACTGGTCACTTTATTGCTTTACTGCAACAACTAGAGCTCAAGACATGTTTCTTTCAAAGTTGGAAGACAAATATAATGGTAGCAGATTAAGCATATCAATGACCATAAGGGGAAAAAATAAATGCCACATTACTTCCTGAACAGTTAATTCTTTTTAGTTGACAAAAATAGATTTCATGGATGACTGTTATAGTCCAAGACAGTGGACAACCAATATCTAAAATACAAGGCTAAAGACTGAAAATTAATAAAGTACATAAAAAAAAATTGGGGGGGGGGGGATCACACATAATGTAATCTACATTTCAAACAATATTGAATAATTATAACATGCCTGAGATGCTTGGGTATGATCTTCAAACACTGAAAAGGGTTTACTATCAGGAATTTTTACAGTTGAAGTCTGGTTCAAGGGGTAGTTTGAGTAAGAAAATGGTTTAGACGAGTTTGAGAAGCCACCAGCACCACGTAGATAGACAGTGGACCTGCAACAACTTACTATTTGAGTGTGATGGTGGAAACAAACCATTAAAAGAATGTTTTCAGTTGTACCTGTTCATGCATAATAAATCACCAGATTCTTTCTCATAACTTTTTGTTTCAACCTCCAAAATTGCTGCTTTACCTGGAATTAAAGCAATACCCCATTAAGAAGCAGAATATACGAGTAAAGGGGGGGGGGGCAGGGGGGATTTAAAAATGTACATACATGAGTCAGAAGAGGAGCCGCAGAGGAGGAGCCACGGAGGAGGAGCCGTGGCGGACGCTTTAGCCACGGTGGACGTTGCAGCTGCAGTGGAGAGCTATGGAGTGATGCGCGTCTGTGAGCAATGGATGAGGTTGAAGGAGTAGAGAGAAAAAGTTAGGGTTCAATGTTTAGTAATAGGGGATTTAGTTTCAACTGATAGAGAAAGTTTATAAAATAAATAACGCTAACTTTGTTAAAAAAAAGATCTCAGTCAGGTTGGCAACTTTAAGTCATGTAACGATCTCTTCTCCCTAGAGGCCCAGGTTCGAACCCTACTCTTGATACATTTTGTATGATGTTTATAAAATTTTATATATTAAACAGTTATAGCGACGGAATTAGTGACAGAGTTATTCGTCACAAAAGTAGCGACGAATTTAATTTCTTAGAATAGTGACGAAATAGTCCGTCACAAACTTTTCAGTCTCTAAATCGGTCACTAACCATTCAAGTTTGGAGGTAGTAAAATAATAACCTTAAATCGGTCACAAATTCGGTCACAACTATGACCGAAATAAATCGGTCACTAAATCAGTCACTAAACGGGGAATTTCTGGTAGTGAACTACCTCATGAAATTCTCACTCATTCACCCTTATGCCATGCAAAATTAAGATGCAGGTTATCAAACAACTGTTTCTGAAAAGCCTAATGTTCCACACGAAAGCTGCAGTCATAGCAAAACTACAGTGACCAATGGTAATTACTTGCATTCAAACTTCATTCACAAAATTACTACATGAATATAATGTCACTCAAAATAACAATGACTAACTTTAGCCAGCAAATTCCAGCAGGAAAAGTAAACAATGACAATGCGAGATCATCATTCAGTGAAGATGTGTCCCCTATTGAAAGTCAGAGAAGGGAGAAGACAACACTAATGTAACCTTATATTACAACAATTACCATTTATTTCTTAAACAGCTTTCAACAAAAAACCTTAGATCATGACTTTGTGAGATTTTATTATTCCAGAGAACCACTGACAGCAGGCAAGCAGATTGTTAAAAAAAAAGAATTAGCGAATCTGTCACAAACAATTTAGGAGTATCATTTCGTCCTCCAAATATGCTTGATAAGGGTTCTAACAACATTTATATAGAGCCAACCTTATCTCCTCAACAGCAAGACATCAATAGATGGTAAGTAGTTATGCTTTACAATTCAAAAAATTGTCATTCGTTATAGAACAAAATATGTAAGTATTGGAAAGGGTGCCAGATAATGTATTACCTGTGTCAAAGTAGTGACGCAACAACTATGGACAGAGGTGCCATTCCTGCAACAACTTTATCTGGAACAATTTCGTACAATTCGACATCACCAAACATTGCTTCAACAAGTCAAGTTGATAGACGACCTGTGAACAACAATGCAAATGACATTGACCCTCCAGCAGAACATGAAGGTATTGTGTCAAACTATTCATAAGCATAAACTTGATTACCATCATTGACACCAATATTTAACTATAATTGAGTTTGGACCTTAAACTACCACATTCACATTCCAGATCCCGTTGGTTTCGATGACATAAATTTGAATGAACCTGCTGACGATGATCCATTAATTGACAATGAAGATTTGGAAGGTAATAAATTGTTCCATGTGAGGGAATTAACTATTCTATGCACACAGATAATTCTTTGTTATGAAAATGACAGCTGCTGTGAGAAAAAAAATCATATTCTTCTATTGATTAAAATTTGCAGATGTTAACTCAGATGAATTAATGAACGACGTTGCTGCAACTGGTCATGCAACAGGTATTTACTGTGATCGTATCACAGTTTGATAATCAATATAGCTTTCTTAATCATTAATAACATGACAGCTTTTTAACATTTTTTTTTATTTTCTACCTAAGCCATGTGGGACATGGGAGATCCTACTAACGAGTGTGAGCATTGCGGAGCCATGTTCTGGTATGATGAAAGAAAGAGAAGGAAAGTACCTACAAGAACACCAAAATTTCCTCTATGCTGTTTGCATGAGAAGGTTCAACTACCATTGCTCAAAGCTGCACCTAAAATTCTCCAAGACTTGCACGCAAATGAAACTGATAAAAGCCGACATTTCTTAAAGAACATAAGGATGTTCAATGGAATGTTTGCATTCACGACTATGGCTGGAAAGGTGGACAAAAACATAAACAATGGACGTGGTCCTCCTATCTTCTTGCTCGGAGGACAAAATTACCATTCTATTGGTAGTCTCATACCTCCAGTTGGTCAAAGTCCCAAATTTGCCCAGCTTTATATTTTTGACACTGAAAATGAGGTTGCTAATAGGATACAAGCTCTCAGGTATACATAACGTTATGAATTTACAATCTTCTTATATAGTATTTTTAATACACAAGTATCCTCTGAACACCTTATGTTAACCGATTACTTTTTAATTTGAAGGCCAAGCGGTGATGCTCATAAGTTGGATGAGCTAATTGTCAGAGACTTAAAAAACATGCTAGATGCAGAGAACCCTTTGGTTAAGTCATACAGATATGCTAGGGAACGATACAGATGTGGTGATTTTTCTAATGTCAAGCTAAGGTTAATTCGGCGGAGGGACAAAGATGGGAGAACTTATAACCTTCCCACAACATCTGAAGTTGCTGCGTTGGTGGTGGGTGACATAGATGCTACTGTTAAGAGAGAGATCATTGTTGAAACACAATCCAGGTTGATCAAGCATATTGACCCTACATATCCGTCATTTCTTGCACTTCAATATCCACTATTGTTTCATACGGGGAGGATGGATGGAGACGGGGTATTTTAACTAAAGATTATGACGCACCTGGAAGAACGAGAAAAAAGGATGACATTGCCATGCGCGAGTGGTTTGCATATAGGTTGCAAGAAAGAAAAGGAGAATCACCTATTGTTCTTCAATCTAGGAGACTGTTCCAGCAATTTCTGGTGGACTCTTATACCATGGTTGAAGCTGATAGAATGCGATATTATAGGACAATACAACCGAAACTGCGAGTGGAACGTTACAAGGGATTGCACGAGTGCTTGGTCCGTGGAGAAACAAATGCAGCTGCAACAGGTCAGCGAATCATATTGCCTGGATCATTTACTGGAGGGCCGAGATACATGTTCAACAATTGCAAGGACTCATTTGCCATTTGTAGATATATCGGATATCCTAGCTTATTTATCACTATGACATGCAATCCAGAATGGCCTGAAGTCAAACGTTTTGTTGAAACACGAGGTTTCAAGCCTGAGGATAGACCCGACATACTTTGTAGAGTTTTCAAAATGAAGTTGGACGAACTAATTGATGACTTGAAGAGCGGAAAAGTGTTCGGAAAGATTAGTGGATGTAAGCCTACTGGTACTTTTAAATCTAATAATGTACAAATCATGTCATTTGCCTAAATTTATAATCAATTCACAGATTTTTATTACCTTCCTCTATCATTCTTGCAGATTCAATCACCATCGAATTTCAAAAGCGAGGTCTTCCCCACGCACACATTTTGGTCTTTGTCCATGCCAAATTCAAGCCCAAGACCCCCGAAGACATCGACCAAGTTATATCCGCAGAAATTCCAGACCGTACCAACAATCCTGAATTATTTGAGGCTGTGCAGAAGTATATGATTCACGGACCATGCGGTGTACTAAGTTTGAAGTCACCATGTATGAACAATGGAAAATGCTCCAAGTTCTTTCCTAAAGAGTTTAGGACGAGGACCATTATTGATGATGAAGGTTTTCCTAAATATAGAAGAAGAGAGGATGGCAGGACTGTCAAAAAGGGCAAAACTGTGCTGGATAATAGATATGTTGTGCCATACAACCCATTGCTACTCCAAAAATATAGAGCTCACATTAACGTTGAGTACACGTGCCAGACAAGTGCAATAAAATATCTTTTCAAGTATGTCCATAAAGGCAACGACAAAGTGACGGCTGAATTTTACCGAACTTCGGATTCAAGTAATCCATCCCAAGTGATTGATGAAATAAAAAATTACTATGACTGCAGATACATCTCTGCATGTGAGGCAGCATGGCGATTGTTTGGATTTGAAGTGCACTATAGAGAGCCTCCAGTTGTGAGGTTGTCATTCCATCTTCCGGGTGAGCAAAGCGTAGTGTACAATGATGGTGAGACAGTACAGGATGCAATTGAAAAGGCCGACATTAAGAAAAACAAGTTTATAGGTTGGATGGAGGCTAACCAACTTTATGCGGCTGGACGAGACATTACTTATTCAGAATATCCCACCAAATTTGTTTGGAAAGACGACACAAGAGAATGGCGCCCTAGAAAACAGGGTTTCTCAATTGGTAGAATTTCACATGTGCCTCCATCATGCGGCGAGGACTATTACTTAAGGATCCTTCTGAACGTTCAAAAAGGTTGCACGAGTTTTAAAGACATTCTCACTGTGAAAGAAGTGACCTACAGTACTTTTAAGGATGCGTGTTGTGCTCTTGATTTGCTAGAAGATGACAAAGAATTTGTAGACGCAATAAAAGATGCCAGCTTCTGGGGGTCAGGAGAGTATCTTAGAAGACTGTTTGTGGTGTTGTTGATGTCTAACAACATGTCAAATCTCGAGGTAGTTTGGGATAAGTGCTGGCAAGAGCTTTCAGATGATATTCTCTACAGACAAAGAAGACGCTTAGATTACCCAGGTAAGCCTCCTTCATTTTGGATCATTCTAAATTGCGGATAACCTGCCAAACTCATCTAATTTATCTGTCTGCAGGACTGAATCTAACAGATGATCAGAAAAAAAAACCTGGCGCTCGCTGAGATTGAGAACATGCTACAAAACAATGGCAGGAGCCTGCACAATTTTGTTTCCATGCCTTATCCTTCAGACATTGTTGTCGAAGACGTTGGACAAAGACTGATTGTAGAGGAGTTGAATTACGACAGGAATGAAATGAATGAATACTTGGACCAATGTCTCTCCTCAATAACTGACGAACAAAGGCATGCGTATGACAAAATAATTAACGCCGTCTATGGAAACAAAGGTGGATTTTTCTTCCTGTATGGCTACGGTGGGACGGGTAAAACCTTTGTCTGGAAAACGCTTTCAGCATCCATTCGATCAAGAGGTGATATTGTTCTCAATGTGGCTTCAAGTGGTATTGCTGCACTGTTGTTGCCTGGAGGAAGGACGACGCACTCCAGGTCCAAGATTCCCATACCTATAACTGAGGATTCAACATGCAACATAAAGCATAACAACCCTCATGCTAAATTGCTGATAAAGGCGAAACTGATCATTTGGGACGAAGCTCCTATCATGAGTAAATGGTGTTACGAGGCTTTGGATAAGTGCTTGAGAGACATTTTGAGGTTCACCCCAGGATATGACTCCAGCTTGCCGTTCGGAGGAAAAGTTGTGGTTCTGGGCGGTGATTTCAGGCAAATCTTACCTGTAATTCCAAGGGCATCCAGGCAAGATGTCATCAGTGCAACAATAAATTCATCCTATCTATGACCTTTTTGTGAAGTTCTTTGTTTGACAAAGAACATGAGACTCCTGCAAGGATCTTCGTGCTCAAGTGCATCAGATATAGCAGAATTTTCAGAATGGCTGTTGACTATAGGTGATGGCAAGGTCGGACAGCCAGTTAACGGCGAATCAGAAATTCAAATACCAGATGAAATCCTTATAAAAAACTCAGAAACCGGTTTTGAAGACTTAGTCAATTATACCTACCCTGATTTGTTGCGTAACATGTCTAACTCTGAATACTTCAGGGAAAGATCCATTTTGGCCCCCACGATTGAACTGGTTGGAAAGGTCAATGATTACATGATGTCTCGGGTCTCGGCAGAAGAAAGGGAATACTTGAGCTCTGATTCAATATACAAAGAAGACGACAATGTTGAGAGTGAGCTGGATGCATTTTCCCCCGAGGTATTGAATGCGATGAACTGTTCAGGACTGCCACCGCATAAGTTGAGTTTGAAAATTGGAGTCCCAGTAATATTAATGAGAAATATCGACCAGTCCAACGGATTGTGTAATGGAACAAGATTGACGGTGAAGAGATTTGGAGACCATGTCATTCAGTGCACCGTTCTAACTGGGACTAAAGCTGGATCTACTGTACTGATTCCTAGGATGACCATGAATACAAATAACACAAATCTACCGTTCCAATTTCAGAGACGGCAGTTGCCTATATGTGTCTGCTTCGGTATGACGATAAACAAAGCGCAGGGACAAACACTAGGGTGTGTTGGGTTATATCTTCCAAGACCGGTTTTTAGTCACGGACAATTATATGTGGCGCTATCAAGAGTCAAAAGCAAACAAGGGCTAAGGATCCTCATAGAAAACCACGACGATCTCCCTTCTAATACAACAATTAATGCTGTGTATGAAGAAGTGTTTGACAATATAACTCCATAAGGTGCAGTTTTATGGAGTTCTACATATTCATTTATATTTAGTACTATAAACATTTACATGGAATTCCATTCATTCTAACATGAAATTTCTTTTGTTACTAGCTGAATTCGTGTATATAACAAAAAAAAATCAGAGACAATGACCTAAGTTAAAATAAGAAATTGAGCATAAGCCAAAAGCTTTTCTAGAATGTTACCTGTATATCATCGTTAAAAACAAGATCACGTGAGTTGTATCTATCCAGCAGATTGAATGCATTATGGTTGGCAAAATCATAAAACTGAAAATGAATCAAGAGATTACTAAAACTATAGATGCACTGTTACAAGTACTTCAGAATCATTATGTAATTTCAAAAGCAATACATTACCTGACATAAAAGTAATACTTCTTAAACCATCTTAATTATAGTTAAAATGAGAACCGCATAAGTAGTTTGTAATGTACAAAAAAGTATTTCTCAAAAGAGACCACTTATCAAAAGTAGCTAATCCCACATAATAATTAGCATAAAGCCACTGACCTTTCTCTACCTTGCAGCAATTTGCCCATTGCATTGCCCCTTTCGTATTGAAACCTGATCCAATGCAATCTGAACAACATAAACAAGGACATGAGAATCATTACAATACGATGTTAGCTCCTGTGGATGCACCAATCACCTCGAATTCAAAGAAACGATTGTGTAGCGCAATACACGAAGAAGCATGACGAATGAGATCGGAACTCAGGTTCAGAAGGAGAAAAATCAAAAGCTCATGACAGACAAAAGATGAGCAATTACGAACGAGGTATGAAGAATGAGGAATCAGATCTAACGCTTTGTGGGATGTTGAAGTGGGTGTGTCAGGCAAACAGAGGGGCGCAGGATAACAGCAAACCTCCACTATCAGTTTTGTGAAATAAACATAAGAAAATTAACACACTTTATTTCTCTTTGAGTAATGTTGCTTCAATTTTATTTTCAAGAGTAAATTAATAGAGAAATATAAATTAAAAAAAAACATGAATGGATACTTGAGGCCTATGCGAACCCTCTTATAAATCCATTTCATTAAATTTTTTTTTTAACATTACATCTATTTTCAATTTTTATTAGAGAAAGAGGTTCTTGGAGAATGAGAAAGAAATGATTGTGTAAAAATAGAATGAAAGCTGGGTGAGCGACTTTTCGGAGGAATAGGTCTGTGGTGGGAAAAAATATTTGACGAGTCAACGGAATTATTATAAGATTGACTTGAAAAGTTGACTAAAATTAATTTTTTTAATTATAAAAAACTAAAACAATATAAAAAAGAAAATAAGGACAAACAAATGACGGTAGATTAAAACACATTGATTTTTTTTTTAAAAAAAAATGTTCAAAACACATATATTTAAAACAATGGTTAAGATGTATTTACTAAAAAAAAAACATATATAGTGTAACACAACATTTAGATTAACAATTTTATTAAACACAACTAACCCGTGCCTTACATGGGTAATTCCACTTGGACAACATAATTAATTTAAAACGTTATAACTAAACACAATTTCCACTACAAGACTTTAGACATTAAACTTAAAAGCTAATAAAACAGCATATAACAAAAGTCACTCGTGCCTCGCACGGGTAATTCAACTAGTGATAGTTTAAATAAATGTTAGAATAATTTTCAAAATTTGTATATTTGCATATTCAAAAATGTTGATATATTGATAAGAATCCCAAAAAATCCTCCATATTTTACATAACAAACCCTAAACCCAATTGGAAAATGGCCCAAGCCTGCAACTAAATAAAAAGGCTATCACAACAACATAAACATTCACAACGCGATCACTTTCCAAATACCCAAATCTTCTTCTTCACTCTCAATCTCTCTCGCGCATTCGTTTCTGCTCTTCGCTCTCGCTCTCGTGTGCCCTCGATTTCCCATCGTGTTCCCTGTGGTGATGATTCTGCACTCCTCGTCGTCGCTCACCATGGCCGATTTCACCTCCACTGCTTCCGACCAGATTCGGTTCCTGCTCAACTCCTTGAACGAAGTCAACTCTGACTCCGTTTTCCATCAACTCTCTCAGGTCTTGATTCATCAACTTGAATTTTGTTGATTTTGTTTTTCACACTTCATTTTGAGGGTTTCTGTCAAATTTTGGGAATTGACAACATGCTTTGTGTTTGAACTGTTGTTTGTGCTGCGTGATTGGTAAAATTTCTTGCTTTTTGATGTGGGGTTTTTCGAAAACGCGATTTTAGGGTTAAATTGATGTGCTTGTGTGAGTGTGTTTATGGTTTAATTTTGTGATCATAGTGTGTAATTGGTAAATTTCTTCGATGCTGATGAGTTTAAGAAATGGACCATTTCGTTGTGGTTTTGGGGTGGGTGGGTTGAAAATTTGATCTTTAGTTCGAATCTTCGGACTATTGTGATTAAAATAGTCTGGGTGGGTGATTTTGTAGAGACAATTAGAGTTCTGTGGTGGTGGTTGATAATGTGACTCATTTTGCCATGATATATTTGTACTATTTTCCGGTATTGTTCTGCATTTTGCTTTCCCCTTAAATTGCCGTAATCTGTGGAATAATAGGCTGAAATTGGTGTCAGAAGCTTGCTGCGGTAGATTTGGTTTAGGGTGCTATTTAATTTTTAAACAATTCATATTTGGAGTGTTCTCTGTATTTTTGGTCTGACTAGATTGGTTATTGACACTTGCAGTTCACTGAGTTTGGAACTGTTGGATGCATTTTGCTGCTTCGGACTTGCTTGGATCACTTTAATTATGTCAGAAGAGATATGAATGACATGCAAAATGAGCCAATTCTGGGGGCAGTCATTAAGCACCTCTTGGACAAACCAAACTTCAGCACAGTGTTGTCTGAGTCAGTGAAGAATGTAGAAATTAATGAAAGCTTTCTCCAAAGTTTTTGTAACGGATTGCAGTTGTCCTTATTGGAAAAAATTGCCATCAGCCTCGCTTTGTCGGATTCCGAAAATCCCGATGCCAGGTTATGTGGTAAGTATGAAGTCAATTTATAGTGTCAGTTAGTGCTTACTGTTATTCCCACATACATTTAACGGTACAGACAATATTGGTATCTTTCTGCAATATAATTTTCCTGGCCATTTCCATTTTTAGTGTGTTGCTATGTGTCTCATTTTTTTTCCTTGTTATTGTTATATACTTATATATTTAACCTAAACTATTGCGGCTTTGTAGGAAAGAATTTTTGCATGGCTCAGATTGAGGAATTGGGTGCCAGCCCTGGTTCTTTTAGTTGCCATGAACAAATTCACAATATTATCATGTTCCTCAAGCAGTCTGAGGGTCTTTCCAAGCATGCGGACTCCTTCATGCAGATATTGTCACTGGTGCAGTTCAAGGACACACCACCTTATGTTTTGACTCCAGTGCTACCAGATGAGATGCATGAGGCTGATTTTTTAAGGTGGTGATTATTTTGTCATCCTTTTTGTATGAGTTATTTTAGAAGACAGTTTGAGGTCAAAAGTGATGTTCATCACCTGGACTGACTACTTACCATTTAAGTTGACTACAGGCCATTCAGCCAATAACATTTATAGTCTATTATTTGATTTAACCACTGAAATAAGTGCTTAATATGAACTGTCTTAATCATTAATTAAATTTAAAATGTGGGTAGTTTAAAACTGGTAGCAAAACCACTTTTGGATATATTTGTATGCTTGTTTTATATTACTAATTACTAATACTAATTCAAGCATTGGATTGCAATGTTGCTACATATGCTATTGATGTATTTAACGACATGTCTACTCAGTAGCTCTACCTGTCGTTTACAGGAATATGGAGTTGTTCCATGAGTCTGGAGAAAATGATTTCGATGCTATTTTGGCTGACATACAGAAGGAAATGAACATGGGAGATATTGTGAAGGAACTAGGCTATGGCTGCACGGTTGATGTCTTACAATGTAAGGAGATATTGTCGCTCTTCTTACCTATAACTGATAAAACGCTCTCGAAATTACTTGGTGCTATTGTTCGTACCCATGCTGGGCTGGAGGACAACCAGAGCACATTCTTAACTTTTGGCACGGCCCTTGGATACAACAACTTGGCTGAGTTGCCGCCACTGAGCTCTTGGAATATTGATGTCTTGATAGATACAGTCAAACTCCTTGTAAGTTTTCTTGATTACAACTTCAAATCCCACTTTGTTATAAGCTTTTACTCCAGTTAAATTTGCAATTTGCATGAATATTAAGTAAATGCTTCATTTTTTCTGTGCTTTCTGTTCTGATACAGGCACCTCAGACAAATTGGGTACGGGTCATTGAAAATCTAGATCATGAAGGATTTTTCCTTCCTAGCGAAGAAGCTTTTTCTTTTCTCATGGCTGTATATAAACATGCCTATAAGGTATATATCATAACTTTATTTATGCCTTTCCTTGTGCTTTGTTGGTGAATATGTAAATCCTTAGGCATGGACTTCTGAATTTCTGAAATTGAGCCTCGCAGGAGCCATTTCCTCTCCATGCAATCTGTGGGTTTGTCTGGAAGAATACAGAGGGTCAGCTGTCTTTCCTCAAATATGCCGCATCAGCACCGCCAGAATTGTTTACCTTTGCACACTCTGCAAGACAGCTGGTATGGTGCTCTGTCTACATATTTGCTGTTTCTTTTTACCATCTCCAAATTTTTACGACAATAATTGTGCAGGCATATGTTGATGCGATTAATGGACACAAGCTTCAAAGTGGACATGCAAATCATGCCTGGCTGTGTCTTGACCTTTTGGATGTTCTCTGCCAGCTAGCTGAGAAGGGTCATGCCAGCATTGTTCGATCTATCCTTGATTATCCCCTTAAACACTGTCCAGACGTCTTGCTTCTTGGGATGGCACACATTAATGTACAATTTCACGGGTTCATATTCATTGGTTCTGCATAGCATCCTGTTTTTGCAATTGTGTCTTGTTATGAAGTTTGCATTTGTTGTTCTTGCAGACTACTTACAATCTCTTCCAGCGTGAAGTATCTCTGGCTGTTTTTCCCATGATAGTAAATAGTGCTGTAGGCAGTGGAATGATTCTACACCTTTGGCATGTTAATCCCAATCTGGTCTTGCGAGGGCTTATGGATTCTCAAAACAGTGATGTAGACAGCATTACTAAAATTGTGGACATTTGCCAAGAGCTAAAGGTTGTTCTCATTCATTTTGGTCATTTTCCTGATAGATATAGCTGGCTTACTGGACTGTCACTTGGAATTTTTGTATTTGATTTTTTTTTTAAATGAGTAACTTTTACCTTCCTCAAGCCCTTTTAGTTACCTTTTCAATAAGCCATCAAGCTTGTCATTTTGAATGCCAATCTCTTAACTTCGTTATTGCTGTTTGCCATTTTTAACTTCTATTTTTCTATATTTGTTTACAGATTCTATCGTCAGTGCTGGAAATTATTCCCTCTTATTATAGTATAAGATTAGCAGCTGTAGCTTCAAGAAAAGAATTTCTTGATCTTGGGAAGTGGTTGAGTAGCATCTTGACTACGTACAAGGATGTCTTCTTTGAGGTAATTCTGCCTCACTAATGCCTTAATTTCTCATTTATCAAGATACTAGCAATAGAGATTTATGTTGTCTTCCAGTCTTGTGCATTTTAAGTTGTGCTACTCAGAATTTATTGAAGCAGAAAAGTGGCTGATTTATATAGGCTTACTTTGCAGGAGTGCCTCAAGTTCTTAAAGGAAGTCCATTTTTCAGGATCACAGAACCTCTCTGGCAATTCTTTTCATCAGCCTGGTGCTGTTCTGAATCTCTATACTGAGACAGCTGCTACCCTCTTGAAGGTTTGTCTCAACTTAATTTGTTTTTCTGCTCATCCCAGCCTTATCTGATATTCACCTTTGTCTGGGGATTTGTCTTTGTCCAATTACAGGTTCTTAAATCTCATACTGACTTGGTTACATCTGGACTACTTAAAGAGGAGCTTGAGAGTTTGCACATATCTATTATAGATTCAAATCCAAGGCTCCAAAATGGTGGGACTACTGATTCCTCTGCTTCTGATGGATACGCGGAGGACATTGAAGCAGAAGCAAACTCCTACTTCCATCAAATGTTTTCTGAACAGTTACACATTAATGCAATGGTGCAAATGCTTGCCCGATTCAAGGAATCTTCTGTGAAGAGGTATTTCAAGTCAGACCAATTTGTTACTTAAAATCCTAATGTTGCATTTTAGTTAGCTCTGACTACCCGCAAACAAATAAGTGTAGTACATCTTGGGGATTGGTAATAGGTAGAAACCTTTGTATTATGGTTTTCTTAGCTCACCTATCTATACTTCAACCTTTTAATTGCCGTAGGGAAATGAAACTTCAACCTTCAAGGTTAGATTTATATATGAATTTTCTTGTCCCTTGTATGGAAATTCTTACAATGGCATCTTATGCATTTTCTCATTCTACAATTTTAGGTACTAAATAGAACTATCTAGTTTTGGGAATTTTTGTAATCATTCATAAAAAAAGATACAGTAGATGGTGTTTGATTCCTGAGCCTTTTGCAGATCAAAATATTCTTTTGAACTTACTATTATCTAATCGGATCCCGACTAAAACTTTATCCTGTTGGCTGTATTTATTTGCCTAAAACGTCCTGTTCACAAATTGTTACCATCTTGCTTGAGTTTAGAACCTGCCTATAATCTTTATTAGGAAAGTTGACTCTTACTATACAGGTTCTTTCTGCGTTTTTTTATAATTATTATTATTAGTATCATGTCTGAAGGGAACTATGATTGAGAATTTTGCTGAGATTAATACTTGTTCAGGAACATGTCTGAGGAGTGATTGTTTAGTCTCATTGTTAAGTACTGATATCCTGTTGATTTTGGTTTGAGTTAACAGGGAAAAATCAATATTTGAGTGCATGATTCAAAACTTGTTCGAGGAGTATCGGTTTTTCCCCAAGTATCCTGAAAGGCAACTCAAAATTGCTGCAGTCCTATTTGGTAAGTTTTGCTTTTGGCGTCGTAGATGATGAAATTCACCTCAACTGTACACATATTGTTTATGTTATCAAGCTTGAAGTTTTTCTTATGCACACTACATGTCTTAGCTAACATTTCAATGTTTCTGGAAATTATATGCTTATTCATTGATTCCGATTTACATTATTTATTTGTTGTTTTTAAACATGTATGTATCAGGTTCTGTGATCAAGCATCAGCTTGTAACTCATCTCTCTCTGGGGATTGCGCTTCGTTATGTTCTTGATGCATTGCGCAAGCCTGCAGATTCAAAAGTTTGTATTGTTTTGTAAGGTGGATTTCTTGAAGTTTTTGTTTACGTATGACTTGATCACACCTTCTTGTTGCAGATGTTCTTGTTTGGAAGTCTGGCACTGGAGCAGTTTGTGGGTCGTCTTGTTGAGTGGCCTCAGTATTGCAATCACATTCTGCAAATTTCCCATTTGCGCAGTACGCATTCGGAAATAGTTGCTTTAATTGAACAGGCTCTTGCCAGGATTTCCTCTGGCCATATAGATGGAGATGGGGCGAGCCATGCTTCCATAATTGGTAACCATAATTCTGCACAGGCTACATTTGGTCATGTGGAGGTAAAAGTAAATTCCTTTCTTCCCCCTTTTGTCTTTTCTGTCTTCTAGCTTATGGATCAGATTCAAGAATTTGATTTTTGGTCTACGTAGGTCTGTTACAGTCACTCATGTGCTAGTCAGTTATTTAACTGTTAATGACAAGCTGTTCACTTCTAGTTTTATTAGTAGCCATATATACAGGTGTATATGCTGGCTTCTCGGGATCTTCATTACTAATTACTAATTTGAATTATTTCTCAACGTTTTTATGTCCAATATGGATTTGGTTGACAGTCAGCAATGTGGATATTATATTATATTTTATAATATATTTTACATGCTTATATTTTAAGAAACTCTTTCTTATAAAAGTTCAATAAATTTTAAAATATTATTTTTCCTCTTTCATATTTTTCTATCTTCAGTTTTTCATATTTTTCCTTCTTAGAACCTCCACCAGTGTGTATCACATAGTCCATCCTAGCCTGGGTTAGGCAGTTTACAGCTTACATGGAACTTCGTTGATTCTATACTTCATAAATTTTGTCTTGATGTAATGATGAAATTTTATTATAAAGAAAAAGAAACAATTCAAGTTGGGGGAGGATATAATATCCTTCTAAATCAAATAAAGATAAAACAATTCACTTGAGAGAACTCAGTAATGAAACTGGGTTGTGAGCACTGGCAACTGTTGTCAAAATTACATGAGTTAAAATGTTATTACTTGTTGATGAGTTATGACAGAAGAATGTTGTGTCTTTGTAATATTCAATTTATATGCTGGCTGTCCTTTCAAGTACTTTGTTTTTTTGATTTTGCTGTGTCCCTTTTGCCACAGCTCACTGGCTCTAGCGTGATACAACCTGGACAGCCACATTTGTCTATGCAACTTCAACAGAGACATGAAAATTCCTTTGATGATCGTCACAAAGCCTCCATTGGTTCATCTTCTGATGTAAAACCACTCTTATCTACTCTAGGTCAATCTTCAGTAGTTACACCCGCTGATGCTTCTAGTACTAATAAGGTACTTCAATTTTATTTCGTTTCTAGAGTATGATATAAATGATGCTCTTTTTCTCTCTACTCTTTTTACCCTTGTAGTCTTTAGTATTATTACTGTTACAGTAATGTTACTTTGATGCTACTGTTGCAGTTACATAGCATAGTCAGCACCTCGTCAATGCTATCTTCTTCTCCTGGATTTGTTCGTCCTTCCCGGGGAGCTACTTCTGCCAGTATGTTTCTGTTACCTGTGAACAACTTCTCCTGATTACCATAGATGGCTTAAATATTGGGCTTTGTTTCTGGTTTCATATGCTGAATTTATGCTGTGTTGATTTGATCTGTGCATCTGATGTAGAGTTTGGATCTGTCTTGAACATTGAAACTTTGGTCGCCGCTGCTGAGAAAAGAGAAACTCCTATTGAGGTGCGCTAGCCTTTTGCAAGAAATTGATTAGATTGGCTGCTTTCTTGAGTTTTGTTTATTAATCTGTTCAATTGTTTAGATCCTCAAACATTTAAATTAACTCCTTATGAACATCGTTCTAGTGTTTTTCTCTTGAAATGTTTAACTTCGGTTGTTTTGATCCTCAAACATAATTTTTCTACCTTAAACATTTAAACTTCAGATGCTGCGGCGGAGAATAGAGAAACTCCTATTGCAAGTAATTGATCAGATTGCCTGCTTTCTTGAGTTTTGTTTCTAAATCTGTCCAGTTTTTGTTTCTCAAACTTTAGATGTTATTTGTGTACGAATAGTGTTGATTAGATCCTCAAACACTTTAGTTTCTTTAAGTCTGCCTTTTTTCCCACATTAATTTATTGTTTTTTTTTGCTTGGCTATTAACAGGGTCCAGGATCGGAAGTTCAGGACAAGATATCATTTATAATTAATAATATATCATCTACCAATGTTGAAGCTAAAGCCAAAGAGTTCGATGAAATTTTGAAAGAGCAGTACTATCCATGGTTTGCACAGTATATGGTTATGAAAAGGTTAGCACACTTCACAAGTCATATCGTGTAATTGCTTAGAATAGTTTCCTTGTAGATGTATTTTGTTGAGAAATATTACATTGGCTAGAGATATGGTTCAGTATGTCCTTATACAGGTTAGAGCAATCCTCACATGTTAGCTAGTTTTTTGGGGTAGAGTTAGGTCTAGCCCGAATTTTAAGAAAATATTGTACTCAATTCTATATCTGTTTATTGGGCCACCCGTAGATTTTAAATCCTGCAAATTCCACGCTCCATATGTCCAATCCTTGGCGTGAGAGGGTGTGTTGAGAAGTCCCACATTAACTAGAGACATGGTTAAATAAGCACTTATAAAGGCTAAGAACAATCCTTATGTCTAAGTTAGCTTTTGAGGTTGAGTTAGGCCTTGCCCGGATTTTAAAGTATTTAAATGAGGGTATACTGTGCATAGATCTGTAAACAACTGATTTCAGCAGCTAACTTACAGTCTTTTGTAACAGACTTTTATGACAGCCACTTAACACTGAGCTTTATTGCAGAAGTAGGCTAGCAGGCTTAAGCTTGACTAGTCTATGATCTGATATGCTCGGAGTTCAGAATTAAAGTTGAAAATGAACTGTTGTGGTAAAGAAGATAAATATATTTTAGAAACTTATAAGTTTCTTTTACTTCTAAATCATATTTATATTCTTTGTACTGGAAAATTAACCAGATTGTAATTAGGGAATGAAGTCAGATTTTCTATGCTTGTACTATATGTTGAATTTGTAGATACTTCAAATGTACCCTTTTCCCCATGAATATTGACTTTTTGTATGCTTGCACTATGAATTGTGTTGAGCTTGTAGATACTCAGTGTACCCAATTCGCCATACAGAAATAAACTGAACCAACTATATTTAGATGATCTTATTGTTGGGGAGACTAGGGAAGCCCAAGCAACAATGGTCCAGTACTAAATAAGACACTGAGAGAACAAGACACGACATCTTCATCCATAACCTTACCCATTCTTAACCTTTGAAGCACGGACACCACAACACAACACTAACACGCGACATGTTAATATCCAAAATGTAGGATGTCATGACACTGCTCATTTGTATTTTAAAAAATAAATCGTTAATATGAAAAATCTTAATTGACATGGTATTTTTAATTGGTCACGTGACTATCACATGACTATTAAATTGTTTTAATCTTGGCCATTCATGATTAGATCTTAGGTCACGATTTATTCTCACGTTATCATATAAAAGGCTATTCTAATAAGATACATCCTGTCAAAGTTCAGACAATTTAGTCTCTTTACATAGAAAACATAAAACAAATTTCTAAGCTCTATGCCAATGAGCTTCACAAAAAAAAAATACTATGATGCATCATTTTACCAAGTAAGAGCTTTGCCTTAAAAAAGAGATCCATCTAATGGCTTTCACCTCCTTCATGATCATCATCATTGGAAAATCAAAGTATAAATTTTTTTATGGCTTAACTTTAAAAAAAATTAATGTGTCCTAGAGATGTCCGTTCAAGAAGAAAAGATGTTAGCTCAAGTTTCCGAGCAGCAAATAAATTTTTTTAGATGACACGAAGAGGTTTCTGCTATGTGTCATACGAGTTTCTGATTAGAGTCAGTGTTGCATGAGTCTTCAAACTCTGCCCATGGCCGTCACCATTGGCTTTGATACCACCGTTGGTGAGAACCTATCCTAGATCTATTTATATAGCAACCCATAAATGCGCTGACCAAATATGTCTACTACTAATTTCTCGCTTCACATATCTGATATCTTGGACGGGTAGTGTTGCCTAATATCTGCAATGACTGCGCTATGGTAGAATTCCAGCAAGCCGCCATGTCCGATATTCCACCATCATTATTTGTAAAATATATCCTGTTTTTAGCTTTCCGCCATCCGTCATTAACAACAATATCATGGGGGGATGTGTTAAATGTTCCACATCGACTAGAGGTATGGCCAAAACAGGAGCTAGCTTTTGGGATGAAGGAGTTAAGCCTGGCCCGAATTCTAAGTGATCTATTGACTCATAACATGCTATTGGGGGTATTTAATGAAACAACCCAATGCAGTGTTTTTCTTCTCTATCTGTCTCCCTCTAGATTGAAATGGAAAATGAAATCATTAAAATGGAGGATAGAAGAGGGATTTGCTTGTGGAAGTGCAGAGGAAGGAAGTTTCTTATTTCACTTGGTTTTTATTAATGAATGCTCTATCCTTTTCTTTCTTTTACTTCCAGTATGTGAACAACACATCATGCAATGCAGTTGCTATATTTATCTTATTATATTTGTTGTGTACTTTTATTTACTTTCTCTAATTCCAATTTGTACTTATTGGTAGAGTGAGCATTGAGCCAAATTTTCATGATGTGTACCTGAAATTCCTTGATAAAGTTAATTCAAAGGCTTTGAACAAAGAGATTGTGCAGGCAACTTATGAAAATTGCAAGGTTTGAACCTTGTTACTATTCCCTGCTTAATTAAAGTCAGGATGTGTGAAAATCTGAAATAATACTTGGTGTTTGTGTGCTTTTCAGGTTCTTTTAGGATCAGAACTCATAAAGTCAAGTTCAGAAGAGCGCTCTCTGCTGAAAAATCTGGGGAGCTGGCTTGGAAAGTTGACAATTGGTCGAAATCAGGTTTTGAGGGCTCGTGAAATTGACCCAAAATCTTTGATTATAGAGGTGATTTCCAAATTGAATATATTTTAGTAGCTGAATAGCTGGTGACTTTTCAATTGATCTTTTGCTAACCAAGCTGTTTTTCATGTTGCAGGCATATGAGAAGGGGCTGATGATTGCTGTTATTCCATTTACTTCAAAGGTATATTTTTTTACTATTGTCATTTGTTTTTGAAGGTTATATTCAGTCTGGTAATATATAATCAACAATTTCATGATGTAGATCCTCGAACCATGCCAGAGCAGTCTTGCATATCAGCCCCCTAATCCTTGGACCATGGGCATTTTGGGATTGCTTGTTGAGATTTATTCAATGCCAAACCTAAAAATGAACCTCAAGTTTGACATAGAGGTACCGAGTTCTTCTATTTCTGGTTGGAGTTTTATTGACAGTTTTTTTGAACTTCTTTATTCAAATATTGTGTTATACAGGTATTGTTCAAAACTCTTGCCGTAGAGATGAAGGATGTCACACCAACTTCTCTCCTGAAGGATCGCAAAAGAGAAATTGAAGGGAATCCTGATTTTTCTAATAAAGATGTTGGGGTGTCTCAAGCACAACTGGTTTCTGATATAAAACCTGGCCTTGTACCGCCTGTAAATCAAGTGGAGTTACCACCGCTTGAAGTCACAAATCCATCCAATCCACATATGTTGTCTCCGGTTGGTGTTCATTAAATTTTATGGGACTTTGGATACCTCAATTTGTTTGTTATAAATTGGTTCTTACAATATTTCTGGTTGGATAGTATGCTGGTCCTCTACATATAACCACGGGACCATTGATTGATGATGAGAAAGTAACACCTCTGGGCCTCTCTGATCAACTTCCAACCGCTCAAGGACTGTTACAAGCCACTACTAACCCATCACCTTTTAGCCAGGTTGGAATCCGAGTTCCCCTTCTTTCATGAATCATGTATATCTTAGCAGCATACTACTAATTACTTCTTGTTTTTCAGCTCTCAACACAGATCCCTAACATAGGGACTCATGTTATTATCAATCCAAAGCTCAGTGGTTTTGGATTGCAAATGCATTTTCAGAGGTATGGTGTTCTGGCAATATTCTTGTGCTGTTTGTTGTATCTATCTGATAGTCTAACTTTATTTATTGCAGAGCGGTACCTATTTCAATGGATAGAGCTATCAAAGAGATAGTCACTGGTATTGTGCAGCGCAGTGTTTCCATAGCAACACAAACAACTAAGGAGCTTGTTTTGAAGGTTGATATATCAGTGAAATCCAACTTCTTACTGCTTGGTTTTGCAAATCTATTTATTGTGCTTCCTAATTTAGTCTTCGTTGCAGTGGATATGACTCAGATATTATGATTTATAATATTGAGTTCTATTTCCAATTTGTATTAATATCTATTTATAGAAGCATTTGCTGAAGAAGTGTATGTTAGCTGGAAGCTAGCAAATCTTCTATGCATTGTGTAATACTTATAGAAGCTGTCATAGTCTGCTCTACCCAGAAACCTTAGTCAGAAATTTTTTGTACTGAACTCGGTTTGCTTTATTTTAATTTATTTAATACATTTGCAGGATTATGCTATGGAATCAGATGAAACACGTATATTAAATGCTGCACATTTGATGGTTGCTAGTCTGTCCGGAAGTTTGGCTCATGTCACATGCAAAGTAATGTGCTGAAATATGATGATTAATCTATTCTTTTTGCTTACTTCTAAGAAATTTCTTTTAGGATTATATGCTTTATACTCACTACATATTATATTTTCATCTACTTATTGTATCTGTTTTTCCAGGAACCTTTACGAACATCAATATCAAACCAACTGAGGACGGCACTTCAGAATATAAATATTGCAAGTGAAATCTTGGAACAAGCTGTCCAACTTGTCACCAATGATAATCTTGATCTTGGTTGTGCTGTCATTGAACAGGCTGCTACCGATAAGGTTAGCTCTAATAAATGGGTTTACCTGTGGTTATAGTTATTTTCACAGTGCAGGTGGTAGGAAATCTTTTGCTTTTATTGCTTCTCTTAAAATATTTTATTCTGAGGTATTTGCACTATGATTTAAATTATGTTGACATGGTTGTTTTAATTACTGAAGTATATAGTACTAGTATTTTCAAACTTCTAAATGTAAATTTTCTGGGTTTATAATTAGTATCATTGTGTAGTCTCATTTCTTCTGTGTTAATTTTATTGTGTTAACTGGTGGAAGAAAAGATTAGAATAAACATTTTTCGTATTTAAACTTTTCCAACAAGAGTTGTGTTATTCAAGTTTCATGCTTGATTGCTTGTCAGTCAAGTGTCGAAGTCTTTTAACTTCTCCGTAGGATTCCAAACGAGGAGTATCTGACCCAAGTCACTCAGAAGCAATGTTCTGAAAACCGGACTGGACCGGCCTGTCCGACCGGTTTAACCGGGGACCGGAGGTGTGGCCGGTCCGGAACAACAATAAAACCGGAGCAGTTGCAACCCGTTCAAAACTGGTTGACCAGATGAAAACCGGTGGTTCTCCGGTTCAATGCGGTTCACAAAATCATTCCATATATTCACGGTCTCTGTCAAAAAAAAGTTTTCCTTACCAGATTTGTTAGTACAGAAGTAAGAATAGAAGGGGAAACAAAAGTATATTGGAGTAGAGAATCAGAGAAAGAGAAAAATGAAATACAGTGTCTATCTTGTATGTGGAGATGACTGCAACTTGCTCATTTTCTTCCCTGACTCATCCCTCCCTCTATCACAAAGAGAAAACGTTGAAGAGGGCACAAGAAAGAAAGATGTTGGTGGCCAGCGGCTTATTTCCTTCTCTAACATATAATTGCATTACTTTTTAGGGTTATTATGGGTTTGTTTGTTGGGCTTTTAAACAAAACCACTAAAGGGGTTGCCATTTGACTACAAAGAAAAAATGAGTCTGCTTCTATTTTTTTAAATGCTTCAACAAAACTAATTTCTTTTGCTCTCTTTATCTTTTTAAATCTGCCTTTAATTTAATTTTTCTTTTATTTGTATATAGATAAATTATTGTTATAAAATAATTAAACCTAAAGTGAATCAAGCCTTTACGATCATATGTATTATTTTATTTTTTATTTATAGATATCATATTTACTATTAAGTTAATTAATAAATTATATAAAGTTTTTAAAAAATATCATCTAATTACTACCGGTTCGACTCTGGTTGGACCTTTAAACCTTAGACCATAGCTTGACCGGTTCAATTACCGGTCTGATTTTCTAAACATTGCTCAGAAGTATCCATGCTTCTTAGTGTCAATATAGGCAACAATATATTTGGGATTTCTTGTTTGAATGCATGTTAATGTACTAAACTAGAAAATATAAGGCGACTAAATCATGAAGAATAAACACGAGGTGTGTTAGAGATATGTGCATCTACTCTTACTTATATATGTGACTCTCCCCTTTCTCTTCTAGAGTTTCTGTGTCCTTCCTATTGTTAGTTTCCAGTTGTATTCTGTTATGGATGGTTTCAGCCTGTTGATAGTTTCAGATGGTAATTATCACACTTTCTCTCTCTCTCTCTCTCTCTCTCACACACACACACACATTATTTCTCAGACTACGATGTTAACAAGGTGTGGTAGCCCTGTTCTTTAGGTAGATAATGACATTATATTGATATAGAAAATTCCACATTGGAGACTATGTAATTTAAATCCGTTGTGGAATGAAATAAACTTTTAGGGTATTCTTCTATAAATATAGGTTAATAATATTTGTCTTTCTTCATAAGTCTTAATTTGTTTAAGCTCATTATTTACAGGCTTGTTCACTTTGATTTTTTTTTGAACGTAGCTTGTTCACTTTGTTGCTGTCCACTATTTTGTAGGCAATAAGCACCATAGATACAGAGATTGGTCAACAACTTTCTGTGAGAAGGAAGCATCGAGAAGGTATGGGCTCTACATTTTTTGACGCGAACATGTATCAACAAGGTTCAATGGGTGGTGTTCCAGAGCCCCTTCGACCCAAACCTGGTCAGCTGTCCCTCTCACAACAGCGCGTTTATGAGGTATTTAATTGTCTTGTGTTGATATTTTTGTGGGAATCTCCATTTTGAAGAACAGTACACAGTTTAATTGCTGTTCATTTATTTTAGGACTTTGTTCGGCTTCCGTGGCAAAACCAGTCTACCCAGAACTCACATTCTATATCTGGTGGTGTTTCTATTCAATCTGGAGGTACTGGTCTCACTGGTACCAGTGGTACTGTATCCGGACAAATGAGCCCTGGCTACTCTGTGAACACAGGATATGAAGGGGTCCCTCGACCAATAGATGATATTTCAGAATCTAATTTGGCTCCGCATTTTAGGTGACCTTTTTTGTTTTCACTATGGCGATGCTTTGAAGTAGCTTAATTCTAATTTTATTTACAATCTACATTTAATGTTTCAGTGCTTCCTCTGTTCACATCAGAGCCGCTGACAGTGTTTCCCAGCATAGTCTGGAGAAAGACTCTGTTGCCTCATTTCCTTCAACTGCTTCCACCCCTGAATTACATACAGTGGATTCTTCTGATGCTGTTAAAGTAAGAATTTTATATACGCATTTTTGTGAACCAATTATCCAAAACATTAAGCTGTCGAGTGAAAACACATGAATTTTTGTTATATTATATTTCTGACATGCCCCCTCATTCAAGAGATGCACAAGTTCACCTACTTTGTGCTGAAATTCAACTTTTCTTTTTTAGTATAATGGGGCAACAAGGATCGAACTCTAGACCACTCGGTCATAGAGGGTCGATACCGTGTCATGAACCAACTATCTCAAAAGCTGTAGTTGTGGGGTGAAGGCACCTGAATAGTTCTATAAACAAGCATCATATATATGCACCTCTAATGTGTGATTATTGATGTCTTAATGTGCTTCTGAACTAATGCAAGGATTCTGGAGCTTCTTCACAGCCACCGGTTTCATCAGGTGCCATGGAGCGCCTCGGAAGTAGCTTCTTGGAGCCTACTCTCACTACACGCGATGCTTTGGATAAGTACCAACTTGTAGCACAAAAGGTTGTGACTGATATTTAAGCTTCTTGTCATAGTTGTCTCTTTGCATCTCCTCTTTTCAAAGTTTTATTCCGTATCAGGCTTACTTTTGGTAGTTTGGGTGTGTTAAAATTTGGCTAGTGGTCATATCTGCTAGGTCATTGTACTATTTCTGTTATAGCAATCCGAAAAGTTTCATAATATAATGTTTGCAGCTGTTGTGAATTTGTGATGGAAGAGCTGTCCTAGGTCGCTAAGTTTTTAAACTTAATGGTCAGTTGATGTTATGATGCGGTAATAGAAGTCTAGAGCATGATCATCAGTTCATCTCTCCTAGACATGATTACCAATTTTGGATAATTTCAGCAATGTCTCTTTCGTGTGGGGTAGTAGTTTGGTTCAGCACTTGGGGTTGTTCTTTTTGGTTTAACCTTTAAGGATAGTGATGTTGAAGATTTAATAGATGCCTGGTCAAGATATTGCATTAGTTTTAGAAGGAATTGGTTTCAAGAATGATGATGCTTTATAAATTGTCTGCTTCAATGGAATTTGCATATGTTGTTCTTGGTTCTGTTATTTTTTCCAACAAAGGGGATAAGGGTATTGTTATGTATCTATGGGAAGACTTTGCAGAATCCAAAATGATGGACATCATGCATTATGGCCTTGAAACATGAAACCTATAGTTTCTCACGTGGAATTGTAGTGTAATATTTGAAACAGGGCCACCATTTATGGCAGGAGATTTTTTCTGTTCCACTTTGAGA
This sequence comes from Lotus japonicus, assembly GCF_012489685.1. Taxonomy (NCBI): domain Eukaryota; kingdom Viridiplantae; phylum Streptophyta; class Magnoliopsida; order Fabales; family Fabaceae; genus Lotus; species Lotus japonicus. The sequence goes on from NC_080043.1 coordinate 5,314,814, forward strand.
TGTTTATTAACAGTCTGTATGACATTGATTTCAGTTGGAAGCTGTCGTCAACAATGATTCCCGGGAAGCAGATATACAGGTATTTTCACTTTATTTACTCATCTTATTTATAAAACCTTCACTGTTAAGCCTATGAGTTGGTATAACTGCTAACCTGCTGTAGTTTTTCTGTTCCTTCCGTGAGAAATTGTCTTACCAATCTCGCCATATCTGATTTGGGTTTCACTTATATTTAGGGCATCATTTCTGAGGTTCCTGAGATCATACTCAGATGTGTTAGTCGAGATGAGGCTGCTTTAGCTGTTGCTCAAAAGGTGTGCTGTCTTCTTCTCGGAGTTTTATGGTTCATGAATTATACTAAGCTAGATATATTATCATTATTTGGTTGTTTCAATAGTACTCCACTTTCAGTGGAATGACTTACAATGCTTATCGATGTACTTTTTTCAAAAAATTAATGTCTGTTATTCCTCTAACAGGTTTTCAAGGGTTTATATGACAATGCAACTAACAACATTCATGTCTTTGCTCATCTTGCTATCCTAACTGCCATTCGTGATGTTTGCAAGCTTGCTGTCAAGGAACTTACTAGTTGGGTATGTTTTGTTGAACTACAAAAAGGTGCCATTAGTTGAATATATATTATGTTCTCTGTTAGAATTCAATTTTTTTCATTATTTCCTATTTATCTTTAGCAATATATGCCATGCACTAGGAGCTTTTCAATGAAAATTGCATATTCTGACAAAAGTTATTGAATTTCCTTTTAGAATATTGATGGTTTGGGGATCTCCTGATGTTTACATTTACGGATAAGGAACGGATAATTAAAATTTTGAAGTTGAAAAACAGTAAATAGTATTTACAAAAGATTTGTCCTATTCGCTATAATACCATTAAGAATCTATCTTTGAGACACTGGTTTCTTATATATATTATATATACAGCCAATCAAGGAGCTAAACATTAGCTAATTTACAGCAAGCAGATAAAGACAGTTGACTAACATCAAGTATTCAAACAGTGCCAGTTATTTATAATTATTTTACACTTATAGTCTTATTGTATAATTCTGGCAGGTAATTTATTCAGAAGAAGAAAGGAAATATAACAAAGATATTACTGTTGGCCTCATCCGCAGTGAATTGCTAAATCTGACTGAGTACAATGTTCATATGGCAAAACTTATTGATGGGGGAAGGAACAGTATGTCAAAAGAAAATTCTTTTACTGTTTTGCCCTTGTTATGCTATTATAATCAAATGACTTGACTGGATAAATGTGCAGAGGCTGCTACTGAGTTTTCTATCTCTCTTCTGCAAATCCTGGTTATTGAGGAACCTAAAGTTATTTCAGAACTTCAGAGTCTCGTTGATGCTTTGGCAAAGGTTTGTATTTCTGAGGAGTGTTGGCTTCCTTCTTGACTCCTAGATTCTATACCATATATTTAATATATATTCTTTTTCTTTTCCAGCTTGCCACCAAGCCTGGATTCCCTGAATCATTACAACAGCTTATTGAGATGATAAAGAACCCTGCGGCTAATACTTCTGCTCTATCTGCTAGTAATGCTGGAAAAGATGATAAGGCAAGGCAATCAAGAGACAATAAGGTCATAGGAGATATGTGGTTCAGCTGCACTGTTGTTTCGTGCACTTCTTTTTACCTTTTTTTCCCTTGATACCCAGCTTATTATGTCTCCATTTAAAAAACAGGGTCCTGGTCCACTTGCTGCAAACCGGGAAGACATGAACAATGTAGATTCTATTGAACCGGATCCTGCTGGATTCCGTGACCAGGTATTTTGTCCTTAAAATTGCTAGATAAGTTTGGATTTTTTTACGTGGATATTTGGTAAGAGTGTGCGTAGGATACCAATCAGAATTGGTTTTTATTTTGACTGCATTGTACTCTTGATGCATGGTTTGACCTAATGATGCATGGTTTTGACTGCATTGTACTTTTGATGCATGGTTTGATAAGAGTGTGCATGGTTTGACTAAGCATACTTTTTATCCTATAGGTTTTATTTTCTGCAGCAGTAGTTGAGTATTGACTGAGTAGAATAATTCATGTATATGAATATGCTATGGTTTGAACTAATTGCACCTTAAAATTGCTCTCCAAAGTTTGATTATCCCTTGTTGTCAAGGTCCTTGTAAAGTTTAACCTTTGGCAATAAGAGATAAAGAGAATGAATAAGATGCATATTTTGTCATGTTCTATTCAGACTAATGGAATTGTTTTATGACTGATCTGCATACCTTTGGAATTTTTTTATGGTCTCATCCGCACTAATTTGACCTTCTAATGGTTACTACAATGCATGTGTTGTAGGTTTCCATGTTGTTCCAAGATTGGTATAGGATATGTGAACTTCCAGGTGCCAATGATACAGCTTCTACCCATTTCATCTTACAGTTGCATCAGAATGGGTTGCTTAAGGGAGACGACATAACAGATCGCTTTTTCCGAGTGTTGCTGGTGGTGTTTCTTTCGTCAAGCAAGTTACTGCTTCCTACTGATTCCAGTATTGTCAATCTAACCTCCTTTTGTTGTCTTTTTACTAGGAACTTGCTGTTGCACATTGCCTATCCACTGAGGTGAATAATTCTGGGGCATTGCAGTCTCCTCAGCAGCTGCCAGCAATGTCATTTCTCGCAATTGATATTTATGCAAAGCTTGTCTTCTATATCTTGAAGGTTTTCAACTGTGCTCTTATTCCTATAATCCTATCTCTTTTCTTTTGGGTAGCTTTACCTTCTTACCGATTTTGTTCTTTGTTGGAACAGGGATCAAACAAACTATTCCTTCTTCCTAAGGTATGTAATGAACTCAAATCTAAATGCAGTTGCTCTTCCTCTTGGGCTTTATTAATTCTCTAATTTCTATAATGATGGTCTAAAAAGCTCCACGCTGCTTTCTGGCAGATTCTGGCAGTTACTGTTAGATGCATTCTAAAAGATGCGGAGGAAAAGAAGGCCTCTTTCAATCCAAGACCATTTTTCAGATTGTTCATCAACTGGCTTCTGGATCTTGGATCACTTGAACCTGTTACTGATGGTGCAAATCTTCAGGTATTTGGCACTTCCATTTACTGCTTCATTAGTTTCCTTTTTTTTTTTTCCTTTTTCATTAAAGAGTGGCCCTTTCCCCATTTCTATAAGCATTGTTCATCAACCTTGTATTATGAGATATAATCTGTTGCTAGGATCTTTATTTATAGCCTAGGGGACAGCTTCTAGCTGAACTGCTGATGCTTTACAAGCTGTATCTAACTAACTTACACAACTGATAAGTACTGTTACTGAAAGCCTAAGAACCATGTAAATAAGCCTAACAAAAGCACATAATAGAAAGTAACCATACTGCAGAATCTTAATAACCTGCGGTTTTTGCATCTCTCAACTGCACCTTATCAGATGACTTTACCCAATAATATTGTCAATACTTGTTTTTTAAACTTCAAGCTTAGTCGCCAAAAAAGTGATTATTTCCCTAAAATAAGTTATCCAAATGCACACTATGACTAATACTACTTTCGTAATTGCAGATTTTGATTGCTTTTGCCAATGCATTTCATGCTTTGCAGCCCCTCAAAGTTCCTGCATTCAGGTTAGACTACGAATTATGTTGTTATAATTGATGATTGGTTGAATTGTGGTATAACAAGTATTATAGCCATGGAATGGCATTCATTTGTTGGGAACGGATTCAATCCAGTAGAACTCTTTCAGTTATTTGTGTGAAGTGTTATAAATACTTTTTGGATATATTTTCGTCTTTTACACTTATTTTGTTTAATCATTTACCCTGTGTATTTTACTATTTAATTGGTTAATATGTGGAATATATCTTCAGTTTTGCCTGGCTTGAGTTGATTAGTCATAGGAGCTTCATGCCAAAAATGGTGACGGGTAATGGTCAAAAAGGTTGGCCTCATATCCAAAGGTTGCTTGTGGATTTGTTCCAATTCATGGAGCCTTTTCTGAGGCATGCTGAACTTGGAGACCCGGTTCGTCTGTCTTTTCCTCAATTGTTTGCTCCCAATTTGGTCTGCTTATTTGCTCCAAGTGCTCACTTCTGCTTAATTTTGTCTTGGTGTTATAATTAGGTTCGTTTTCTCTATAAAGGCACTCTTAGGGTGCTCTTGGTGCTACTTCATGACTTCCCAGAGTTCCTATGTGACTATCACTTTACCTTTTGTGATGTTATCCCTCCAAGTTGCATTCAGATGCGAAATATCATTCTTAGCGCATTTCCACGTAGTATGAGGCTACCAGATCCTTCCACTCCCAATTTGAAGGTCTCCAAATCTACTATATTCTTTTTAACTTTTTGCTATGGCTAAGCACATTAAGATGACGAGTTTATTTCACTGTGTTGTGCTTTTGTATGCAGATTGATTTGCTTCAAGAAATAACTCAATCGCCTCGCATACTATCAGAGGTTGATGCAGCACTTAAAGCAAAGCAGATGAAAACTGATGTAGATGAATACCTTAAGGTCTGTCCCCTCCTCCCGTTCTCTTTTAATTGGTTATGTTATTGATTAAGGGTTTATGTTATTGATTAAGGCCCTTCTTTGCAAATTGTCTTCCTTTTTTTTACCTTAAATATATTCTTCTCTTAAATTCTGCTGCACATCGTATTGGTTAGAGTTTCAACTTCATTCTACATTCATGTCTTTCACTTTCTTACGTTTTATTTAAATTGTGCAGACAAGGCAACAGAATTCTCCATTTTTGTCTGAACTGAAGGAGAAGCTGCTCCTCTCACCCAATGAAGCTGCCTCAGCTGGGACCCGTTACAATGTGCCACTAATTAACTCCCTTGTGTTGTATGTAGGAATGCAGGTACTGTAAATTTGAATCTTTGATGTTCATATTTTCCTCTGCAGTAATTAGTTCAAAATAACATGGAATAAACCGAGGTTGAACTTCTAGAATGGATTTTGAAAATCACCTATGAGGAGATGAGAATGTTACTATGGATGGATGGTTACACAATGCAAGGTAGGGTTAGGAATGAAATCATTATAGAGAGCTGGGTTTGCTCACTCGGTAGTAAAGATGATAGTTTCGTATTGGTGGTTTGGAGAAGAACCACAAAAGCACTGGAAAGAAGGTTGACCATGTGGAGAATAGTCCAGCAGTTAGGTCGCTGAAGACGAAGGAAAACTATAGGCTAAACCATAACATACTTTATCTTAAAAGATATTCTGACTGAAAGATATATGTTTTGGTCAAAGTTTGTTAATTGTGAAACACGAAGAGCATAATACTATCATCTTGAATGTGCATTTATGTTTTCTTTCAATTTTTGTTTTTGTATAATAGGGTATTCAGGGACGAACTCCGCATGCACAGTCAGCCGGAATGTTGGCTGTATTTTCTGTTGGTGCTGCATTGGATATTTTTCAGACACTAATTGTGGACTTGGACACGGAAGGGCGTTACCTTTTCCTAAATGCTATTGCTAACCAACTGCGTTATCCCAATACTCACACACACTACTTTTCCTTCATCCTGCTCCATTTGTTTGCAGAGTCTAACCAGGTATATATGTATATAGTCTTGCTGTTTTTAATGTTAAACTCAATCCCAATCTGTTTTTACTTATGATAAACTTGTATTAATTTTGTCGTGTTTAGTCTGGCTTCAACTAATTGAAGAATATGCATAACTGTATTTATGTTGTGAATTTGCAGGAAATTATCCAAGAACAAATTACAAGAGTCGTGTTAGAACGCTTAATTGTTAATCGACCTCATCCTTGGGGTCTCCTGGTTACTTTTATTGAGCTGGTCAAGGTATTCTTCAATTGCTTGTATACCTATCTCTTATCTCTTATGAGCATTTTAGTAGTTGCTTGCAATTAACACTTTTTTTCCTTTCTTTCTTTGTCATTGCCAGAATCGCATGTATAGCTTCTGGAACAGATCTTTCATAAGATGCGCGCCAGAGATCGAAAAACTATTTGAATCACTATTTGAATCAGTCTCAAGATCTTGTGGAGGTCCAAAACCAGTGGATGAGTCTGGATGGGTCTGACTGTGATCCTGCTTGTTGATTTTGTATTGACCATTTTAAATGGCGCTATGTACACTCAATTGTTGATCCAACATACCTTGTGTGTAGATTACTCTTTGTAAATGGAATTTTCTTTTAACTTTCGTAAGTTGTATACATTACCTTGTATTTCTTAATGTCAGATGATAGCTTTTAATGAAGTTAGAAAGCTTATTGTCTAAGTTTTCAGGGATAATATTAGAAAAAATTACTTGTTACTTGAGCTTTGCACCCGATGTTGTGAAAGTCGAGATTTTATGTGGGATCGGTGAGGGAGTACAAAATCGTAGATCATAAAGTCGTAAATTGGATTGTAAGGTTCTACCATTCATGTAAAAATACACTTGAAACATATACATATTAATAAAAAATAGCATAGATAGAGAAAATATCATGTAAATCTTATCATGATACTAAAGTTCTAATCAAAATTCATAATAATTTGAATGATTCACACCCTTATAAGAGTCAAACTAAATCCATAGGATTGAGGCTAACAAGTAAAGCACAAAAGAAGAAAATAAAACAATAAATGTCTAGTATGAGTGACCAAGTTTTCACCAATGGAGGGAAAAACTTCCAACTCTTGTAAAGCTCAATTCATATCCCATGAGAAAGAGATCACGCATCCGATTATACAACCGATTCAGTTTGTAACAGGTAGATCCTACTAGATTCCACTGGAAAAAGATTTTGCATTAGATTCATATTAGAATGGGGGTGCAAAAGCGTAAGATTGTGGGATTTTAAGATTTTGCTATAGATATTTTGCTAACAATGCACCATCCTTTTATACAATCTGTTGAGTAGGGAAGAGGAATTAAGGAGAGGAGGATTTGACACCCCACCCATTAGAAATGACAGAGCCCTGGATTTGGCACCCCAGGGCTTAGAAATGCCACCCCAGATTTTTTAAAAAATGCCAGAACTACCCTTTCGGACACAGGGTATCCGTAAGACTTCGGAATCCAAAGTTCCGAATAATACCTTGTTGAATCTGACACTTAAATGACAGACATAATTTGGAACGTTACTATCCGAAGTACTTCGGATTCTTTGAGTCCGAAAACCTGTCGCACACTGCCACCTTTTGAGCACCATTACTCCTCCACCACCAACTCCATCACCATTACTCATCCACCACCAACCCCATCACCACCCCCCCATTACAATCAGATTCAAAAAACTCCACCACCACCACTCTTCCTCTTCTTCCTCCACGTTTGTTTTCCTCCCCCTCACCACCATCTCCTTCCAAGTTCCACTTGCTCCACCCTCAACCACCATCTCCTTCCAAGTTCCACCTTGCTACCAAGTTCCTTCTGGTAAGTTTCATTTCTCTCCCCCTTCATATCCTGCTTTACTTATCATTGTAGTTACATTTCATTGTTGTTTGTGGGAAGTTCGTTTTGCACCACCATTGTTTGCTTGTATTCTGATGCTGTCGAGCTTGATACGGATTGTCTGTATCCGAACGAGTTCGGATTGTCTATATCCGAATATCTTCGGATTGTCTATATCCGAATCTGTTCGGAATCACAATTTCCGTAATAGTTAACCAGTTGCAGTTTGTTACATGCAGGCTGAATGACTGAACCGTACCTATATGAAGAAGATTTACTGGTTGATGCCGCATGCGATGCCGCATACGGTTCTGGGAATGTTGAGCCTAGCAATATCATTCCGTGGGTGCCCCCTCGTATAAGCGTGGACGCCACACATTTATTTACAACTGACCAGGTATTCATTGAATAATTATTGTTGGAACATACTACTATGTATTTGGAAAATGATGTGATGATCATTGAATAATTAGTGATGGTTGGTAGGATGTTTTATTTCTAAAGCAATAATATATCATTGAACAGATATTTGATACTCGTGATGAGCTTGAACAATGGGCTAAGAATGTTGGAAAGGCGAATGGTTATGTGCTGGTGATCGCAAGGTCTGACTATGCTATAAGTGGAGGAAAGGTATTTGTTACTATTAAGTGTGCGAAGCATGGTATTTACAGGCCATACAAGGACCCGAATACATTCAAGTACAAAAAGACCGCATCACAAAAGACTGATTGTAAGTTTAATCTCAAAGGACGACCTACGAAGGGTGATAGAATGTGGTGGCTGAAAGTGATGGATGGTAAACACAACCATGAACCAGCTAAATCACTAGTTGGCCACCCCTACGTTGGTCGACTAACAGAGGAAGAGAAGGGGCTTGTGGGCACCATGACTAGTACTTGGACTCCACCGAGACAAATACTAGCGGCATTGAAGGAAAACAATCCAAGTAACTTGACTACAATCACTCAAGTTTACAGTTGCAACAAAAGGTTTAAAAAAGAGGAGAGGGGACCATTGACAGAAATGCAACATTTGATGAAGAAGTTGGTAGAAGCCAAGTATGTTCACTTTGAAAGGCAACAAGCTGATTCAAGTGAGATTAGGGATCTCTTCTGGGCTCATCCTGATGCGGTCAGACTCTTCAACACATTCTCTCATGTGGTCATCATGGATTGCACGTACAAGACAAACAGATATCAGATCCCCTTGCTTGAAATGGTTGGTCTCACTTCTACGGGGTTGACTTTCTCCATAGCATTTTGCTACATAGTTAGGGAGCACACAATTGACTATGTTTGGGCCTTGGAGTGCATGAAGTCTCTTATTGCCGATGATGCCAGATTACCTCAAGTGATTGTGACTGACAGAGATTTGGCTTTACTGAGTGCTGTTAAGCAATGTCTTCCCAATTGTACCAATTTATTATGCCGGTTCCACATAAACAAGAATGTGGAGGCAAAGTGCAAAGTGTTGATTGGCACGGATGATTTTGCCCTTTCAGTGATGGAGAATTGGAAATGCCTGATATATGCTGAAACAGTGGAACAATTTGATGAGGAATGGAAGGAAATGTGTGTCATGTGTAAGGACTTCCCAGATTTCATATCCTACATTTCTACTACATGATTAAAGCACAAGGAGAAATTTGTGAGTGCGTGGACCAATTCTGTGTTGCATTTTGGAACAACAACGAGTAACAGGTACAATGCACACTTTATTGGTTGTGATATTTTTTTCATTTCATAGTCTTGCTTTATTACCAGAAATTGATAGAGTATGATCTTTTGTATGCAGGGCTGAAAGTGCACACTCAACCTTGAAGAGGATGCTGAAAGACGGCAGAGGTGACTTGTGCGCCTCGTGGGATGCAGTGGATAGGTTGACTACTGTATGACACAATGAAATCAAGGCATCATTTGAGCGCAGTATCAACCTTGTAGAACATCGTTTCAAGTCGCCCATGTATACAAATATTAGGGGATTTGTGTCCAGAAAGGCCATGCAACTCATGGAAGATGAACAGAACAGAGTGATGCGTGATGGTTGTGGATGCGCTTTCCAAGTTACCCATGGGCTTCCTTGTGCGTGTGCACTTCATAGTTATGATAGAATTCCGTATGAGGCAATCCATACTTTCTGGAAGATACTTGGTTGGGACCATGTACCCATTGGGAGTCAAGCCTCAAACCAAGGAGACCTCAAGTCAGAGATTGATGGCTTGACCGCTTATTTCAACACTTTGGATGTTGCGGGCCAAAGTATGCTAAGGAGGAAGGTAAAGGAGCTCTATTGTCCTTCTAGTAGTTCACTGTGTCCTCCTCAAGTGAAGATAAAGCCCAAGCGCTCGTCCAAGGCTATGGAGAGTAAACCACCTAGTCAACAAAAACCATCCTTACAGCGTGATCCTTGTTATTGGGAACATGTTAACAATAGCCTCAAGCCAACACCTAACAAAGTCTCTTGTCCTCGAAACAAGAAGTCTAAGAAGAGCAAGCAGTCCTCCACCAGCATATACTTGGATGATTTGCCATCTTTCTTCCATCAATATATAGAAAAAGTCATAGATGTTATTGCAGATGGTAATTGTGGTTATAGATCAGTTGCTGCATTGTTCAGACCCGACATAGGTCAAGACGGTTGGCCTTTGATTAGGGAAGAGTTGCTTGTAGAACTCTCAGAGAATACCGCTTACTATAGCAACATATTTGGTTATGAGAGGGTTCAGTCTCTACAAAATCGTCTCATTCTTCCGATTGGTACAATTGCAACTGAAGACAAGTGGATGTCTCTACCGGAGATGGGGTACCTCATTGCTACGAGGTTTCAAGTTGTCTTCATCTCCATTTCACTAAAAGGTTGTTACACTTATCTACCATTGAGAGGAGGCGCCCCACCGAAAGTACATCCCGTTATAGCAGTTGGTCACGTCACCAACCACTTTGTTCAGGTATAACTTTTGTTAAGTACCTTACACTCGTTTGTCACGTTAAATTAGTATACTTTGTACTCATTCACTTTGTTCTTATCTAACTTTATTGCTATACTCTCAAATGTAGCTCAAGCTTAAGCCGGGACATCCTATGCCAACAATAGCTCCCCAATGGCCGTTTTTGGCCAAAGAACCCACCGACCAAGGGATCTTCCCGTATGCGGTGCGTTTGGCTACATTTACGGCAGAATTGAATGCTTGGATTGATCCTACGGGTGGTCCTCAAGAGAATGTCTTTATAGGCCTTGGAGAAGATTGAGACTAGGATTGATGTTTGTTAATTTGTAGCAATGCCATATGTACCACTGATTAGAAGTTCAAAGTATTATGATGTAGTATTAAACTGTTTCTCATGTGCATTTTATCTGTTTCTGCCCTGCAATGTAGCTGGTTATGAGAATTTGTGATTCTGCCTGCATTGTTTCTGGTACTGTCATTTTAACTGGTTAAGCATATTTCGGAACTTGGGTTTCCGAAGTACTTCGGAAGGATAATGTCCGTATTATTAGAGTCAGGTAAAATACCACCCCATTTGTTTTCACCATTCGGAAGGCTCTAGTCCGAAAACTATAGTTCGGAACTACGGAGTCCGAAATGTTTCGGACGACTCCTTTCCATTTCCGTGTCATATACTTAAATTTGGCACCCCCAAGTTTAAACAATCTTCGACATTAAGGTTTCCGAGACAGTTCGGATTTATAGGATCCGAACAACTTCGGAATCTGGGGATCCGAACGTTAAATTTTTTTCTCATTTTAATTTTAAGTCTCTCCATCACTATCCACAACCAACCACAACCAACCTCATTACTCTCATCCAACCACAGCCAACCTAATTACTATCAACCACCAACAACAACCAACCCCATTACTCCTTCATCTATAAATTTGCTTGATTTAAGCTTTCTTGTATTCATCCTCTCCTTTCATTCTTTCAACGAAACCTTCAAAATCAAAATGGAACAAGATTTGCCCACCTTCATCCGCCCTTGCAAACTCCGAGGCAACTCTTCTGCAAGTTCTCGTCCTCTCATTTCCGGCCCTGCTGGTGTTGTCCAGGCCGCCATGATTCAACGCAGCTCCACCACCGACGGACACCTCATTCAAACCCAACAATTTGTTAGGCGCGTCGTCGAAGACGGTCACGACACTGATCCCGATTTTCACTCCAATGCCTGGCTTTCAGCCCTGCAATTAGGCGGATCTGCAACTCCTCTGGGTTCCATCACTCACCATCTAGAAAGGGTCGATCTCATCGTCGCAGTTATCAAATCATGTACGCCAAACGGATTCGGCGATGTGTCAGTTACCCTGAAGGTATTTCCATTTTCCGCGTTCTTTTTCATCAATGTCATGGTATTTAAATGTCCTCTGTCAATGTCATATGAGTTTGAGTTTAGGATCCTACGGGCACTGTCGGTGCTAGTGTCCATCACAAGGTTTTCATTGAAAGCGAATTCGCGAAGGACATAAATGTTGGATCTGTTATGCTTATCCAGAAGGTTTATTATTTCTAACCGACTTGACTATTGTTTCTACTTCTTTAGACAAATTGAACATTATTTCTTCCTTTTTTGCTTTTAGGTAGCTGTGTTTTCTCCTAGAAAATCTAATTGTTACCTGAACATAACATTGCCCAACATAGTTAAGGTATGGAAATCTTTTTTACACATATATAATTAAAATAAAAGTGACTGTGGATTTTTACACATCTCAATTTTCGTTTATGTGAATTTTCACAGGTATTCTCCAGTGACTGTGGACCTCCATCAGAAACATTCACCGACATTACAGAAGATTGATTAATGTTATTTGGCTAATTTTGAATTATCTGCAACTTTAAAAAATCCTTGACCTGGATTATGTAGGCTATGTTGCGTCCCTTGAATTATGTACGTTATTTTGCTTCAATTGGATTATGTGCGTTATTTCACTTCCCATTGGATTTTGTTTGTTATTTTACCTGATTTAAAAAGAGATAAAAATGTAATCAAATCAAGTAAAGCGTGATAATGTGAAATCCAAACTAATAATGCGATAAAAGTACAGACCGATAATAAAGCGTGTATAAACTAATAGTGCGATAAAAGTACACATAATAATAATGTCACTGCCCCCTGCCCCTACGACCCACCCTACCCCTACGACCTCTGCCTCCGCCTCTGCCACCTCCTCTATCTCCACCTCCACCTCCGCCTCCTCCTCTGCCTCGACCTCTGCCTCCTCGTACACCAAAGAAAGTGACGCCCTGGGTCCTGCTCAAGTCTCTGATGACAGTGAGGCACTTCTCTAATAAAGTGCGGGAGCGTGTATCTCTAGGGGGACCGTCGTCGACCTCAAGTCCCTGCTCTAGCAAATCAACGGCCCGACGCAAAGAAGCCTGAAAATAAATCAATATACATGTTAGTAAACCGCATACACAAAACCACAAATGCATAAAGAAAATTAAGTTCACACTTACCACAGCACTGAGATCGGCCCTACTCTCATCCGGGATGATGAACCGGTGAGATACACCGGTGTACCAGTCCAGGTAATCATCTACTGCCGCTCCATCCACTATACTAGGGAACCCCTCTGGAATCAAGTGTGGCTCATAATCCTGGTATGCTGCATCAACGACCTCCGCAGCAGAACTCATGCCCATCACAACAGATGGGTGTCGCGGGATAGGCTGCACGTACCCAAACTGCCGCATCACACGCTCAGGAAGATGAGGTCGCACGGCCGCCCGGATGGGAGTCCGGATGTAGCCTGAGTATAAAGCTCGGACGTCCAGCTCTCTGTGACTCCTGTGCTCCTCATACGGTGTCCATATGACGTCCTCTGCCATCATCTCATCGAAGAGAACTCGCCTCTCCATCAGTCCAGCATGCCCAGCCCGGGACTCCATCCACCTGCACGCTCTGGGCTGGTCCTCCGTGTACTCGGGGACCTCAATCCGCTGAATAATGGTGGGTGGGAAGTGCTCAAACACCCAAGCTACCAGGAGGGAAGAACAACCGCTCATCTGCTTGGTCTTCCTCCGTGAGGCATGACCAAGTGCATCATACAGTGTAGCTAGTGCAATGGCGCCCCACGCATACTCTGACACCCGATCAAGGTGCTGCAGCATGCCGATCCAATGGACAGAAGTGTAGTGTCCTCCACTCTTGTTCGCAAACAAGGTCGAGCCGAGGAGGTGAAGTAGCCACATCCGTGCTGCATGGTCATGCCGATGCTCTAAAGTACAACAAAGAAACCATTAATCATTTAATTCACATATAATAGTTGCAAATAAATTAAGTATACAGTACAACTAACCAGCAAGAGCCTTAGTGTAAAGAGTCTGCAAGAACCCGAACCGCAAGCCAATGGTCTTCACCGCCTTAAACTCCATGATGTAGTCCGTGGCTACCCCTCCTAAGAGCAGAACACAGGTCTCCGCTGCCTGTTCTCTGCTGGCCTGTCCGGGAGTATAAAACCTATCACCCATCGGCAAATGAAGTATAGATGACACGTCATCCAGGGTGATGGTCATCTCCCCGAATGGCATGCAGAAGCTGCTGGTATCCTCATGCCATCTCTCGACGAGGGCAGATAGAAGGGGTGTGTCTATCTCCGGATAGGTGCAACTGAAGAGCGGATAGAGTCCGGTCCCCTCCACACGCTGACGAACAGCGCTCATATCGTCTCCCTCGCCCTCACATGTCAGCTTTGCCAGCTTCATCCCAGCGCTGGCAAACTTCAACACACCTCTATCGGGGTAACGCGGGTCGGTGCCTATAATATGATGCCACAGACACGGCGCAACGTGATGTGGGTAACGGACCAACAGTGACAGATCATCAGGCCCCCTGGAAACGGTGCCTCTGTCTGGACTGGCACCTCATCCCGTCGTGCTCCAGCATCACCCTCAAGCTCCACACCAACCTCAGGCTCCACATCAACCGGAAGCTCCACATCAGCCTCATGCTCCACATCAACCTCATGCTCACTCTCTGCCGAACTCTGAGGAGTCATCTGACGAGAAGGCGGAGAAGGCTCGGGAGTCGTCTGACGAGAAGGCTCAGGAATCATCTCACAAGGGTCTCGACGCTCCTCATTTGATGTCCCATCAACATCCTGGTCCTCACCAAATCTGCCTCTGACTCTACGAAAAGAAGCATGCAGCCGTCTGTGGCGATCCTCAACATCATCAGGGGCTGTGTGGCGATCCTCAACATCCTCCGTGGCATCATGGGAGCTCCCAGCAACATGTGATTTCCTGCGCCCTTGGCTCTTCCTCTTAGCCATTTATGAAAAAATAATACTCATCAGATAATTGTAAAAGTACCAATTGATGAGCTTTATAACTGAATATTCATGCAATCAGCAAGAGATATGTACCAAGACAGATTATCAAGTATGTTGAGGATGTTTAGATCAACTTTTCTTTAAACATGATCAATAGTAAAAGAAACAATCAGAAGTGGAACAATGCAAGCATACTATATAAATCTGGTTGGAGAAAAGGCTTTTAGGGAGCATAATGAAATCAGATAGTGGGGTGAATCATTTCCAATGGTTAACTTCTTCATACAGTGTATGGTAGGATAGACATCCTCATGATTTGTGAGAGAACCTTTGCCTTCTTATTCAGCTAATTTCTCATGGATATTTTTCACATCTTATCTGTATATTCCTTCACTACACTAAATAAGATAAATTCAGGCAAACAGCATAATTATTAGCCCCCTCACAATGCAAAGATATCTTCATAAATTTATTAGCATCTAGCTTTATGCTTCACCGAAATCAGCAATTAGCCCAGAGCAAGCCAAACACAACTATTTTTTCCTCAACTTGCTTTCTATGAAAACTGTATGTGAAGTACATTGTACCACAAACAAAGGATGCATAATTTACACAGCTTCACTAACTTTTACAACACAGCAGGGGACACTAGGCTGCTTAAGAAACTAATGTAATTAGTGGACACACAGAAGGAAATATAATCAATTTGTGAGAATGCCAATTTATATAACAATAAGGGAAAAGAAGTAGCTTATTTGTACAGCTATGGGAGAATGGACTTATTGGAGCTTAACTAGATAACTTGTGGGTTTCCATTGTTATCAATAGCATGGCATATCTATCTTAGAATCTAACTTCTTTCATTTGTTTTAACACTATAGAAAGGAGGGGGAAAATATTTTGAACAACTAGTGTATAATACAGTAATATACTGGACCTGGAACGCGTGTTGAGACCTAAATATCTACCTATACCAACAGACATCCTCCCACAATATTTCTTACTGGTTTCTTAGTCTATTGGCTATCAATTTCTTGATTAAATATCTTTTGAACACCCTCTCTATTTTTCACTCAGTCTTCACTCCTTGCATATCCCAACAGTTTACCATAGCATAACTCTTTTCTTACTATGCCACTCCATTATCATTTGAAATATCTAAGTTTCATGATCTCATTCTTTTGTATTAAATTTTACAGAGACAATTTCAAACAAAGGTAAAAACTGGAATGAAAAACTGGAGTTTCAGCCCTGTAATTAGGCTTTCAACAAACTTTCTTTCTAAAATATCTCATATTTCAAAAATATATATCCAACCTAACTTACAACTTGCTAACAACAATAAAGATATAGCAGAGGGGAATTTATAGCAACAAGTTACAAAAAAATCCAGCAATATAGCAACAATCATTAATATAGCAGCAACCTATGTAACCTGAAAAGAGTAATGGTTATTTATATAGCAGCAACCTATATAGCAGCAAAAGTTAGCAGCAACCTAGTAATGGTTATTTATATAGCAGCAACCTATATAGCAGCAACCTATAGCAACAACTTCCTATATTTATTGTTCCACAGCTACCATTTCATGCAAATCAAAAGTTATGCTAGAAAAGAGTAATGGTTCTGTCTCAATTATTCATGAGATTGAGAGTAAGTGTACCTGAAACAAGTTCTCCCTTTGTGCTCAATCAAATCTTTTTGCTCAAGTTCTTAAGTTCAGAGGGGAATTTCACAGTTTCAACTGCTTGACTATCAAAAAAAACTAATGGATCAATGTTAAGAAAATTAATGCAAACATGGTAGATAACAGGTGAGAAAATGCAGCTTCCAGAACTCAAAACTCCAAAACTCAGGGTAGATAACAAACAGTGAAAGGGATGTGAATTTCAATTCGTTCTGGGGTGTGAAAACATGGTGCTCGTACATGAATTTCAATCGTTTTTCATATCAAACATGAATTAGTATAGGATTCTCCACAATAAACCCTAATACCCTAATACCAAACCGCACCCAACGAATCGAATCCGTAACCCTAAAAACAAGATGATGATGAATGAAGGGAGAGCTCTGATGATGATGAAGATGAACGAAGATTACCTCTATTGCGGAATCCCAGTTCCAGTTGACGAAGAAGATGATGAAGGCAGAGCTCTGATAGAGGGCTTCGGAAATGGAAGTTCAAGAATGGTTTCGGAATGAAATGGGAAATGAGCTCGTGTTTTGATTTAATAATAACATCCTTCGGAACTTTATTATCCGGAGCATATCGGAATTGAGCAATCCGAAGTACATCGGAAATGGTTAGTCCGAACTAAAACACGGAGGGGCATAATAGTATTTCCCCACTTTTAAGTGGGGTGGCATTTCTAAGCCCTGGGGTGCCAAATCCAGGGCTCGAAATGACACCCCACTTAAAATATATTTCGGAAACTTAATTTCCGAAGTATTTTCTTACTCAAAAGTGAGATGTTATGTTGTATTTTGCACTACTAAGTATGTAAATTTCGGAATATTAAATTCCGAAATAATTCGGAATATAAAAATCCGAAAATTGGGGGTGTGAAATCTAAGTAGTGGAGTGGGAAATCCTCCTCTCGGAATTAAGTGATGTCTTATCATTATCAGCGTTTTGCTTAATCTGGGTTGGAATGTTACAATGAGCCATGGAATCATATTAAATCTAATCAGTGACTTATATACAATGAGCAACAGTTCTAGTTAATAATTTTCAGAGATACCCATAGAAAAAATGTTACAATGACCCATGGAAAAAATGTTATAATTTTCGGAGACAACTAGTTAATAACGCTGGCTATATCTAACATAATGGTAAGCGTGAGCCCCATGAATTTTCTGAAGTGTCGAGCTGCTGACATCTTTTCATTGTTGATCGCCTCAAGTTCAGCTTTTGCTTCTCTGCCTTTTCCCTCACTAGGTATAGTGTCTTTTGAGTCTTGGCTGAAGCCATCCGTTGTTTTCTCTCAAGCTCGTTCTGCAATCACCATAAAAAACCAACATGAATTCATCTACTTTGATTGTGTTGTTTCAAACTTGTAAAAATTGCTCTTTCAAAACTCATGCTTCAAACTCAGAATCATCCATGCCAAAATATATAGATTATGAAAAAAATCAGGTATGTCAGCTCATACTGCCAAACCTCATGTTAGCAGTTAACAATAGGATTTTCAGTTAACAAGATTAGATGATTCATTCTTCACTGCAGCTAAGAATTCTGTAATTTTTTATTACTGCCCCATGAGCTACCAATATTAGTAAAAATCAGGTAAACAACATCATACAGCCTATATTCCTCATGTTAAACTTGTGCTACCCCAGCCTATTTTGTAATTTTCTATCACTGAGCTACCAATACTACAGAAGTTTTCTGCTTTATTTCTCTATGCTCTTAACAAACTTACTTTTGAGAAATAACATTACAAATCTATTATGAAAAAGATGGAATAAGTTGCATTTATACCTGAACTTTATCCATTTTTTCCATGGCTTTTCTTGTTTGCTGCATTTCCCAATCATCTATAGCTTCTTCCTTTCTTCTCATCCTAGCACAGATAAGTAATCAAACTAAGCCTCTTAGTCCCTCAATCACACACAAACAAAACAAACACTTCAAGAGAGAGGTTTTAGAAGAGTTGTATATGCTTTCCTCTTACCTGTGCATAAGCTCAACATGCTTGGCCTTCCTGCGAGCCTCTCTCTCAGCTTCCTGTTCCTTCCTTCTGACTTCATCTAAGAACTCTTCATAAGGTCTAGGCCTCCTCACAAACCGCCTTCGATCATTGCTTCCGAATCTGAAAGCTTCATACTTGCTATTCATGCAGTTGAAGTCGGTTTCGCCATGGAAAACAGGACTCTCTTCTCTAATTGAGGGCAATTTCAGGTTGTAAAGCTCATTTTCAGGAACCTTATGGAACTTTTTGCACACTGCTGAGATTCTCAAGTCTTCTTCGTCAGGGTTGTCTTTTCTCCTCAAATCAACAGTTTCTGATGAAACAGAAATAACTAGAAATTTAGAATCAAGAACAGAAATCAATTATAAATAGAAATGAGTTACTATGATGTAGACATGGTAAACCTGTAAACTGGTCATAGTTGTGGGATCTACAGAACTTGTTGGCATGTTCCAACCATTCATCAATCTCAGAGAAGCAAATGGAGCATGCATTGTTGTTGTCAACGCCAAACTCCTTAATTAGATTTCACAACGAAATTGATTAAAAGTGTCAGTTCTTTTATGTTCAATCAAGAAATTACATGCATATAATCAAAATAATGTCAGAATGAAGAAAGAACTGAGACTCAAAAGAACAAGTGATTCACAACCAAATTGATTAAGTGTTAGTTCTTCTATGTTCGACGATCAAGAACACTACATCAACATATTGAACTAATTTCCATGGAATTACATGCATGCATATATGAAAAGTGTGAAAGAACAGAGACTCAATGACAAGGAACAATTGATTCTAGTGATGCATGGGATGGAAGTGGAGAATGCACGAAAATGTCAGAATGCAAGAAACTACATGCATATATGAATTTTTTTAGAATGATGAAAGAACAGAGACTCCATGAACCAAGTTCTTGAGAGAATGTATATGTACCTGGGTTCTTGGAGTGGAGAATTCGGTGGCGTTGTCTGAGGAGATGACAGTGTGTTGGTGAGGGTGGCGTCTGGTGTGGAGAGAGGGAGATCCTGGCAAAGCGGTGATGAGAGAACTCATGCTCCATGGTGTTGCTGTGTGCTCAACGTGAGAATCCATCATCTTCTTCTTCTTCTTCTTGTCAGAGTTTGTTAACCAAGAAGATGAAGAAGAAGAAGAAGAAGAAACAGAGTTGTTGGAGCAAGAAACTCTCTGGTTTTTCTTGGCTCTGTGATTCAATGGCATTAGCGAGTGAGTTTACACATTTCAAGCCATTTTGAAGAGTGTTATATTTCTATTTCTATTCTTCATTTTATAGATAGTTAATATATGAGGCAATGGAAAATCAAAAGACCTTACATGTATTTTTTTTGAACTAGACCTTACATGTTAAATCAATAAAAATAATAAAAAGATTAAATATCTTTCTTTTTTTTGGTACAAATAAAAAAAAAAACAACTAAACTAGCTAACTACATCCCGACAAAGTAAGAGCACCACAGCGGAAGGTGGGAACCTCCAAGCTTTCCAATCCTCGCTTGCATTAAGCGCAAGTTTAGCCAAAGCATCTGCCACTGCGTTCCGATCTCGATTAACAAGTAGGAATCTTTGACTTTTTATAGAAGAATCAAAGTAGGTTTCTATAAAAATAAATCTTTATAGCAATCAATCATTAGGAATTTTGTTTGTTTGCAATAAGTTCATTTGTCAATATGGTGTGTTGGTTTAAAAAGTTCAATTGCATTTAGGTGTTAGTGAACTAGCGACAGTTTAAACCGTCTCTAAAGCTTTTAAAATGACCGCTAAAATTTAGTGATGGTTCCAACTGCAACCGATCCAATCCCGATTTTTTTATGACTATGAGTGTTTGATCCCGAATTTTATGTTATTAATTATTTTAAAATCACTCAAAATTTGATTAATAATTAAAATTAATTTATGTTGATATTTATTTTTTATATTTGAGAATTGAATATGTTAGAATTAGTAATTAAGATAAAATATTATTAATAACGAATTAATATTGTTATTAATGTGAAGGTCAAGTCAATTGAAATTTTACTATTGTTATTAATATTATAATAATTATTGTTGTTATTTTTCTTTAAATTTTTTCCCCAAGTTGTAATTAATAATTAGAACTAAAATAATATAACATTTAATTCTAAATATGAGAACTTGAATTTTTTTTACAATTATTAGTAAGTAATTTAATGAATAATATAAAATACTATTAATAACTAAATAATCATGATCTTAATGTAAATCTTAAGTCAATTTTACTTTATTTATTACTATATTTATTATTTATAATTTTTTCTGATTAATAATTATAATTTAAATAATATAAATATTTATTATAAAATATAAGGAATTTTAAAGTTTAACAATTATTATGCATTTCATTTCACATTTCAAAAAAAAAGTTTAACAATTATTATGTAATATGATGAGTCAAATGAAAAGTTATTAATGACTAATTAATATTGTTATTAATGAATACGTCAAGTAACTTTACTAGCAAATTGTAATATAACGAGTCAAATAAAAATTTATTAATGATTAATTAATATTGTTATTAATGAATATGTCAAGTCAACTTTACTTACATATATAGCTTAAAGGTTAAGAAAACGAAACTGAGGGCACTATAAAGTCTGGAAGGTTGGGTATCCAAAGTGGAATGTGAAAATTAGGGTTTAGGTTTTCGTATATCAAAAAATTCAAATCCATCCAAATCCATGAAGTTCTTCACGGGAAGCCATGGCAAGATTTCTGTCAAGATTTCTGAAGGAAGAATGGGAACAAGCTTAGCAGTATTCATGGTTTTGGGAAGAAAACTTACCATGTTAGGGTTCAGGGTCTCTTTGATTCAATAAGTTTTCTTCTCACAAACCATGGAAGTTGTTAGCTTGTTACCGTTCTTTCTTTAGAACTCCTAATAGAAATCTTGCTATGGCTTCCCATGGAGACCCTCATGCAATTATGGTGTGTTTCAAAGTCATGGAAATCACCCATCTTTGAAGATAAAGACTTCGGGAAACTACACCTAAAGACATCGGAAACTACTCCGGTCAATTTCTTAATTTTTATCCTGATTTGCTATATTGTATTAATTTTTCCTTATTATTTTATGCTTTTTGAATTATATATTTGGTTTGGATTGTTGGTTATTTTATGTTAAAGTAGATTTTTTATTTTTACTTATTTTACGTTGATTTAACCAGTCTCGTATTTAAGGTGGATAAGGATTGCTCTTATTTTTAGATGATCTTTTAAAGTTTAGAGCAGCTTTTGTAGCTAGTTTTCTCTAGAGATTGAAGATGAGAGAGTCCTAGCACACGTCTTGGAGCTTGAAGACATTTTTTATCTTGAATTTATCATTGGATTATGGAAGCCATGCTTGGCTAAATATCTTATGTACTTGCGGTTTTTTATGAATTCTTTTGATCTTATATTTTGAATTACCTTTGTACTCATGAAGTTTTAGTTTTATCTATGAATTTCTCATATTTTATTATTGATCCTAATGCGTAAGGATTATTTTGCTAATTTGTAGAGATTGAGATATCGATAGGAAGTAGAGAACCGATGAGAAATTAAGTATAACGCTTACGTCTTAGAGATAATTGTAAGTTTCAATTGTGTTGGATAGTAACTAAAAACGTTAATTCTCTAATTGAACTCGCCTATCAACTAAGAGATTACTTTTAGCAGTTTGATCGGATGTTTTGCGTAGTTAAGAGATTGTTACGTACAAATTTTGGCAAATATCATACATAAGCTAGATAAGTCATGATTCAATTGGTCTTTTAGGAGCATAAGTTAGATTCATGAAACCGTACCCCAAGTACTATCCCTTTGAACCTTTTCTATTCATCACAGACGTTCTTTAGAATTACAACTTTGATTTTTCTTTCATTCACAACATCTCTTTTTCACCCAAACCTTTGTAATGAAGTCTTTTTAATAATTTATTAGGTGGAATTAATTTAGGCAACCTTAGTCCTTGAGTTCGATATCTTTTGTTACTACATAACGAATTAGTGCACTTGGTCATCAGCTATCATGTGGCTTTTGTGATCTTGACATCATGGGAAAGTTTCGGGTCCGACTTTAGAACTCGGCCACACGCTTGAGATCCAACAAGTCACCAACCATTTGAAACGATGCCAACAACATGAGCTTTGGGTCCAGATATAATGATTCACGTGACACTTACAAGGTGAGTTCATTGTCCAATCCAATCTTTGAGAATATAAGTTTAGTCTTTAATATGAATATGATGTTTCATCGGGTCAAGTCTATTCCGTCTTCAAAATACCTTGAAGAATATTTTGATCATAACAAATAGAGAAGAAATTAGTGTACAGATAAGTGAATCTAATTTGTGTAAAGAAATGAAAATTTAAAAATTAGATAATTTGTGTAATGAAATGAAAATTTTAAAATTAGACAATTTTCATTATTATTCAAGGCAGACACATAATCCTTTGGGTTAATTTTTATTATGTCCTCTTTGTAAGGTGGTGGTGCTTTCAAATTATTATTGCAACCAAGGAGAGCGGAAATCGGAGACAATGGTTCATTGCATGAGTATTGATAGTTCTTGGAGAAATATTTTGAGCGACCTTGTTTCCCATTTTGGCTAAAGCAAATTCATGGACATATTTCAAGTGGCTGTATTAATTGGTTAGCAGTTAACGAGCTGAAATGTGTCAAGAAGTTTGTGATTGTTTCATTTGACATGTGTAAGGATGCATATAGGTCTTTTATTCATACTAATGAAGGTACTAGTCAGCTGCTTAACCTCGGGGTTTTGGAGAATTGTTTGTGTCTTTTTCATATCAAAAGAGAACTCATTTTATTGTGTGGTTAATGGGAGAGTATGAAGTTTGACAGTCTTAGACTGAATGGTAAATGTACAATATAAGAGATGAAAATGTGAAATATGTTCAAATTCCTAACAACAACATTTGGTCGCATGCTATTGGTTATGTACCAAGTCTAGTTTTACCGTGTTAAGATTAAGCTCCCCCGATAATGACAATATGTTTTTTGAATTTTGATTAATTATGCAAGTGGTGATTAATATTGGTGGTTCATTAGCTACATTAATAATAGTTAGATTACAATTGATTAATTTTGTAAAATAAATGTAAAATTTAAAACTAAATATAGTTAGATATTCAACTCGTGCTTATCAAAGTATGATTCATTATAGATGTGGGGGGGTCCGAATAACAACTCCCTATTACTTATTACGAACCAATTCCTTGACGAAAGTTACGAATTCATTGACAACCATTTGATTTGTTTATCAATCTAAATATGAATGGCCATTAATTGCCATGCTTTTTTTCAAAGATGAGAATTACCTATTCTTAGAGCATCTACATCCATCATACTCACTAAAATATCTACACTTCATTTTTTATAATTTCCCATAATGCTACATTATCTACATCACTTTACTAACTTTTTACTTCAACGCAACAACTCTTAAAAGTTTTTATAGTGGATCCCACCATCAACATCACATTTGTATATATTTTAATTGTAGGTGCTTGTAATAAATACAAGCTCACTTTTCAGGTCTGGTGTAGAGTATATATTCTCACATACTCATCTTTGTCATGTTGGAATTGAATATGTACTTCAATGGTAATAGATACTCATATGAGTATGTATTTAACATTAGATACTACCATTGGAGATGTTCTTACAGTTCGTTTCATCATGTGTAACATCACTGTTTTCCGAAGAAAAAAAAAAGAGTTTGCTTATCCTCAACTTTTCACAATATTCAAGATTAACCACTAAAGTAAAGCAATTTAAAAGTTCGATGAAATTTAATTATCTTTTAAAACAATTTATATTCTCAAAGATATATCTATCTCCAAAAGGATTGGACATTGAATTTTTAACTCACCTTATAAGTGCCATGTGAATTATATAGCCGAACCCAAACCTCCTGCACTTGTCAATACTAAAGGTTGGTGATTTCTCGGATTCCAAAGTTGGACCCAGATTGTTACCATAGTGCCAAAATCAAAATCATAAAAGTTTCCCGGACCCAAGCAGACCAAGCCTTACATGACCGATCATGGATGATGGCTCCTTGAGCCACAAACTCACGAGACAAGGAGCTACGACGCATGTGTATGCGTCGTCTTCTTCTTTTAAGGTGAGGAGTACGTGCTTGTTTTTTGGAAATCTTTTAAGGATCAGTTTCACGAAACTTGAAAACATGTGTGAATTGCATGAGAGTTTTCACTGGAAGCCACGACAAGATTTCTATCAAGAGTTTCGCAGGGAGAACAATGGAAGCAAACTCGACATATTTTGGTACACTTTTTTATTGTTGTGAGAAGGAAATTGTTTGAATCAAAGAGGCTCACGAAACAACATTATAGAGAACTTACTGATCACAAATCATATGTTCTCAACGGATTTAGATATTTTAATGTACTAACTCTATTTCCTAAGTGCCCCTTTATTTTATGAAGCATTAATAAGAAAATTAATTATGATTCAAGTTTAAAAAAAATTAAATTCATTAAAGAATATTCTATATTATTAATATATATCATTATTAAAATATTCAATTGCAAAATACAACCATCATAACATTTATAATCAATAATAACTTAACAATGTAGGTCAACGGATAAGTAGACAAGCTAAATCTTTGTAAAAGTGATGACATAAGTTCGAGAAATTTGGACAAAATACCACAGCTTTTCAAACGGGTTTTAATACAAAAAACTAACATAGTTTTTATTAATATTAAACTATTTAGTGATGATATTAACTAATTTTTGCTTGAGTTCAAATACTCAAAATGTATTTCATAGTATAGTATTTAACAACAAATTGTAAAAATTATGAACTCTACCTCTTTCCATGCCAAATAAAAACTCCTAAGTTGAGTATCATTATGATGCAACTTAAAGGGGCCTAAAGAAGAGAAAAAGGGCATGACTTGTAACTCCCTATTGATACTTCCCCAATATGACATCAGAGCTTGTTGAAATTTACATCCAAAAAGAATCAAACCATCCACTTTGAGCAAATAAAGAAAGAACAAAATAAGCGAAAGAATTTGGAGGAAAAAAAAAACCTCAAGGGGTAAGGATGATACTAACTGAGCGTGCTGCTAGGAGCCTCAGGTTAAATGGCTTTTCTCTGTATCAATAACTAAAACAACTGCAGCTGATGTACTGAATTTCAAATTAATCTTTGCAGAGGATGTAGCAGCTTTTCCTGCATCTTCTAGACATCATTGTGAACTAGATTGGAGTTCTCAGGTTGATTATCCAAGGGCATGTATTGGGCCATAATTGCCCTTATTTCAGAATCCATATATCTCTGCACAAAAGTGGTTTCTCTTTTAATTTAAACAATTTTAGGATGTCAATGCCTAAATAAATAACACCTGTTAATAATCTCCAATTTTTACTGTTATATTGAATTTTTAAGTATTAAGTACTCCCTCCGTTCCTAAATATAAGACCTAGTTTCAAAATTTTGAAGTTCCTAAATATAAGACCTAGTTACAATAATCTAACAAAAGGTTTTGTACTCTTCCATTTTTACCCTCCACATTAATTACTTGTTTTCAATTCCAAAGTTACCACCTACCATTAATTACTACTATGACTTTTGGGATATCAATGGTGAGTGCATAAATTCTGAACTTTTCTTTTCTTCTTCACACAATATTCATCTTTTCTTCTCCCCTTTCATCTTTTCTTCTCCTGTTTTCTTCTCCATTGTTAAAAGAGCATGAAGTTCAAAAAGGACTTATGTTTAAATGGGAACTGGAAACGGTTTGGTTTAGTTTGGAGGAAATGTATAATTGTTTTAATTTAGTTTGGTGGGAACCAAATTTAGTTTAAGTTAGTTTGGTGGGAACAAAAAAAAATTCGTTGTTCAAATGACAGAGAGAAAAGGAAGCGTTTCTTTACCGGTTGAACAATTAAGTATAGTAAAATGATTTTTTTTTTTGAAATCAATAAGTATAATAAGTATATAAATGCAATGATTAGTAGTGAGAGAAAATAACAAAGGGTAAATAAGGAAGAATGGATGCATTTTTAAAAAATCAATACACTAATTAGTCACATTAAATACTTCCTTAATAAGCGCAATTTTTTGGAATAGGTCTTATATTTAGGAACGGAGGGAGTATTAACTAATGTTAGTTGGCAACTAAGGATAAATATTTTCACACTTCAATTTTTTTTCACTCCACACCTTTTCTTTTCTCATCTATTATTTTGATTGTATCTCCCTCTCATTGCCATCACATTCACATTAAAGGGATGTAGAAGGAATGCAAAGTGCATGAATTGACATAATTGAGTTCTGCAGTGTAATAAAATTATAAAAGCATTTAGAAAGTATGGATAACTAACCATACATAGCCATCTGTCATCATTTTAATTAAAGAAGTATGAAGCTTGTAGTTTTTTTCAGTTATTGGAAGGGGATTAATACTTGAACATTAATTCATTTTTCTCTACATCTGTCCTATGGATCTTTTTTTGGGTCAAAGCCACACTGTTCAAGGACAAAACATTGAGTCAACAAGAATCATACCTGGATTCTGTACTTGTAAAATGCATACCCTCCAGCGCCAGCCATAGCCAAGATAATAAAAACCATCCAAACAAAGCCCCCGCTAGACACTGAAGCCGCATATTTGCCTGCACTTGTAAGATATCACAAAAATGAAAAATAACTCAATAGCTCTTTTCAAAGTGTCAATAGCTATGCAAGGAGTATCATCATAGATAATTAGAAAGCCCATAACAAAATTTAGAAAACTTAATAAACTACATATAGGATACATATAATATTAAACCCAGGTAGCTATGTAAAGAGTATTATTGAGTGCAGTATGAGCATTATTGAGGCAAACTGCAAAGTGATGTTTTTATTGAAGAGTCATTCATTAAATTAAATGATCACACAAAATCTTCCTATTCAGTAAGGTAGACTCCAAAATGGCATACAAAAAGAGTTAGAAAAACTGGAAAAACAAACTCACCAATACAAATGTCATTTTCTCGATTGTAGAACAAACCATTACTGCATGTGCATTCATAACTCCCCCAGGTATTTTTGCAGCTGCACTCTGGGCACTGGCAGGCCAATTTCTCTCTGCACTCATCCACATCTGCAACATGATAAAGACATGAAGCCTATATCAAATTTGTAGAATAGCTACCAGAATGGTTAATTACTACCTCAGGATCAAATTCAACTATTCTTTAGAAGTTCTGTCTCTCAGCATGCTCGGATATATGGTGGAAAACACGGTGAAGCTAAAATCACGGTGGACAGCCACAAAAGCCAAGACAAGTTGCTTCTATCTATCACCGTGGTTTTCTACCATGTATCCAAACATGCGTTCTGGTGTATCTGTCATGCACACGATTCTATAATAGTTCAAACAGATTCAGGATGGTAGATTACCTTCACAGTTGTGGACTCCATCACCCCTGAATCCAGGTGGACACTTGCAACCGTTTGTGTGGTCATCCTGTATTATCAATTAAGAAACAAGGATACAGAGAATAATCAATATCTAACATTGAAAAAGGAAAGAAAAAGAAAAGGAGCATAAGTGCAAAAGCATGTAAAAGGATGCAAAGGACCCGACTACTTACAATACAAGCAGAGTAAGCCCTGCCACCTCTGGCTCCTTTCCAACAACCTCCATTGTTGATTGCACACCTCAAGGCTCCTGAAGCTGTTCACATGCAAATGTGACTTTATATTTTACATTTACAGTATACTAAATATTTTGAAATTTATATAATGGAGATGAAGCAATTCATCTAAAATTCAAGTTTAAGTTTACCTTCACAGTGGGTATATCCATCACCCACAAATTTCACATTTTGTACAATAGGGCATTCACATACTCTTCCTCGGAAAGTGTCCTATAATTAGGAAAATGATTAATACCAATAAAAGTTTCATGGAAATGTGACAGAATTGAGTAAATCAAATACCCTGCAAGCAGTAATATTTGCAGATTTGTCCTGCCAACAACCACCATTGTTTTCCAAACATTCGTTTGTTTCCATGTCTGCAAAGAGTAATCAAAGGTACATCATATCATTTCCTGAAGAAGGAAGGACAAAACACATACCATGCCAAGGGCTGCTTTCAAAAGGAATATAACTAAAGATGCAGAAAAGATTTAATTTCCATAGGATGTTTAGGAAGGAGGTTTAGGACAACAATAACAAAAGTCTTATCTTATTACTGAGGTCGACTATATAGATCACTCACACCATTGTGCTCGATCAAAAACTAAGTTTTGTGAGTTATTATTTACCCTAAGGTCGCCTTTAATAATATCTTCCAACATTCTTTTTAGCTTCCCTTTACCGCTCATTACAGGACTAAGAACCATGTTATCAGGGTATGTAGGGAGAAAAGAAAAATAAAAGGAATTGAAATTAGGACCTGGAGTTAAACAAATGGAAGGCTCAGTAGTCTCTTGGAAACTTGCACAGAGTGCCTTCAGGACTGCTGCTTTTGACAGCTTACCTAAAAACGGTTAAAGCAAAACTTTTACAGAAGAACATTGTTAATTATCAATCAAGATATCTAGAAATGCTTTGTCTCAAACCTCTATACTGTCTGTTGTTCATAACAAGAGTGGGTAATATAGTAACATCACCACGAGAGCCTTTTCCAATCTGTACCGAAGTAGAAGCAAAATGCAATAAAATCATAAAACAACATAATGGCCAAATTTAAGAAAAAGAATATGCCTAAAAGAATAGTATAAATAGTTTTTACTTATGGAAGACTAACCTGTGCATCCTGTTCAGCCTTAAGAACAGGATTGTCAACATCTGCTTGAGGATCCCCAATACAGTCTTTAATCTTCTTTAAATCAACAGCTGCCATGTAAACGAGGAAAAAATCAAAAGGCATATCTCAACATAGATAACAAATGAGAAGTTGATGAAAAAGAGTATAGCTATGAGTGTGATTTGAATTATTATGCTTGGTTTGAGAGCCATGGTAATGATATTTCTACCAAGGAAGATTTAAATTTGTTCTTGTTCCATGTATACATCAAAGCTTTATCATTTAAAAAGACAGTGAAACTCCTCAAGATTTGACAATAATTTCATTATTATAGTATGTTTGAATCAACTTATTTTTCCTCATAATTAATTCTGAAACCCTAAAGTTATTCACAGCCGCTTCTCCCTATAATTGATTCTAACTGTTGAATCAGCTGTAGAAATATTTTCAAACATGCCTTATGTTGTGCCTGGATTATAGGATGTTTGGATCAACATATTTTTTTAAACTCAAATTATGAAACCTAGAAGCTATTC
The DNA here is from genome assembly GCF_012489685.1 of Lotus japonicus. Classification (NCBI taxonomy): domain Eukaryota; kingdom Viridiplantae; phylum Streptophyta; class Magnoliopsida; order Fabales; family Fabaceae; genus Lotus; species Lotus japonicus. The sequence continues at coordinate 5,344,533 of NC_080043.1, forward strand.
ATAGATTCTTCTCCCTAGATAAATTTTGGTTTTAGAATCAATTGGAGAAGCATTTTCAAACATGAACTAAAAGCATTAAATCATTTTTCTTGCTGCTTACATTTGTGAAGTTCTGTTAGGCACTATAAAATAAACACCAAAGAAAAAGGCAAGCCTCCTACAAAGTGTATGCAAATTAGAGACATGAAGTATCTGACCTACCAAGTGATTTAATAACTTGATCCGAGCATTCTTCAGTGTACTTATTGTCTCTCATCGGGCAACGAATTGAAAAATCAGTCACATAGTCCCACCATTGCCAAGGTTTTCCACTTTCATTTGCCACTTTAAAGAAGCAAGCTTGCCGTAAATTTTGAACAACAACATCTTTGCCCTCATACCCTCTACTGAAATCTTGTTCAGGATCCGGCGAGCAGTACCTCCCATTGTTTATGCACTGAGACTTGCACTGTTGGCTCAAGATAAATGCTTCTGGGCAATACCAAGTTATGTAGTGAGGGGTGAACTTAGTGAACCCCTTTTTCTCAAGCAGTTGAGCTGCACCCTTAAAACTCTTCACAAAGTTGATCTCATTCTCACACTTTGGTCCACACTCATCATTGCTACTTGTCCAAAACTCGTACTCTACTCTCTCATCAGGGTGTGGAAGAGCCTCTCGCCAATCGAGATTTACGTTAACCATTGCTCCATTAGAGAGAGCCGATTTGATGCTATCACCTAGTGCTTTGCTGATAAGAGCAGAAGGGATGTTAATCTTTTCAATGTAATCATCATCTTTTTCACCATTCCCTTCTTCAGGAGTGTCCATGGTGATCAAGGGCTCTATCCTATCATCTGCAACAAGAATAGCTGCTGCTCCACCGTTCTGAGCATTCCAAGCCTTTAAAGTGAAGAAGCAATCTACCAAATAGAAAGTTAACAGATTTGAGCCTTTTCATTGGGAAATTTCTAGCAAACTAATGACATAATCATTGTGTCTCTGTCTCCAATCACCACACAATAAGTGATGAAAAAAAGGTACTAGAATTTCACAAAATCTTGTGCAGCATGTTCCATTGAGAATGTTACCCCATAATGTCATGCCATAATGTGCATAAAAGAAAAGAAAGTGGCAATGCATAAAATATTCAAAAAACTGAGGAGTTTTAAATGACTAATTGATACCTCCTCGATCAACAAGAACAAAGGCAGGGAAGCCTCCAGGCTTGGAACTCAAGGCATCTGTACCATCAAATTTGCTGCATCCATTCTGATTCAACTTTGGGAATACCACAGTCCCAATCATGGTTCCACCATACTTTGGAACTCCAAAATTCCCAATGGCACATTCATATATGCCTCTCAATGATTTCGGAGAAGTGATTTTCAAATTGTTTTTCTCCACTACAAATCTGGCCACACAAGATCCACAAAGGAAAATCCATACACACCACAAAATACTTAGCTTTGTCCTCCTCATTTTCATGTGACACCACTCTTCTACTTGGAAATCGAAATCGAAAGATCTCAATCTCAACCTTGTTTTTATTGGTTCAGTTTGCAACAAAACTATAATTCAGACAGCATTGAATGAAGCACTGTCTGGAATAAATGAAGAGCTTAGCTTAGTGTAATGCTAATTACTGCTGAGGAACAAAACCCAGATTTGGAAAATGAAAATTAAGGCAAAAAACAATGGCTTTTGTGGTTAATGCGTTGGAGAAGAGAAAATCATCTAAAACCAAAACCAAAAGGCGGAAGAAATGGACAATGGGGTGGACGTGTTAGTTGCATTCAACGGTAATTGTGATTTTTTTTTTTGATTTATAATTCAATTATAAATTTAATACTAATTAACAAATCAAATCATGGTATAAAAATTTCATAAATCTAATACTCTATTCATTTCTAATTATATTTATTTATGTTTTCCACCTTTTAACCGCCACAAAATGGGTGTCTAAACACTACGTAATGGTATGTCCATCAATGTTGCTCTTAGTAAAACCACACTTATCAAGAAAGAAACATGTAATGAGATTAATCAATGTCTTGATTTTAATAAAGTGTATACAATCTTCTACATTTAGTCGTCATTTACCATCAATTAATGTATTATGTAGTGTTTAAAAGAATTAATTACGCGTGGTTGTTAAAATTTTGGAAATTATAAAATTTTAATAAATAGAAGGGTATATATGGAAAAGAGAAAAGGAACACTAAATTATGATAAATAGGAATGAAGAGAGTAATATCTTATTTAATTTTTTAAAAAGAATAATAAATATTTTTTTTAATTAACAAGTACAGCACCTTCGACAAGTATGGCATTTTTTTTTTTGATAAGCCAGACAAGTATGGCATTAACACAGAGATCATACAATGCAAACCATGTTGGCACTTTTGATGGAGGCAAATGACTTTCAAAAAGAAAATTAAGTCATTAGGTCCACAAATCTTGACTCTAATTTTGGTTTCTGTCTATATTTTTCACAACAAATTAACCATTTCTTCTCTACATAAACGAACTAACAAACGTCATTTGTTGGAGAATTTTTTTTCTTGTAAAGCAATTCTGTTGCATGAAACTACCAAACTAATGAAACAAACCACTTCAGGTTAGAAATTTTATCATAAATAGGAATGGGGAGATAGTAATCTCTTATTTACTTTTGAAGATAAGACTTCCAGAAAATTTGAATTCTTACTATAAATACTCAACCTGTAAATCTCACGCTCGTTGTTAATAGAAGATAAGATTTCCAGAAAATCATCTATGAAAAGCCCTAAAAGAGAAAAGAACAAAAATTGGAACACATTTACATAAAGATGATAGATATCTGAAACTAAACTGGGGAATCATTTTATCTTACCACACAATCTGTTATGAAGAACTGTTCACATATGATAAGTACCATTTGCAATTATGATTTTGATCTGAAGATCCTGCCTCCTTGTTTCCCCATTCTACCGCATACAAGACTAATTTGTATATATGAACATCTAAAGAGCTCTTGAAAGAAATGAAGTCATATAAAACACTGGTATACAAGTTTGACATTTTGACATTATTCTCGCTTATCTTCCTCAACATCTTCTCCTAATGCAAGATCTGCCACACTAGAACCTTTCCTTTCCTTTCTCTCCAGATCCGCACTCAACTTCGCCACGCTGCTTGTCAGAGAGATACCCTCTTCATCAAAGTCGTCTGTTTCCTCTAAGTATGCATATCTAGAAATAAAGACATAAATGCAATTATTCTTTACAGTATACAACAGCACAGAAAGACTGCAATATAACAAAATTAAGTCCAAGTGGATCATGAATAACAACAACCAGAACTCTTTTGACTAGATCCCGTGGATCATGAACATCAGAAGAAAAATGGAATGAGTAGAAAATAAGAAGATTGTTTCAAAGGAGTTACTAATTATGATGCACGCACAGAATTTATCTGCAGTCTTGAGCTTTTTCATGCACCTTGATGTTTGTAGAAATTTATATTTTGGAGGATGTCTTTCATCCCCCGTTAGGTGTACTATAATAAAATTCACTTTCTTTCAAATGTAAAAGTACCAGACATAAGGAGAAGAAAACTCTGAACCTTGCATTGAGATATTGGAAGAGTAAAAGTCTCTCTAAAGAAACAAATACTATATTGCATTCAAATAGTATTCATAATCTCTTTAAAATCCATCTTGCAAGGAACCACAAGAAATGGAAGAAAAATTCTAAGGGTATAGCAAATAAAGTAATGCAACTATCTTTAAACATCAATAATACTAACCCCCATTTAGTCAATACAATAGAAGTTTCAGAAGTTTTCACAAAATAGAACTCAGGAGGTTCAGCCAACAGAAAAAGGGCATTCAATCAAATTAAACTCTGCATTACTCCCTGATTTTATAGTAATGAACCTATTGATCAATCAATAGTCAATACAATAGAAGCCCCATTAAGGCATAACAGGGCAGTCCCATTAAAAGTATAACTTTTTAATGAGTAAAATGTATAAGACCCATAATTATTGAAATAGATCTTGTTATTCAAGTTAATTAGGATATGACCTAGGAGCTCTTTTTTTAAAAATAATTAAGAGTATGATGTGCACATGAATAAGAGCAGTTTAGGATTCAGCTGAGTGTATACGAGCACATATGCCAAGTACCGACTACGACTATGCTTATCAGGACCCACATATACATTGACATAGTTAAAAATACTACTTCATGTAGTGGTTTAAAGCACTGATATTGCAAATCACATATCAGAACTAATGCGCATTAAGTTTGCAATTAGTCAAATCATAACTAACATCCATACTCGGAATTGAAAGTATATCACATAGAACACAATGGCACCAACATCAATAACATTAATTTATTAGTATGAATATGCCTAATAATGTTAAAAATGTATCTTCCAAATGCAGAACAACCCTCATCTCTAAGCTAGCTTTTGGGGTAGTGTTGGGCCTATCCCAAATTCTAATAATGATTATGCCTAATAATGTTAAAAATGTATCTACCAAATGCAGAATAGTATAATCAGTCAATTGAAATATATATTCAGCAACTTTTAAATTGTGAGTTAGCCCACTCAGGCAACACCTGAATTCTCACACCTTGAAACATCCTTCCAATGCATTAATTGATAAGGTTTCAATAAAATTGTGAATGGCCAATTGAATTGTATGAGCAATACCGCTCTATTACATTATCACTATGAGTCTCATCTATCTTCCCACTGTAGATAAGGAATTAGTAACTTCCTTTTTCTTTGTAGTTTAAGAAATAGTCAAAAAGTGATCCAAAATTTCTCACAACAATAATTTTGATTGAAGTTCTAGTCTCTTTCTCTAAGTTAGTGCGCGCACATAAATAAATAAAAATAGCAAATGAAGATCCAAATCAACTTTTACAAAAACAACAACTAGTACTAAGTGCATAAATAACTGTATCGGTATTCCAAATGAAAAAAGTTAAACATATTAGCATAAAACCACCGAGTAACTAACTTAATATCACCATTCACAAAGACCATGGAAAGGACGTACCTAGTAGGGTTCTTAGAAGGAGCCCAAAGGATACATATCACCACCAAAAGAGCATATGAAAGCAGAGACCAGAAAGCTGGAATAACCCAAGCAATTTGCCACAGCTCGCTTAATGGATCAGTAGCATTGAAGTATAGCTGGTTGAACACGGTAAGAAAACAAGTTACTAATATTGAGTTGTTGATTCACATAAAAAAAAAACATGAATGAAAAATGCTTGGATGCTCCTACAAAGAGATCACGTGACATCTCTAAAATTATATATTCATAAGCTTCAAATATCTTTGCTAAAAATTACCTCAAAGCCAATCCACGCGATAGACAGTAGCACAGACACTGCAAGAGTATTCGTAAATTTTCGGTACAGCTCCAGTTTAGCCAAGTTTCTCCTTGTCTGCATCCAAAAATGGACAGAGATGGAGAATAAGTACAAATAGAAACCTTGAGGACAAAACTCGAATCAAGTTCCTTATGCTCTCATCATCAAGATCTCAAATTAAATAATTACACGTGGATACATTTCCAACATTAACTAGCAAGCCTTCATTAAGAATATGTTTTAGAAATTTTAAAAATATAATCCACATTTCATCATGTGATTGGAAAACTTCAAAGCAACTTAGCATGGATATAGGGGTGGTCTTGATCTAAGTTTTAACCAAACCATAAAGCTTAAGTAACCACTAAGGCACTAACTAACCCCCTCCCTACAAAGAACACACAAATCTTACTGTAACCCAACATTCAACAAAACGCCCACATGAGCAAATCAGGGATATTGGAGCCAATAGTTATACACAGTCAAAACTTGAGATAAGACAGTGTGCATCCAACTAAAAACACATAAATCTTGTCATAGCCCAACAAACACACAAGAACGAAACACATATACGAGAGCCAATAGTTATACGACACAGTCCAAACTCAACTAAATCCAATGCAGCATTCCATCAGCAAATAAGAACATGGAAGTAAAATCACCTGTAGTTTCTCCAAGGTTCTAGACAAGGAGGAGAAAATCCAGAGAATGAAGCAGGAGTCAAGACAAACAACAGGAAGCACCAAAAGCAACTTAGTCTTCCCCGAAAAATCATTGATATTCCCCAAATGCTCAACGAGCTCAAGCGCCTCAGCGGCAACAAAATAGAGCAGCCCAAGAAGCAAGACCCTGGAGGCAACCCCTTTAGCGCCAAGAGTCGGCCGGACAACCCCATAACCCATAGAAACAACGAGCAGAAGCAGGCGCGACAAAGTCTTCTTAACAGAGGTAAATGTAACAGCCCAGAGGGTAATCCCCATAGGCCTAGTTCCAGTAGCATTGAAATTAGCATACTCAAAGTACCACACAGCCATCTCACACATACCAAGTCCAATCACAGCAGTAATATGATAATGCACATGGATAATATCCTTCCACAACTGAACAAACCTCAAAAACCAAACCAAACCCAACAAAAGATAAGCCAATGACATGAACCCATACAGTGTCATCAGAGGTGCCATCTTACCAGGTAGATACCCACCAGGGTTTCTCCACACAGTCCTTCCAGTTATGGTGGTACCTTGAAGAGTAGGATCACAGAACATGAAATACAGATAGTACATACCAGTAGCATTGATCTCAAGCGTCTGTGTCTCCATGTGGGTTTGATCATTGGTTCCTTGGAAGTAGGTCTTGATGCGTTTGGGGAACTGAGGGTTTTCAGGGTTCATCTGGATGATAACCTCACCAAGGTTGCAGTTCTGATCCTTGGAGAGTTCAGGGTTGCAGCAGAGCAAATCGGATTTGAGATACGACCCACCGATCCTGTCACGGTCTTTGACATCGAGAACTATGGCTTCTACCAAACCAGTGTTCTGCTGCATCGAGCCATGGTTGGTTGCAGATTCCTGTGGGCGAGTGAATGTCACGGTTTCGAACCTGATGAAGGATTTGTGGGAGGAAGAAGAGGCGACGAGGGCTTCGCTGCCGCCGTGGAAGAAGAAGGCGTTGGAGCGGTGAGTGAATGGCTCGTTGGAGTAGTAGTGGATGGAAGCGTTGACATTGACGGCGGCGATGAAGAGAAGCAGAGAGAGGAAGAGAGGATGATGGGTGTGAGTGTGAAACCCCATCAGAACATCACCGTCGACGCCACTAACACCACCGTGGTCACCGTGAAATGGTGGTCGGTATTTCCTTTCCTTAGTACTTACCAACCCAGAAAGCACTCTCAAACTTTTTTTTTGGCTTTAATCAATTATGTAACCTCAATATTTTTTTTCTTTCATATATAGATGACTTGAATATAGACTTTATATAAGAAAAATTAAGATGTATTACTTGAATTAATTTCTTGCTAAGGCAAAATGTTAATTCTTTTATATATGTAACCATCCTAACTTTACCACACCAAGTGTGTAGATTAACTAGTATAAAGATGCGGTGTAGTGCTGGTGTGGAGTTTGCGGAGGCATCAGGGCTACGGTGTGGTTCGCTAATGGCGTGGGACTTAGGGCATAGAGCTATCCAGGTTGAAAACAGATTGCGAGAGAATTGTGAGTTTGTTCCATAGCGGTGAGGCTAACATGACGTATCGTTTTAATTTCTTTTCGTTACAACATGTTTTTAGAAAAGTCAATACTGGAGCAGGATGATGTTATTTGTTTGAGAGAATCTCATGATTGTATTTGTTCCTCTTATCTCTCAGATATTCTTCTAATTGTTTTCTAATGCAGTTCCTTTATTTTGTCAAAAAAAAAACCTAGCATGAGGTTATTCTTGCATTTTAGAATCAAGTCCTATGAAAGCAGCTACGTTAAATACTTGGTAGGGAGAGTTTTACAACTCATAGTTCTACCCAGCTCAAAATTGGGAAAGAAATTAAATTTACCAAAAAAACCCATCTTAACTTCAGGAAAGTGACGCGGTTCAGGCTGGTGTGGAGTTTGCGGAGGCATTCAGGCTACGGCGTGGTTTGCTAATGGCGTGGGACTTGGGGCATAGAGCTATCCAAGCTGAAACAAAATGCCAGAGAATTGTGAGCTTGGCCTAACAAGATGTATGTATCTTAGCATCTTTATTTCTGATATTAAGCGGTTGGCGTCTTGTTTTAATTTCTTTTCGTTAGAGCATGTTTTTAGAAAAGTCAATCCAGTAGCTCATACCTTAGCTATAAACAAAGAGGTTTTAAATACCAGATGTGATGAGCATATGGAAATTTATATTACTATGCTTCAAAATCATGTCTCTCTTATTTTTTTTCTTCAGAGAATAATCAAATATAGTTCAAATTCAATTTTATTTTTAATTTACTTTGGCTTCCTATTGTAATAACGTTATCCTAAAGTGAATCCATCGATCATACGATTCCCTTCGAGATCCCATCTTTACAGCTGAGTAGGGTTAACCTCTTCTTTAAAACCAATGGTGGTACTGCCAAAAAGAAGAAGAAACTATCATTAGTGAAGATTATGCGTGCTTTCCTCTTTTAGGAAACAAAAATGAAAAGGCTCTTTCCATGTTGTTTGCAGATCAATAATATCACCACTCCAGCACCTTGATGCACGGTCGGCCCAACACTAAACGATGTCTAAAGTAAAGTTTAAAGTGAGATTTTTTTACCTAAAAAAATATTTATTTATTTATTAAAACTTTTGAGGCATTTTTTACTTAATAAAAAAAATTAGAAGCTATTGCTTGAGTCGCTTGGCCTGTCTTGATCTCTATTAAAAAACAAAATTTGGTTTACATATATACCCAATTGAAAATCCCACTACGATTGTTAGAGGAATAAGGGTTTGTTCACCGCCGTCGATTCGCGAGGGTACTGAGGACAGAGAAGACGGTACTGAGGACGGAGAAGAAGAAGAACGAAACTTAATGTGGTTTTTTCTCTCTCTTAATAATTAAATAGGAATCTATATATATATATGTAAAGCTCACTTGAGCTTAGTAGCTTAGAATTAAATAGATTAAGCAATAAAGTGTTTTTAAGCTACATTAAGAAATGAAGTTGAACAAAAGGCTATTCATCTTAGTATTTCATAACAGCTTCCATAACTTGCATTATGAAAAAAAACTATTAAAAGGCCGTAACCTTCATTATGTAATAAAATGCTATTAAAAGGATGCATTTCTAGAACACATGATTTGAACGGTGAACCATTTCGTAACAACTTCAGTAACTAAGCTATTCAACTTATTAATTAAAAGATGGACATTTCTAGAACACAGGATGTGAACCATTTCTTAACAATTTTTGTAACTGAGACGGGCTATTCATATATTAACAGTTACCTCCTTGAGGAAATCACTCAGATTTCGTAACCTACATTATACAATTATATGGCAGTACTGCAACTTCCAAACTGATAAAAAAAATTAAAGACTTTTCAGCTACCTACATTAAAAAAAAATACAATGGATTAAATTAAACTATGCATCTATTGTGTATCTCTATATAAACAAATCACTCACACACTTAAGTCATACATATCGACTCCATCAAAGTGAGAAAAAAATGGAAACAGTCACTAGCTATTTCAACAAGTATGTCATTTCTTATAACATTAGTTGATTGAAATTGAGAAGATTTTGATCAAGAATCGTAAGTAATATCTCATTGATTTTGATGGAATTCCATTGCCAGAACTCAGCAATAGAAACATTGGACAACACACTTATTAGAGAAGAGAAGCACGAAATATGTCACTCATTACTAAATGAGCAGCAAAGAGAAATATACAATCATGTTATACACGTGGTAACCACCAATATTGGAGGGCTCTACTTTGTTTACGACATGGAGGTACTAGAAAAAACTTTCTCTACAGGACAATCATTGCAAGACTAAGGGCTGGAAAAAAAATTTGCGTTTGCTGCTTCATCAGGTAGTTAACTACTTTATAGTCTCTCTTATGCTTTTCTATACTATTTTGTTCATCCAATTGAATCATTCAAATACATCATCATTTTTGTATCTATGTGACACAACTCATTAACATAAAAAAAACTAATACACAACACCTAACAGAAAGGAAACTTTTGCCAAGTTACCTTTCCAGCCAACAACAAAATGTGAACCACTGAAATTTCTATGATCACTGAATTTGTAAGTGTAAAATATAATACATCACTGTACTCTTCACTTAGGATTTCATAAGAATAGTAATCTTCCACTCCTCAATATTGTCCTACATATTTGTCATTATGGCTAAGTGGCTTGGTTACTCTTTATTGTTTAACCTATTGGTACTTGGGTATAGCACCCCTTGTGCTATTATATATGAATTTTTCCTTTCAAAAAAAAAATGGACAAAAAAATAGCAACCCAATTCAATCCATCAAAGAGAACAAATGTCCAACAACATAGAAATATACTTTAGACGTTGGTGCAAGTGACTTTAAAAGAACTTCGATCTTCATGCCACCAACACATCATTGGCCAAATTTGGAAGTACGTACCACTCAAAATGTTCCCTAGCACCAAATCTGGATCTATAAATAACTACAATGACCATACAATGAAAGAACAATTATAATAGAGAATAGGAAACAAATTTTAAAGATTTCAATCAATTGAAAAATATGACTTCAAATTGGCTCCAATTACATAAGTACTGAAGATACTTGCTTGGATTGCCACTGGCATAAAATTAGAAAACCAGTCTCAACGCCCCAAACCCAAAAGTAGTTACTTTTTTTTTTAAAATTCAAATTGTATAAAAGAAATTAAAGGAAGATCCAGTACATCAGATGGTGGCATCAAGCACACCTAGCAAACTAGAAAAACATAAACTAACAAGTTACTTTTTCTTTTTAATATGCCTCTTCAACCACCTAAAATATGAGTTGTTTTTCTTAACTTTCCAAAATATGGGAACTGGAAAAAATAAGAAAAGAGGTAGCATCCTTACACTGACTACACCTGCTAAAATTAAGAGTAGAAAATGATAACGTAGCTAGAAACTTTAGTTGAGTTTATTTTTTTAAGACAATGGAGTGAAAGAAATTGTTACAATAATGACACATTTTGACAAGGGAAGTTATTAAAGCACCTTTTTCAACTATGTTCTCAATAAGTAAGAAACTAACTATATATATAAGGGGTACAAAACCGTGGCATTTACACATCAGAACATTGAAAATGAAGGCTTATCTGGGATTTAGCAAAATGGGTTGTAAGAAATGAGACTGAGGGAAAATAGGAATAGAGAAACTTAACATGGGTGCAGAGGGAACCGGCAATGATGGTGCCACCAAGGTATTTGAGGTACATGCTGATGGGTTTGGAAGGGTTTTTGGATTCGATGAAGAGGAGCAGAGCGATAACGACGTGGGTGGTATCGTGGGAGACGGATCCTTCGATGCAAATGATGTGCACCTTGATTCCAGTTGATTGTGCTTGTGCAATTCAGTTCTCCTTCCATGTAACACCTTTCTTCCAAATAGTTGCGTGCTTTACAGGATGCCTCACATGGCTGCCTCACCACCACTGGATTGAGGATTTTTCCGCTTTTTTATTTGATTAGGGCTTCTGTTGTTTTCTAATTCTATTATGTATTTTTCTAATGTTTCATTTACTTAATGATTTGTTAAAAAATCAATAGCTAAGCATTTTAAATTTTAATATTTGATAAATATAGTAATTATAAATATAATTAAGAAAAACTAAATAATATCAGTGATAACTAACTATGTAAAGTTATCACCTTGTGTTTTCTAGAGTAACACCACCAAATTGAATATACTTATTGTTGAGAAAGATGAAAAATATGCACAATATACTAAAAATGTAGTGCACAATAAAGTTTTAATGAACTTCTTCAATATAATTATAATTAATATGTATTTTGATATTTCAAAGTTTCTTCCATTTACATTTTTTTTTACCTCTATATAAATTTAAATATCACAATTAAAAATTACTATTTAAAAAAAACCCGTGCAACGCACGGGTTTAATTTCTAGTTGAGATAGTATAACAAGTACTAAATATCGATGCCAATAACATGTGTAACTGTCCAGCTTATAAAAAAAGGCTTAAATATGTTGGAGGCCCCTCTAAAATAGGGGTACTTTGGTTTAGGCCCCTACAAAATATTTTTTTTGGGAATATACCCCTATTTGGAAAATAATATGGAGGGATAAACCCTCACCGTTACAAGAATCGTTAGTTTTCTAACGAAGAACGACGTGACAGCCACATCATCAGGTCATGTCATCAATGTTGCCAAGTAAGCACATGAGCAAATGTTTAAAATAAAAAAAATATGTAACCAGGATTCGAACGCAAGACCTGCAACTTAAATTAAAGATACCTTACCACAAGACCTGTGTTCGAATGATCACCTGAGATTTAGAATGATTTCACCTCAGATATACTTAGAGATTATTTAGACAAATCCTTTTTAACTAAATGAAAATTAAAAAAGAAAAAGCTGAAGTATATCTTAGAATATTCTTTTGGTATATGCAGCTAGAAGCTTACGGGTCGGGAAAAATGATATATTTACATTTTCACCTTTATTTTTTATTCATTTCTCTATTCTTTTTCAATCATATCATCTAATTAATTTATTTTATATGTCAAATGAATAAATAGAAGTACAAAAGGTGCTTAACCTAATACATAAATGAATATCATCCCTCAAATCTCTTACTTTTTCTATCTTTTCTTCCCTTTTCTCTCTTCTTTTCACTTGTGAATGAAGATTTATTCCTTACAAAATTTGTGAGTATCTGTTATTAATAGAAGTACTTCCTCCGTTCCTTTTTATAAGAACCAAATTACCATTTAACGTCCTTAAGAAATATAGTTAATGTAAATAGTAGCATTAATTTGGTTTTTAATATATATCGACTTTCCAAAATTGCGCATAACCCACATTTCTTAATTCTTATGTATCACTAATGCTTTTGTGAATGGAAAGAAAGACAAAGCTCAATTAAATTAAGGTATTCTTGTCAAAAAAAAAATTATTCACAACAAACTTCAAGTTAGTTCTTATATAAAGGACCAAGATGTGTTACGAAATAACTCAACTGAAGAAATAAAGTAAGCATGATCAGAATCAACAACGCAAGAATATTACGTGAAAAATGTAAGATCAAGTTTTGATCTAGTAGTACAACTCTATGTTTTGATGATTACAAGTTAACCTTTTGATATGAACAATTGTGGTACTCTAACGTGTTTTTCTGAGTGTGCTATTTACAGGCTCTGACCTCAACTCAATCTCACACAAATCAGAAGCACTGTGTATAAAGGGTAACCCTAGCAACGCTTTCGCATTCACCATGTTCAGTATGAACAGTGGAAAAGCTTCAGAAGTTCTGAAGCTATACAAACTCTGATGAGGACTCAGTCGCTAGAAGCTCTGAAGATCCAGAAGTTCTGATAGCCAAGAAACACTGAAGGTTCAGATGTTCTGATGGTGTAGAAGACTCTGAAGATCCAGAAGCTGAATAGTGGAAACTCTGAAGTCCAGAAGCAAGAAACTCTGAAGGCCATGTTCTTCCCTCTGAGTTCAGAATCAGAAGATACAATGGTCAGAGGATCTGTGCTTTCCCTCTGACTCTGATCAACCGGCTTCACAAGTTCCAATATGAAGTATTCCCCTGATCAGAAGTCTCCTAGGTTAAAAGGTCAAGTCGCTATCCAAGTACAAAAGCAAGTGTACCTTCCTGACGACCTACCTAACGTTCTCAGCCACAGCAGAAGCTGGATTTTCCAGAACTGCCCTCCAACGGTAGCATTTCCCATGCAACGCTCAACCCTAATCCTTGGAGTATATATAGAGGCTGAAGATTGAAAGAAGCGGCAAGAATAGCAAAAAACAACACACACACGCAAGACATATTCAAAATATTCTAAGCTTTCTTTCATCTGAAATTCATTGTGTTTACTATCAGCTTTTTAGAAGCAAATCTCTTGTAAACAATTCTTTGATAAACAGTTTGTTTAGTTCCTTTAGGAGATCAAGGTTGATCGGATCCTAGAGAAGACTAAGAGAGTGAATCTTAGTGTGAGCTAAGTCAGTGTAATTGTTAGTCACTTGTAGGTTTCAAGTGCAGTTGTAACTCTTACCTGATTAGTGGATTGCCTTCATTCTAAGAAGGAAGAAATCACCTTAACGGGTGGACTGGAGTAGCTTGAGTGATTTATCAAGTGAACCAGGATAAAATCCTTGTGTGCTTTTCTATCTCTTATCTTTAGCACTTAAGTTCTCGAAAGATTTGTCAAAATCTTTAAGGTGGTAGTTTTGTACTGAAAACGTTATTCAAACCCCCCCTTTCTACCGTTTTTCATACCTTCAATTGGTATCAGAGCGCAAGTTCTGATTACCACACCTAACAGTGTTCAGTGATCCGGGCCGGTGTGAAAAACAATGGCTGCCACCACTAGTGAAACTCAAAGAGATGGTTACAATGCAAAGCCTCCTATGTTCGACGGTCAAAGGTTCGAATATTGGAAAGATAGACTGGAAAGTTTCTTTCTGGGTTTCGATGCAGATCTCTGGGATATTATTGTGGATGGCTACGAGCGTCCAGTTGATGCAGATGGCAAGAAGATCCCAAGGTCAGAGATGACTGCAGATCAAAAGAAGCTGTACTCACAACATCACAAAGCAAGAGCAATTCTTCTAAGTGCTATTTCCTATGAGGAGTACCAGAAGATTACAGATCGTGAGTTTGCTAAAGGCATTTTTGATTCTCTGAAGATGTCTCATGAAGGAAACAAGAAAGTCAAAGAATCAAAGGCATTGTCTTTGATCCAAAAGTATGAATCCTTCATCATGGAGCCAAATGAGTCCATTGAAGAAATGTTCTCCAGATTTCAACTGCTTGTAGCTGGCATACGTCCTCTCAACAAGAGCTACACAACAAAAGATCATGTCATAAGGGTCATCAGGTGTCTTCCTGAAAGTTGGATGCCTTTGGTGACTTCAATAGAGCTCACGAGAGACGTTGAGAATATGAGTTTAGAAGAACTCATCAGCATTTTGAAATGCCATGAGCTGAAGCGCTCAGAGATGCAAGATCTGAGGAAAAAGTCCATAGCCTTGAAATCCAAATCTGAAAAGGCTAAAGTTGAGAAGTCAAAGGCTCTTCAAGCTGAAGAAGAAGAATCTGAAGAAGCATCAGAAGATTCTGATGAAGATGAGCTGACTCTGATCTCCAAGAGACTCAACCGCATCTGGAAGCACAGGCAGAGCAAGTTCAAAGGCTCTGGAAAGGCAAGAGGAAAGTCTGAATCCTCAGGTCAGAAGAAGTCATCAATCAAGGAAGTCACTTGCTTTGAGTGCAAAGAATCAGGGCACTACAAAAGTGACTGTCCAAAATTGAAGAAGGACAAGAAGCCAAAGAAGCACTTCAAGACCAAGAAGAGTCTGATGGTGACATTTGATGAATCAGAGTCAGAGGATGTTGACTCTGATGGTGAAGTCCAAGGACTCATGGCAATTGTCAAAGACAAGGAAGCAGAGTCAAAGGAAGCTGTTGACTCTGACTCAGAATCAGAAGGAGATCCTAACTCAGACGATGAAAATGAGGTATTTGCTTCTTTCTCTACCTCTGAACTGAAACATGCTTTGTCTGATATCATGGATAAGTATAACTCTTTATTGTCTAAGCATAAAAAGTTGAAAAAGAACTTATCTACTGTCTCCAAGACTCCTTCTGAACATGAGAAAATTATTTCTGATTTGAAAAATGAAAATCATGCTTTGGTAAATTCTAACTCTGTGCTTAAGAACCAGATTACTAAGTTAGAAGAAATTGTTGCCTGTGATGCCTCTGATTGTAGAAATGAATCTAAGTATGAAAAGTCTTTTCAAAGATTCCTAGCTAAAAGCGTGGATAGAAGCTTAATGGCTTCAATGATCTATGGCGTAAGCAGAAATGGAATGCATGGCATTGGCTATTCTAAACCAATTAGAAATGAGCCTTCTGTGTCTAAAGCTAAATCTTTATATGAATGCTTTGTTCCCTCTGGTACCATATTGCCTGATCCTGTACCTGCTAAAGTTGCTAAAAACCCTCTTAAAAAGGGATCTTTCTCTATGACTAAATATCATGCAAATATTCATTTAAAATATTATGTTGAGACACCCAAGGTGATCAGAACCTCTGGGGTAACTAACAAAAGAGGACCCAGAAAGTGGGTACCTAAGGACAAGATTATCTATGTTGCAGATATCCTTGATAGCTCCACTGAAACACCAATCATGGTATCTGGACAGTGGATGCTCGCGTCACATGACGGGAGAAAAGCGTATGTTCCGAGAGCTGAAACTTAAGCCTGGAGGCGAAGTTGGCTTCGGAGGAAATGAAAAGGGTAAAATTATTGGTACTGGTACTATTTGTGTAGATAGTAGTCCATGCATTGATAATGTTTTATTGGTAGACGGCTTAACACATAACTTATTGTCTATAAGTCAATTAGCTGACAAAGGTTATGATGTTATATTCAATCAAAAGTCCTGCCGGGCTGTAAGTCAGATCGATGGCTCTGTTCTGTTTAACAGCAAGAGGAAGAACAACATTTATAAGATCAGATTATCTGAGTTGGAGGCTCAGAATGTGAAGTGCCTTCTGTCTGTTAATGAAGAGCAGTGGGTATGACATAGACGGTTAGGGCATGCCAGTATGAGAAAGATTTCTCAGCTGAGCAAGCTAAACCTTGTCAGGGGCTTACCCAATCTGAAGTTCGCTTCAGACGCTCTTTGTGAAGCATGTCAGAAAGGCAAATTCACAAAAGTCCCTTTCAAGGCAAAGAATGTTGTCTCAACCTCAAGGCCGTTAGAACTTCTGCATATCGACCTGTTTGGACCAGTGAAAACTGAGTCTATAGGTGGCAAGAGATATGGGATGGTTATCGTTGATGACTATAGCCGCTGGACATGGGTAAAGTTTCTAACCCGCAAGGATGAGTCTCATGCTGTGTTCTCTACCTTCATTGCTCAAGTGCAAAACGAGAAGGCTTGTAGAATTGTGCGTGTCAGAAGTGACCATGGTGGAGAGTTTGAGAATGACAAGTTTGAGAGTCTGTTTGATTCCTATGGAATTGCACATGATTTCTCTTGTCCCAGAACTCCTCAACAAAATGGTGTGGTTGAGAGGAAGAACAGAACTCTTCAGGAGATGGCTAGAACCATGCTCCAAGAAACTGGCATGGCTAAGCACTTTTGGGCAGAGGCAGTAAATACAGCATGTTACATTCAGAACAGAATCTCTGTGAGACCAATTCTGAATAAGACTCCTTATGAATTGTGGAAGAACATAAAACCCAACATTTCTTATTTTCATCCTTTTGGCTGTGTTTGTTATGTTCTCAATACTAAGGATAGATTGCATAAATTTGATGCTAAGTCTTCTAAGTGTCTATTACTTGGTTATTCTGATAGATCTAAAGGTTTTAGATTTTATAATACTGATGCTAAGACTATTGAAGAATCTATTCATGTTAGATTTGATGATAAGCTTGACTCTGACCAGTCAAAGCTAGTTGAAAAGTTTGCAGATTTAAGCATTAATGTTTCTGACAAAGGCAAAGCTCCAGAGGAAGTTGAGCCAGAGGAAGATGAACCAGAGGAAGAAGCTGGTCCCTCTAACTCACAAACTCTGAAGAAGAGCAGAATCACTGCAGCTCATCCTAAGGAATTGATTCTGGGCAACAAAGATGAACCAGTCAGAACCAGATCTGCCTTCAGACCCTCTGAAGAGACCTTGCTGAGTCTGAAAGGATTGGTGTCCTTAATTGAACCCAAGTCCATAGATGAAGCTCTTCAGGACAAGGATTGGATTCTGGCCATGGAAGAAGAATTGAATCAATTCTCCAAGAACGATGTTTGGAGCTTAGTGAAGAAGCCTGAGAATGTCCATGTTATTGGAACGAAATGGGTATTCAGAAACAAGCTAAATGAGAAAGGAGATGTAGTCAGAAACAAGGCAAGGCTAGTTGCTCAAGGCTACAGCCAGCAGGAAGGAATAGACTACACTGAAACATTTGCTCCAGTAGCAAGACTGGAGGCAATCAGACTATTGATTTCTTTCTCAGTAAATCACAACATAATTCTACATCAGATGGACGTAAAGAGTGCCTTCCTAAATGGTTATATCTCAGAGGAAGTCTATGTTCATCAACCCCCAGGTTTTGAAGATGAAAAGAAACCAGACCATGTGTTCAAATTGAAGAAATCACTCTATGGTCTGAAGCAAGCTCCCAGAGCATGGTATGAGAGACTTAGCTCATTCCTTCTGGAGAATGAGTTTGTAAGGGGTAAAGTAGATACAACTCTCTTTTGCAAGACTTATAAAGATGATATCTTAATTGTGCAAATTTATGTTGATGATATTATATTTGGTTATGCTAATCAATCTCTATGCAAAGAATTTTCTGAGATGATGCAGGCTGAATTTGAGATGAGTATGATGGGAGAATTAAAGTACTTTCTGGGAATACAAGTTGATCAAACACCAGAAGGAACATATATCCATCAGAGCAAGTACACTAAAGAACTTCTGAAGAAGTTCAATATGCTGGAATCTACAGTGGCCAAGACTCCAATGCATCCAACATGCATTCTGGAAAAAGAAGATAAAAGTGGTAAAGTATGTCAGAAGCTCTATCGTGGCATGATAGGTTCACTTCTATACTTAACTGCATCTAGGCCAGACATATTATTTAGTGTTCATTTATGTGCTCGTTTCCAATCAGATCCAAGGGAAACTCACTTAACTGCTGTTAAGAGGATCCTAAGGTATCTGAAAGGCACCACTAACCTTGGCTTGATGTATAAGAAAACATCAGAGTATAAGCTTTCAGGTTATTGTGATGCTGATTATGCTGGAGATAGAACAGAGAGAAAAAGTACTTCTGGAAATTGTCAATTTCTGGGAAGCAATCTAGTCTCATGGGCAAGCAAGAGGCAATCAACCATTGCACTATCAACTGCAGAGGCAGAATATATCTCAGCAGCAATATGCAGCACTCAGATGCTCTGGATGAAACATCAGCTGGAGGATTATCAGATCCTTGAGAGCAATATCCCAATCTATTGTGATAACACTGCTGCAATCTCATTGAGTAAGAATCCTATCTTGCATTCAAGGGCAAAGCACATTGAGGTAAAGTATCATTTTATTAGAGATTATGTACAGAAGGGCGTACTTCTTCTAAGTTTGTTGATACTGACCATCAATGGGCAGATATCTTTACAAAGCCCTTAGCTGAAGATAGATTTAATTTTATTCTGAAAAATCTAAACATGGACTTTTGTCCAGAGTGAAGATGGATCAGAACCTCTGACTATGATACTTCTTGATCAGAAGATATCTAGTCCAGAAGGTAACTCAATCAGAGTGTGTGTGCCCACTGGTACTGACTCTGAAGCTGAGACAACAACACGTGCGTCAGAATTTCTGATGCATAGTTCCTTGTGCCCGTGTGACAGTCTGTTATGATTGCGTGTAGATATGCTTATCTCCTGTGTGTGATTGTGTATTTTACTGTTACTATCTATCTTTAATTTTCAACCGTTGATCTTAAAGTGCTTTTTGAATCAACAACGGTTATTTGATAAATCCCACTTTACACACACGTTCTCTCTCACTTCCGGTTTTCACTCTCGCACTCTCTGCTTTTCAAAACCGCCTCCTTCTTGATTTCTCTCTCGATCTCTCTTCATCCTTCAAACTTCATCTTCTACCTCAAACCTTCAACCTCTTCAAAATGGTGAGACAAACCAGAAGATCTACTGCAGATGCACCTCAGTTCCCTCACATGGTAGTCGGTTTGGCAACGGGTCAACGAGGCTCTGAGAACCCGGCACAAGAACAAGTTCAAGCTCAAGAGCAGGTTGTTCCTATTGCAGAACGGGGCTGTGCCGTTCACTGTGTATTTCCTCCTGAGGAACTCCAAGTCCTGGCAGAATGGAGATTCAACCTCGACAACTTGGCTGCAAATGGGTTTGATCTTCGTCCTGAAGTCCAAGCTCAAGGTTGGGGAAACTACTTCAATCGACTTCGAGGACCGGTGTATGAGAAATTGGTAAAGGAATTCTGGAAGCACGCAGACTGCGATGACACTCAGGTGGTCTCTCACATTCTTGGCAGGAAGATCATCATCACTGAGAAGTCATTCGTGAATCTGCTAGGAGCAGAAACTGCTTATGGGTATCGGTTCCAACTGACGGAATCCAAGCTGAAACCCAGCACCAAGGACATCGTCAACAAGGCCCTGTACACCACCTTCAAACCGGGCAAGACGAGTTACAAGGTGATGGACCTTCACCCCAAACTGAGAATCTGGCACAAGATCCTGCTCAACTGCATCAATCAGAGACCGAAGGGTAGTTCTCCAGATTACATCAACTTCAACCAGAAGGCGATGCTGTTTTTCATTCAAGACAAGGAGAAGATCTGCCTTCCCTACTTCCTGTTCTCCTATTTGAAGGAATGCATCCGGAAGTCTCGCACCACCGCCTCCATCAAGTCTGCAATCAAATATATCCCTTTTGGGAGACTGCTCTCAGACTTTCTCATTGAAAGCAACTTGGTGCAAGATTTGATCAATGCTGGTTGCACAGAGGACTTGAGCACAATTGTCAGTGATGTCTTCACTGCCAACTCTCTGAAGAAAATGGGCTTAATCCAGAAGAAGATTGCTCCTGCTCATGAAGACACATCTTCTGAGATCAGAGGAAGAAGAATGCCTCTGAATGACTACCCTCTGTGGACTCAAGCAGACCATCCTGACGCCATCAGATGCTATGTTGAAGACCTCAGGGCTCAAGGATTCGAGATTGACCTTGATGATTTTGTCAGCAGACTTCCACCAGCACCAGAGTTTCCTTCTCCTCCCAAGAAGAAAACCAAGAGGAAGATGGTTCTGGAAGAATCCTCAGAGGAATCTGATGTCCCTCTAGTCAAGAAGCCGAAGAGCAAGCCTGCTGATGATGATGGTGATGATAGTGAGGATGGTCCTCCTAAAAAGAAGCAGAAGAAAGTCAGAATCGTGGTGAAGCCTACTCGGGTGGAACCAGCTGCTGCAGAGGTCAGAAGGACTGAAGCTCCTGCCAGAGTGACTCGATCATCAGCACATTCAAGTAAGCCTGCACTTGCTTCTGATGATGATTTGAACTTATTTGATGCACTTCCTATTTCTGCCTTACTTCAACACTCCTCAAATCCCCTCACTCCTATTCCTGAATCCCAGCCAGCCGCACAAACCACCACTCCACCACATTCCCCAAGATCTTCCTTCTTTCAACCTTCTCCTACTGAAGCACCTCTCTGGAATTTGCTTCAGAACCAACCCTCTAGGTCAGAAGATCCAACCTCTCTCCTTACCATTCCATATGACCCATTACTTTCTGAACCAATCATCCATGACCAACCAGAACCAAACCAACCAGAACCCAAAACAACAGAACCACAACCCCGAACGTCTGATCACTCTACTCCCAGAGCATCAGCACGTCCTGCTGCCAGAACCACGGATACAGACTCTTCAACAGCCTTCACCCCTGTATCCTTCCCAATCAATGTCATTGACTCTCCTCCCTCCAATACCTCTGAATCAATTAGAAAATTCATGGAGGTTAGGAAAGAGAAGGTATCTGCCTTGGAAGAATATTACCTTACCTGTCCAAGCCCTAGGCAATATCCTGGCCCTAGACCTGAACGTCTAGTTGACCCAGATGAACCTATCTTGGCCAATCCTATCCAAGAGGCAGACCCCCTAGTTCAACAAGCTCACCCTGTCCCTGACCAACAAGAGCCAATTCAACCAGACCCTGAACCCGAACAATCAGTGTCTAACCAATCCTCCGTTAGATCACCTCACCCTCTGGTTGAAACTTCAGACCCTCACCGTGGAACCTCTGAACCCAATGCTCCCATAATTAACATTGGTTCTCCACAAGGTGCCTCTGAAGCTCATAGCAGCAATCACCCAGCCTCTCCTGAAACCAACCTCTCCACATCTCTCTCTGAGTGCATCAATATCTTCAATCATGAAGCCTCCTTGAGGCTCCGCAATGTGCACGGTCAGACTGATCTCAGTGAGAATGCTGAACATGTGGCTGATGAGTGGAACAATTTGAGCACTTGGCTAGTGGCTCAGTTTCCAATCATGTTGCAGCTCCTGCATGCAGAGGGAAGTCAGAGGATTGAGGCTGCCAAGCAAAGGTTTGCTAGACGGGTGGCTCTTCATGAACTAGAACAGAGAAATAAGCTTCTTGAAGCTATTGAAGAAGCCAAGCGAAAGAAAGAGCAAGCAGCAGAAGCTGCACGTCAAGCAGCAGCTCAGGCTGAACAAGCCAGACTTGAGGCAGAGCGTCTTGAAGCTGAGGCTGAGGCAGAGCGACTTGCACCAGTTATGTTTACTCCTGCTGCTTCTGCTTCCATTCCAGAACCTCAAGCTGCTCAGAACGTTCCTTCCAGCTCTACTCAGACAAGCTCATCCAGACTCGACATCATGGAACAACGTCTTGACACTCATGAATCCATGCTGATTGAGATGAAGCAAATGATGATGGAACTTCTGCGACGCACTGACAAACCTTAGTCTAAGGATCTCTTCTTTTTCTTCTTTCGTTTACTTTGTTTTCCTTTTTGTTAAACTCTGTTTCTTTTTTATTTACTTATTTTCATTTGTTCGTTTGTGATTCTATATGCATATATCTATATATATTTGTGTCACATATGTTTGCAAAACTTGTTTTATTCATAATTGTTCTATGTTTACATCACATTCTTTACATCTTATAACTCTAGAATGGAGGATCCTTCCTCATTCTTCTGCACTCCTGGCGCTGCTCTGACCTATTCTTCTCCAGACGCTCCAGTACATGCTGGATGTTGTTGAGTCTGACCTCTAGCTCATCTTTCTCCAGAATCTCTTCTGAAGTCCTGAGCTTCTCTTCCAAGATTTCTTTTTCTTCCAGCAGCTTGAGTTCAAGCCGGCTGAGTTCTTGCACCTCCTCCACGAAGGCAAGAAATTCCTTCAGGTCCCTCTCCAACTCTGGACGCAGGTCCTCTTCCAGCAGTGTCTGTGTCAGCTCCGCGATGGTAGTTTCACCCTCTGGATGCCTGATGTTCAGGAACAAGTCCTCTTCAAAGGCCTTCTTCCTCAGTTCTTCTAGTGCTACGTTGTATGATGCCATTTTTTTTTCTGAAAATTATTCGAGGTGTGAAGCTTACCTTTCTCTCCAACGCTTTTTATAGGCTTCACTTTCTCTCTGAAAGTTAATGCTCCTACAGTTTCTCGAGGTTAAGTTCTTGGTAACTGACCCTTCTATTTACTCACTTGACCGGTGGTAAACGCTCATCCCTTGCATTAACTTTTCTATTTATTTTCGCCTAACTCTGATTCTTACATCGTTTTCTTTTTCTTTTAAACTTAGACCTTCTCTAAGGGGGAGTACCTTGTACTTCACGCTGAGTTTTTCACACCCCACGCTTTTTGCTTATGACAAAAAGGGGGAGTACACCCAGTTTTTGATGTGTAAGATGTGTTAGTGTGACTTATTTTTCTTTTGGAGATTTTAAGAGTTCCACCTTCATGACCATAGATGTGTCACTGGGCAAATACAAGGAATACATTTCACTTCTTCTGAAGTGATTCTAAGTTGACTCTGATACCCAAGACTCTGATACCTTGTCCATGACTCTGATCACTTATGCGCTCTGATTATTCGTTTTTCATCTATGTCATAAGCTTTTCACTCTGAACTCTTATATGTTTTAGCTCAGAATCTAGACTTTACTAACGTTTTCATCAAGTATTAGATTCAGGGGGAGCTAAGCTCAGAATCAAGCAGTGACTTGAATTCAGAATGAGCAAGATAAACTATTCACATCAGGATAAGTCTTATTCTATATCTCTAAACTCTGAGTGAATTCAGTTTAATGTTTAAGAATTGTTCATCAAAAATCTTAGTTTTGTCATCATCAAAAAGGGGGAGATTGTAAGATCAAGTTTTGATCTAGTAGTACAACTCTATGTTTTGATGATTACAAGTTAACCTTTTGATATGAACAATTGTGGTACTCTAACGTGTTTTTCTGAGTGTGCTATTTACAGGCTCTGACCTCAACTCAATCTCACACAAATCAGAAGCACTGTGTATAAAGGGTAACCCTAGCAACGCTTTCGCATTCACCATGTTCAGTATGAAAAGTGGAAAAGCTTCAGAAGTTCTGAAGCTATACAAACTCTGATGAGGACTCAGTCGCTAGAAGCTCTGAAGATCCAGAAGTTCTGATAGCCAAGAAACACTGAAGGTTCAGATGTTCTGATGGTGTAGAAGACTCTGAAGATCCAGAAGCTGAATAGTGGAAACTCTGAAGTCCAGAAGCAAGAAACTCTGAAGGCCATGTTCTTCCCTCTGAGTTCAGAATCAGAAGATACAATGGTCAGAGGATCTGTGTTTTCCCTCTGACTCTGATCAACCGGCTTCACAAGTTCCAATATGAAGTATTCCCCTGATCAGAAGTCTCCTAGGTTAAAAGGTCAAGTCGCTATCCAAGTACAAAAGCAAGTGTACCTTCCTGACGACCTACCTAACGTTCTCAGCCACAGTAGAAGCTGGATTTTCCAGAACTGCCCTCCAACGGTAGCATTTCCCATGCAACGCTCAACCCTAATCCTTGGAGTATATATAGAGGCTGAAGATTGAAAGAAGCGGCAAGAATAGCAAAAAACAACACACACACGCAAGACATATTCAAAATATTCTAAGCTTTCTTTCATCTGAAATTCATTGTGTTTACTATCAGCTTTTTAGAAGCAAATCTCTTGTAAACAATTCTTTGATAAACAGTTTGTTTAGTTCCTTTAGGAGATCAAGGTTGATCGGATCCTAGAGAAGACTAAGAGAGTGAATCTTAGTATGAGCTAAGTCAGTGTAATTGTTAGTCACTTGTAGGTTTCAAGTGCAGTTGTAACTCTTACCTGATTAGTGGATTGCCTTCATTCTAAGAAGGAAGAAATCACCTTAACGGGTGGACTGGAGTAGCTTGAGTGATTTATCAAGTGAACCAGGATAAAATCCTTGTGTGCTTTTCTATCTCTTATCTTTAGCACTTAAGTTCTCGAAAGATTTGTCAAAATCTTTAAGGTGGTAGTTTTGTACTGAAAACGTTATTCAAACCCCCCCCTTTCTACCGTTTTTCATACCTTCAAAAAACTCCAAAATCGGAGAAATACAACGACCGTTATTAAAACCGACAACTAGAGAATAAACGCTATGTGAAGAATATTACAATAAGAGACTTCACTCTCAACCAGCCCGTAACCCCTATACACCGACACTCTCCAAATCAAATATTTAAACTACATCTTCTGACAATACTTTAAAATAAAAGTGTAAGAGAAAAAGAAAACACAGATATAAGCTTGTGTTTCCCAATGTTAGTACTTAGTGTGTTGAAATAAGGAGTTTGAGATCTCAATATTTAGTCTTAGAATCCCCGACCCTTCACCACGCTAAACAATGTGAGACTTCTTCAAGTGCTTTCCTTACCATCATTCTTTCTTTATTTGCAATCAACCCCAAGGAAGTGCATCTCTAATTTAATTCTTATACTAGTAATAAAGAACGGATGATGGGAGTATATAATTAAGAGAAGCTATGTGGTGCATGAGAATAACCGGGTAGCTTTTGTTTAGATAATTGGTATAAGTAGTTTTAGAAAATAGCCTGTGGTTTTTTTTATTTGACCACTATAGCTAAAGGTAGTTAATGGAAGCTGAATTGGATAATGGAAGCTGAAGGAGGAATCCGAGGAATCCTGGACTTATCAACAATGATGGATTTATTGGTTAGGTGTGTCGGTGATCAATTACAAAGTCGAGATGCCTAGATAATTCCATGATCGTATGGAGGGAAATATGCCAGCTAACCGCCTTGAGAAATATGACGGGGCAGAGAGCCAGAGAGGGACAACAAAAGTTAAAGCTTTTTGGGAAATATGATTGCAGTTCATTATCGCAAAAGTTTTCTTTTACTTCACCCCATCTCAAGTAAATTAGCGGGTTCGAACCTGCAATCTATTAAGTATGAGACAGTTATGGTTTACTAGACCAACCCTCTGACATTAAGTGCTAATGGATGTTATAAATGTCACTATGGTTGTGAGCTAAACTCAAATGCTAATCACAATAAGCTTCCAAGCTAGTTAGCTAGCTACCATTTGTTGTTTGCTCCAATGGCTTCAACACATCATGTAGAAGAAAACCATCCCAAGGCTGAGGCTGGGCAGCAAGAAGCAGGAGAAGTAGACATGCTAAGTGAAGAAGGTAAGGAGCTAATTCTGTCTCTTCCTAGAGTGAAGGGTTGGATAACTCCCTATATCTATCTTTTCCAAGGCTTTTGGATCTCATCAAATATAATCCAAGCAACAATCACTTTTCAAAACCAGTTCCAAGCTAAAGACAGTGATGTTGTTCTTGCCAGCCTTCCAAAATCAGGCACAACCTGGTTGAAAGCTCTTACCTTCGCCATCGTTAACCGCCACCAATATTCGCCTTCCTCAGACAACCATCCATTACTTGCATACAACCCCCATCAGCTTGTGCCTTTCTTCGAAGTTTCCGTCTTCAATTACTCCGCTGACCGATTTTCTTCCATATCCAGTGTTAGAACAGCAACACGAATACAGATCAGAGTAGAGAGAAACACACAAAAGCTTTGTTCACGCAGTTCGACCAAATTGCCTACCTCTGCGACTATAGAGCAGCTATAGTTCCGTTTATTGATTCGAACCTGAATACAATCACTCAGCAATTGCAATTTCTCTCAATTGCACTAGTGCCTCTTGTGTCTCTTATGTTTTTAGGGTTACATTGTTATCCTATTTATAGTGGATTCTATTGATCTCTATTTTACAATAAAATCCTAATAAATCCTATAACAATCCCTTAAAACCTTTTTACAATCCCCATTAAATCAAATCCTAATAAACTAAAGATTTTAGCCCAAAATACAATGAGCCAAATCTCAACAATCTCCACCTTGGCGAATTTCGGACTCCCCCTATGAAGATTTGCTGCTTTAGTTTCCTGATTCTGATTTTCGGGATTGTGAGTCTCCTCTGCTTAACATTGGAGAACATGCAACAAGTTCAAGCAATGCTTAAACTTGTCACTGGTGACTGACTTGGTCAACATATCTGCTGCATTCTCTGATGTGTGAACATTCTGAAGTAATATCTGTCTGGACGCCAACAACTCCCTGATCTTGTGGAACCTCACATCAATATGCTTGGTTCTAGCATGATACACCTGATTGTTCGCCAAATAGATAGCACTCTGACTATCACAATGCAACTGAACTCCACCTTGCTCAACACCCAACTCTTTCACTAACCCTGTAAGCCACAATGCTTACTTGGCAGCTTCAGCTACTGCCATGTATTCTGCCTCAGTTGTAGACATAGCTACTATGGATTGAACTGATGACTTCCAACATATAGGTCCCTCTGCAAGAGTAAAGACATATCCTGTTGTAGACCTTCTATCATCTAGATCACCTGCATAGTCAGAGTCCACATATCCCACAACTGATGGAACAACACCTTGCTCCCTGCTGAACATGATACCGCGATCCGCTGTACCCTTCAAGTACCTTAGGATCCACTTGACTGCTTCCCAATGCTGCTTCCCTGGCTTGGACATGAACTTGCACACTTGACTAACTCCTTGTGCCAAATCCGGTCTAGTGCAAACCATAGCATACATCAAACAACCAACTGCACTGGCATAAGGAATCTTAGACATACCTTCAATCTATGAGTCTGTCTTCGGACATTGTTCCAAAGAAAGCTTAAAATGATTCGCCAATGGAGTACTCACATGATTTGCCTTGCTCATGTCAAATCTGCTCAAAACACCTTCAATATAGCTCTTCTGAGACAACCATAATTTCTTAGTGCCTCTGTCCCTGTGAATTTCCATCCCAAGAATCTTCTTTGCAGCACCCAGATCCTTCATGTCAAACTCCTTACCCAACTTGGTCTTCAACTCATTTACATTATGTAAATGGTTGGCAGCAATCAACATATCATCAACATAAAGTAACAGGAAAATAAAAGAGCCATCATCAAGGCTCCTCACATAAACACAACAATCATAGTCACACCTTCTATAGCCAATCCGGAGCATGTATGAATCAAAGCGCTTGTACCACTGCCTTGGAGACTGCTTCAAGCCATACAAAGACCTCTTCAATTTGCAAACAAGTCTGCCATCTCCAGTTTCACTGAATCCCTCTGGCTGCTCCATGTAGATTTGCTCCTCTAGATTACCATGAAGGAAAGCTGTTTTCACATCCATTTGCTCTAAGTGCATATCCCTGCTGGCTACCAAAGCTAATACTGCCCTGATAGAAGTGTGTCTAACCACCGGACTGAAAATCTCATCATAATCAATCCCCTTCTGCTGTGAATACCCCTTTGCAACTAGGCGAGCCTTGAACTTTTCCCCTTCTTTTTTCGTTACTGCTGACTTTTTCTTGTACACCCACTTGCAACCAATAGCTCTCTTTCCATGTGGCAACTGAACAAGATCCCATGTCTCATTCTTTTTCAAGGACTCCATCTCCTCCACCATTGCACCCATCCACTTATCTTTCTCCTGGCTAGCCATAGCCTCATGATAAGTAGAGGGGTCTCCTGAGCTGGTAAGAAGGACATATGCTGCTAAGTCTTCAAACCCATATTTCACTGGAGGTGTAATACGACGGGGCTCCCTATCACGCACAAGTGTATAGTCTTGTATTCCACCTGAATCTGAGCCTGGTTCACTCTGTTGTTGGGCTACAATATGCCCAGGACTCACTGGTGTCTCCTCAATGTCCACCTGAATCTTGTCCTGACTGGAATTTTGTACCTCAGTATCTGGCACAACTGTCACATCTGACTGTTTCAACATTGACTGCTCATCAAATACAACATTTCTGCTGACAACCACCTTCTTCTTGACTGGATCCCACAACTTGTACCCCTTCACACCTTTATTATAGCCAATAAAGGTGCACTGTTTTGACTTTGGGTCAAGTTTAGACCGATCCTCACTGGAAATATGCACATATGCTGGACACCCAAAAATCCTCAAATTACTGAGATCAATGGGGTTACCTGTCCACACCTCTTCTGCAACTTTTCCATCCAAAGAAGCTCGTGGTGACCTGTTGACTAGATAGCACGCCATATAGATTGTTGCTGCCCAGAAACCTTTTGAAAGACCAGCATTCAACCGAAGGCACCTTGCCTTCTCTGTCAGAGTCCTGTTCATCCTTTCTGCAACACCATTCTGCTGTGGTGTCTTCCTCACAGAAAAGTGTCTTTGAATTCCATTCTCCTCACAGAAACGCGTGAAGTTCTTGTCAGTGTATTCAGTTCCATTATCAGACCGCAAATACTTTATTTTTCTCCCTGTCTGATTCTCAACCTCTGCCTTCCACAATTTGAACTTGGCAAAAATTTCAGATTTATATTTCAGAAAATAAACCCAGACCTTACGAGAAAAATCATCAGTAAATGTAACAAAGTACCTGAAACCTCCAACGGAAGGCTCTTTTGTAGGCCCCCAGACATTAGAATGGACATAGTCTAAGATTCTCTTGGTCTTGTGCTGCCCGGTCTTGAAACGAACTCTACACTGTTTCCCAAGAACACAATACTTGCACAATCCAATTGTGCAACTGCGAACACCCTTCAGCAGATTCCTCTTATGTAGTTCTATCATCCCACGTTCACTGAGATGACCCAAGCGCATGTGCCACAGTTTGGTTGCATCATCATCAGTTTCAACAGATGCCACATCACCCATAACTGTGCCCCCCAACAACTTATAAATGTTGCCTGCAGTCCTCTTTGCTCTCATCATTGTCATTGCACCCTTGCTAACCCTTAAGATGTCTCTATTTTCCTCAGACTTGAATGAATACCCATTCTCATGAAGAGTTCCTAGAGAAATCAAGTTCTTCGTAACCTCTGGAACATAACGCACCTGACTCAACGTGCGCACGCCACCATCATCCAAAGCAATTTTAACTTGTCCCATTCCCTTGATGATACAAGGTTTATCATCACCTAAATAGAAATAACCAAAATCACCTGATTTAAATGAGTTGAACCACTCCCGGTGCAGCGTCATATGATAGGAGCATCCAGAATCAAGAACCCATGCATCAGTGCACTTTACAGATGAAACACAAAGCAAATCCTCCTCACTGCAAGAACCATCGGACTGAACTACATTTGCTGAACTGTTGCTGTTGCTTGACTTGCCTGGCCTGTTTGGACAGTCCCTCTTCTAATGCCCAATTTGCTTGCAACTATAACATTCTGCTGTTTTTCTGTCCTTGGACTTGGATCTCTTCTTCTTTCCAGAATCCACTGCTTTACCCTTGCCTCTTCAGCGATCTTGACCTCCCTTCACAAACAGACCTTCACCTGAACTTCCTCCACCTTCTTCAACACTCTGGCGACGTTGTGTATGTTGCAAAAGTGTAGAAGAAATAGAATCCAACGTGATTGAGTCTTTCCCGTAGGTGAGAGTGGTCACCAAGTGATCATAAGAGCCTGGTAAAGAGCACAACAAAATAATAGCCTTATCCTCATCATCTACCTTCATACCAAGCCGCGTCAGATCGGCGAGGATGTTGTTGAAAGCGAAGACATGAGCCTGCAAATCGCCTCCTTCCTGCATTTTCAGGCTGTAGAGACGCTGCTTCGCAAACAACTTGTTCATGAGTGACATGTACAGACTTTCCAATTTATCCCAGACATCCTTCGGAGTTGTGAGATCCAGGATATGATTCATCACGTCATCAGAAACGCAAAGTCTTATCAAACCTGCAGCCTTCTCCTTCATCTCGTTCCAATCAACAGTTGCGATGTCCGCCGGTTTCTCATCGCGCAACGCTTTCTGTAAACTTTGCTGAGCCAACAGATCCTTAACCCTCCTCTGCCATAGTCCGAAATTGCCGGTTCCATCGAACCGCGTCACTTCAAACTTCGCACCTCCAGGGTTAGTCGTCATCTGATACCAATTGTTAGAACAGCAACACGAATACAAATCAGAGTAGAGAGAAACACACAAAAGCTTTGTTCACGCAGTTCGGCCAAATTGCCTACCTCTACGACTATAGAGCAGCTATAGTTCCGTTTATTGATTCGAACCTGAATACAATCACTCAGCAATTGCAATTTCTCTCAATTTCACTAGTGTCTCTTGTGTCTCTTATGTTTTTAGGGTTACATTGTTATCCTATTTATAGTGGATTCTATTGATCTCTATTTTACAATAAAATTCTAATAAATCCTATAACAATCAATCCCTTAAAATCTTTTTACAATCCTCATTAAATCAAATCCTAATAAACTAAAGATTTTAGCCCAAAATATAATGAGCCAAATCTCAACATCCAGCTTGACAACTGAGCGAAGAATTTTCGGTACTCATATCATGTTCCATTCACTGGCCAAGTCCATCAAAGAGAACTCCAAATGTAAGATCATTTATATTTGTAGGAACCCATTTGACAACTGTGTCTCTTTGGATTTTTCTCAACAAAGTTAAACCAGAATCTTTACCTAAGTCCACTCTAGAGGAAGATTTTGAAAGGTTCTGCAAGGGGATGTCTCCATATGGTCCAATCTGGGACCATATGTTAGGTTACTGGAATGAGAGCATAGCAAGACCAAACAATGTTCTGTTCTTGAAGTATGAGGATCTTAAAAAAGATGTTGATTTTCACGCAAAAAAGGTGGCGGAGTTCTTGGATTGTCCTTTCACTCAGGAAGAGGTAAGTGGCGGGGTGATTACAAGCATAGTCAAATTGTGTACGTAGCTTTGAGAAGATGAAAGAATTGGAGGTAAATAAATCTGGATCAGTGGGTATGAATATTGAGAACAAGCATTTCTTTAGGAAGGCTCAAGTTGGGGATTGGGTGAATCACCTTCCACATTCAATGATTGAAAAGCTATCCAAAATCACACAAGAAAAGCTAAGTGGATCAAGCCTATCATTTAGCTAGAGCGTGCTTCCCAGATGTCATGGTTACTATATCTAAAATAAGTGGCTAGCTAGCTACATAAGAACCATGCATGGATCTGAAATGTGTGTGTGTATTTTTTTAATTGCAGAATAAAGAGGTATGAGAGGTTCCATAGACCATGTACCTCTATTTTGTCACCATCCAGAATCAATTGGATGGGAAATGTGTGGTTATGTTATTTCTTGTGTGGTTTATGTTTAAATGTATCTTTTTTCTCTTTCAAGTTTGCTTGGAATAAAAAACTGTTAATTTATTGGCTTAAATGGCTTTTATGTTTCTGTAGTTTTTTTTTTCACTTTTTATTTCAGTCTTATTTTTAAATAAAAATTGACGTTTTCGGTACCTGTAAAATTTATGTTTTGTTTTAAGTCCTTCCATTACTTTTTTGCATAAAAATAAAACAGAGCTCACTTGACTATTGGATTAAAAATTAAATACCTAAATCTTTGATCATCTTCATCACCTTCATCCTCACATATTCATCAATTCCGTTACTCTGACAGCAAAAGTAAGAGAATGACTAAATAAAAATAAAAACTCAAATTTTAGAGGAACCAACCAAAAACGTCAATTTTTTTTAAAATGCTAAATTTGAAAATGGATTATAGTAAAGGGATGAAAAAGTTATTTTAGTCTAATCTATTTTTCTATCTATTTATAATAGGCATAAATATGTTTTTGGTCCCTTTAAATTCAGGGTTCTTTGATTTAAGCCCCTCTCTTATTTTTTGTTGTTGAAAACCCTTAAATGAAAAATAATACTGAAGTTTCAACCCCTGTCGTCACCTTCCGTCCATTATCTACTGAATTACCTAACAAACGCTAATGTGATATAATTTTAGAGGAATCTAAACCAAAGAACCATAATTTTAGAGGGACCTAAATCAAAGAATTATGATTTTAGAGAGACCTAAAACTCAATTTCTATCATGGTCTTAGGTCCCTTTAAAACCATGATTTTTGGTTTAGGTCCCTCTAAAGAAGTAAGGGTTGAAACTATTACTTTCCTTTTAGAGGTATTTAAAAAAAAATAAAGGGACTTAAACCAAAGAACCCTAATTTTATAGCGACCAAAAACATATTTAAGCTCTTATAATATACTCCTTCCGTTCCAAAACTATTGTAGTTTTAGTTTTTCACTAAGTTTAAGAGTTCATTAATTAATGTTATAATTTAACTGAAACACCCTTATTTAATATGAGTTATATGAAAGAGAGAGAATGAAAATCATTGGTTAACTAATTGGTGAGAATTGTGATTGGTGGAAATAAGATGTGGTACTTGAGAGATACAATATTAAATGAGGGCATGGATGAAAGATAATGAGATAAAATGCTTTGAAAATGTAAAACAACAATGGTTTTGGAACAAAACAAAAAAGCTAAAACTACAATAGTTTTGGAACGGAGGGAGTATAGAAGTGAATGTTATGTTGACAACTCATCGAGACTATTCTCCTCTAAACTTGACGCATTAGATTTTCACCATTTCTATTAGTTACATCTTTTCATATTCTCAAACTGTTACACACTCTTCTTACCTCAATTTAAACTTTTTACTTACTATTATATTCGTCCCTGAATGATAGCTTAAGTGGTAAGAGTTAGGAATATAAGAGTTGGGTGGGGTAAAGGATGAATGGTCCCGAATTCGAACCCGGATGAATGATTAATTTACTAACATTTCTAACAACTAACATTTGCGTATAAAAAAAACCTTACTAGTATATTCCAAAGAGTAGATCAAGTATCGCATCACTTGCTGATAAAAAAATCTCTTCATCGTCAAACCCAAATATTGAAGAACTAGTTTTATACCCGTGCATTCACGGGTGACATTTGGTATATATTAGTACTCATTTGTTATGATTTATGAATTATAAATTAAATTTATAAACAGTAAACAACGATCCATTTTTGACCGAAATAATGGAAATGTTATTATACACTTATCAACATCTAAGGTTTTAGTTTTGATTAGACATTTGGTCTTTACACTTAAAAGTTAATGTAAATTGACTATTCCTTGTACATTAAAATGTGAGTATCCGCTTTGAAAGACTTGTTTTATAAACATACTATAAAATGTGTGACATGGATTATCTAAAGATCTTGAAATTAGAAGACACCATAATAGATCCAATTAAACACATTATCACGTTACAAAGTTTAATTCCAGATATGTCATCATATTGAAACCCATGCACATTTATAAGCAAGAAAAACACCTTGTCGGCTTTCATAATCTGCTAATGAGTTAAGAGAAAAGGAGTCATTCTGCTACATGTTTCAAAAGCATCATCATTGTGAATTTCACATTATTTGACATTATCACTGAACAGTGGCTGGTTCATTCTTGCTACACAACTCTACAGTAGATTGGAAATCTCTGAAAATAAAATAGAAAGAAGATAAGAGAATGATTGTGAAAGCCTTGGCGGAACATCATGGCCCTGCCCACCAAAAAAAAATTAAAAACCTTTTCAAACTACCAATATGGGACCTAAAAAGTAAGGGGAAGCACATCAGCATATGGCAATTAACTTGGAGTCAGCTCAGCTAAAACTTTGATGATATTTCTTTTCAGTTTTCTTTCATCTCTTTCTTGATTTCATTTTTTTCCCACAAGAGTTTCACCATATCACCCATTCCAATTAATCAGTGATTTTATTTTGGTATGAGTTGTAACTGTTGCAGATAAGAGAAGGACGAAGATGATTTATCACTCACTCATGCATAAAACTTATCAGAGAAAAGAATTTTACATTAGATGTATTTCCTGGCATAAAAAAAGATGCTTCGGTTAATTCTCCTCCCAAATATCATGTGGTCCTCTCCAAATACCATTGAGCAAGCTTATAGGTTTGGCTTCCAGCTTCTTTATTACCTTTTTTTATGTGTGCTCCAATTAGAAATTAAATTGAAAGTCATGTATCAAGTTGGTCAGACTTTCCTGAATATATATACAAAGATCCCTTTTGTTAAGCATTTTATTCTGCGCAACACCAAATATGAAATGCATCTTCTAAACTGCAATTTTCAAGAGTTTGCATTATCTGTTTCATAATATCTGCAGTTTTCAAGAGCTCTCATCCTCATGGCTCCACCATGACCGTCCTTGTTGCTCTCTTGTCGGAGTTACTAAGCCTTCACTATAAACAGAGTTAATGATCAAAATAAAAGCTCAAATATAAAAATCACAGTAAAGTGCTCTCATCCTATAGCAGAAAAGGTTACACCCATCTGAATGCCCTTTACCCACCAACTCTTTCCTGCCAGAATTTAGAAAACAACTTCAAAAATCACTGTTAGATTTGACCTGAAGCAGAGATGTTCAGTTGCAATTCAATTATTATCTGTACAGTATTTGACAGAACCACAACTCCCTAAACCATTAGAAGCAAGAACACAACTAAAAAAATGATTAACTGCCTGATATCTGGCTGTTTCGTGTACTGTATTCTCTAGTCTACAATGTCCATCTGGAACTGTGGCTTACTATAATCTCCTTGTTGAATGTTGATTAAAAATACTAAAGCAAGATGAAACTAAAAATGCATTATTATCCGTGGAACCCAAGAATGCTTGTTTGGTTTGATTATAAACCTGGATATAAACCTGATGCTGCTACGACAGATGCTCAGAACTTGATACATTTATAGTCTAACCCCACAAAGACACTCAACAATGCTTCTGAATATTAAAATAACTGAAGGACTACTTTCTGTAAATCATAGCAGCAGAAATATTCAAAGACCATGACAAATTTTCTTATACTTGGAAAAGTGCCAAAGAGAGTTATCATAATAGATGAAAGTAACTTCAAAAAACAAAGTAAAACATGGATATTAATCAATAGAAAGATCTTTGCATTACTTATACTAACTTGAAGATAGATTTGAGAACGGATATTAAGAGCTTCAAGCATATAGAAAGTTGTGTTAAATGGTAAAACACTAAAACACATCGACTTTCCCAGTCAAACAGCAGAATGAAATGACTTTCTTGGAAGGTGTATAAAACTAATTCATTACCTGTCATTGGAAAACACTAATGGAAGATAGTTTGTAGCAAAACAACATTGATTATCACTGATTCAGGTGTTCTAACAAATCCAGTCTCACCCAACTGTAACAACAAATTCAGGCCCAAATTAATACCTTGAAGGTGAACATAGAGATGATACAGGGATACAAAGAAAGGGACATGATTACTTCTCTATTAGCAACGTTGATGTACCAAAATAAAGAGAAAGAAAGGGACATTACCTTGTGTTAGCTAATGATTCATGAAAAAGTGGCGCTGAATCTCATCCTCCTCCACCATTGCCAAAATCACCATCTGAGTTCTGCCTTTGGCGTACCCTGCCTATAGTTTCTGTCGTGAACTCTTTCCTGCATTCAAATAAATGTACTGAATCTCATGCTAAAAGGCATGATTAAAATTCAACACCCAGCAATATCAAGTGGGAAACAATGATTTAGCCACCAAAGGATGAAGTTAGGGATTGTTGGGAATGGTTCTGATTTTTACAGACATTTATCATTTGGTAAAGAGGCCATGATGAAGTATGAAGGTGAGGAATGAATAGGGGTAGTAATATAAACATAAATAACTAATTGATAAAGTTAATTAAGTTTATTTAATTTTTAATTCAAATTACGAAATTCAGTTTACAACCTTTGATACTAATTGATAAAATTAATAAGTTTCAAATCTCAAATTTCAATTTCTCACCTCTAGTATGATTAGGTTTGAATTTTTCATCACACTATAAGGAAACAAATTAAATGTAAAACGTAAGAATAGGAGGAGAATTTCAAATTTAATAAGGTCAAGTAAGGAAAAAATTTGAAAGCAAAACGTAAAATCAGCGATATAAACATAACAACACGGCAGATTAGTAGGAGATTTAAAACTAATCATTAACAGTCAACTAATCAACAATTTCAGTACCTAATTTTATTTTTTTGAAAAAGGAATAAAATGAAAATCATGCTTGAACATACCTGAGATGGTGATGAGGGCATCATGACAGCCACAGTGAAGAGGAGGATTCGGACCTAGCCACCTAGATAAAACTAAAATTCCAGTAAAAAAGGAAATGTTCAGTCCATATGAATATATGATCACCAAATCATGTAATGGAAACATGTCTACTACATTACATACTCAGAAATCCAACTAATATTTTTTTTGTTCTAAACTTGAAATTCAATCTTGGTAATAAGACATTGAAGAGGATAGGGACCCTGTTAGGAGAGATATCAGAATAGTGCAGAGAAAACAGACATTTTTTCAGCAAATCCAAATTAAACCTAACCAAAAAATATTCAAATGTAGAAAAATCCAAAGATCCAAAGCTATGCAAAATTCTAAATTGCAAGGTTAAATAAATCTCTACCTTTCCACTGACCTCATAATTGATAGTTCAAGAGAAATATGACCCTTTCCCTTTAAATCTAGCAGTGCATTAGTGTGAAGACTAAAATTGAAGCAAGCATCTGAAGATCTGGACATGGGTGAACAAAACGGCGATTGGAAGAACGACAGATAAGGCCGCCAAAAGCACCCAAAATCAAGTCATGGAGAAGAGAAAAGTATTGGAGTACAGAAAACCCATACATGAATCGAGGAGGCCATTAGAAACAGAATAGCATGTTAGAATCGCGTGCTCGTAATGAAACGGAGAAGGGAGCGTCGATTAGTTTGCGGCGGCGAGAAACCACTTAGTGAACTAGTTGTCCTAGAATAAGAATATCTTGGGTAGGAGCAATAGTGGATTTCCACGTGACAGGTGGGGTTCTGAGTTCTAACAGGAGTTTTTGGGGTGACAACGGAGATTTGCAAGCCTATGGTACCTTGTTCTAGGAAAAATTGGTCATTGAGAATGTCTTTGAGAGAGAATTCGAGTTGTATTGTTCCTTTTGGGCTTTCTAGATGGTAAGGGATTACATCTAGGAATTCCAATTGATAGATTCACCTAGGCTAGGGATAGTTAGGTGGATAACTCTCGGCATCGTAAATGAAATGAACCATTGCAAAAGTGTTTGAGTTGAAAGCAATTAGAGGATTAGGGGAATGCATTCTAAATATCTTTTCTTCTTTGTTACCTCAGTAAACCTTCTTTTACTGTTTGCTTTTATATTAAAAAACCACAAAAACAATTTATCAAACATTTTTTTATCCGCTCAGATCGATATTTAACTGGTGGAACTGATGTTCACACAATCCCTAAGGACGATAAACCCGTATCTGCTTTGCTATGATTGAATCATAAGAGTTTAGTTCCAAAGTGTTGTTCTTTTTTTTATGTTGTCTGCATTTTAGCTAATGTATGTGTGTGCCAAGATGTGGGACCAGATGTTGTAACATCATGCTGTGACATTTGTCCCTGCGGATCTGCTGTGTGTTTGGCTGATTTTTCTAGAAGCTTTGGATGGATTTCGTGATAATCAAGTTAGGGTTATTGAAGAAGCTTCTCTATGCTATCTGGAATATATTATAGTGGAATCAAATCTTTTGAAGAGGATTTGATTTGGTTTAAATTGTGAAAGTTGTTATCTTTTGTTCAAATCTTATTTGATAAGATTTGTTACTGGTTTAAAAGATTTGTTCCAGATCTGTTTTGTGGACTCTATTTTCGTGCAAGCCCATTGAAGATCAAGACCTGAAGAATGACTATTTAAGGAGGCTTAACCCTAGTTGCAAAGTGTGCCTTGGGCACCCAAGGATTGGGTTTTTAGGGTTTTGTTTTGTGAGTCCTTGTTCTGTTATTTTGTACACCTCTCTACTGCCTCCATTGATAATCATATGGCTTAGAGTTGGTTTGTTTAGTTGAGTTGTAATCTCTTCAAATTGTTGTTTGATCATGAGATCTATCTTTCAATCTCTTGTAAGGGATCGGTCACTGTGGCAGTGATCATTAGGAGTTAGGGGAAGTTTCCTCATAGCTTAGAGGAGAAGGGCTAAGCTAGATTCACTTATGTAATAGTGGTAGACATTGAAGAGGCTCTATACTAAGGGGGAGTACTTAGGTATAGGAGGGACTTTCATGTGACCTGAGAGCTATTATTTGATAGTGAATTGACTCCTGGATTGGTATCCTCCAGATGTAGGTGATGTTGCACCGAACTGGGTTAACAATTCCCTGTGTTTTTTCATTGATTTAATTTATGTACTGTTGTGCAATTGTCGAACCGATTGTCCCAACATCGCGTTCGACATCTGTCCTGTGCACGAACCAGAATTTCAATTGGTATGTACAAACAATAAGGAAAAAACCTTTATCAGTAGGCCGTGGGGAGTGGAGAAAACAATGGCATATCTTTGGAGAAGCTCCCATAGGGAAGAGTCAAATTCTGGTGGGGAAGTGTTTAGGTTTTCAATGGATAAAAAATGGGGACTGGTTGGGGTCGTGGGTGGTGTAATGAAAGTGATAGTGTGAAATTCAGCAATGGAATTTGTGTGTAGTAGGCGTTGGATGTGGTGGAATGAGGCATGGGAAGGTGGGGGAAGGGCCTCTCCTTGGATGGTGCAAGTGGAACCATTAACTTGGAATGACATAGATGGAATGCTGTAATCAGAAATGACCTTACCCAAGGTTTTTAGCCAATCCAAGTCGAGCACCAAATCTGCTCCATGGAGGTCCATCACATAGAAAGGAATGAGGAAAGTATGCCCAGAAAAGGATACCTCTGTTGGTGAGCAATAACCCGAGCAGGATAAGTGTGCACCATTGCCAACCATCATCGGAAATGTGGGAATGGGAACCACTGGCAAGCGCAAGTATGACACCGTGCGAGGAGGAACAAAATTGTTGGAGCTACCCGTATCAATCAAAATCACAACAGGTTGGCCTTTAACCGTAGAAATGAATTTGAAGGTTTTGGGTGAAGGCTCACCCTTTAAGGCCTGATCAGAAAGCAGAAAATGCACTGCTTCCTCGGGAACCGGTTCCTCCACAATATCCACGGATTCTACAGTAGAAGAATCAATGGGATCTTGACCCTCGGGTGTATCATCCCCCATGAGTAGAGCTGGGCGAATTGGCCCGCGCCCGCGGGCCGGCCCGCTTAACCCGCAGCCCGCGCGGGCTGTGGCCCGGTGATTGGTTGCCCGTTTAAAAGCGGGCCTACGCGGTCTGGCCCGCTTAACCCGCGAGTTCATGCGGGTTGAACCGCGGTTTTGCGGGCTGGACCGCATTACAAAAGAAAAAAATTTAAGTCATTTATTTGACAACTTTTGAGAAAAAAATTGACAACTTTGGAAAAAAAAATCAGTTTATTTTTTAATTTAGGCGTTTATAAGGTTTTTAATGAAAAAAATATTTTTAATTTAGTTTTAAATTTCATTTTTATTATTTTTTAATTTGGCTTGTGGCCCGCGGGCCAGCCCGCTTATCCGCGGGGCGGGGGCGGACCGGCGTAATAGAGGCCCGTTTAAATGCGGGCCTACGCGGTGCGGGCCTACGCGGTGCGGGCTTACGCGGGGCGGGCCTATGCGGGGCGGTCTAACCGCATACCCAGCTCTACCCATGAGTAAGAATAGACGGGGCTGGAACTTGTGACCGAAGGTGTACTTCTCATCACAATTGAAGCAAAGGCCCAAAGCTCGACGCTCTTGCATTTGGGTAGCGTTGAGACGTTTAATAGGTAGGGTGGAAGGGGCTGCGGGTCTAGGTGGTTGAGAGGAAGAAGCTTGAGGTCGAATGGGGGGTGGTGAGGGCACATGTGGGGTGGGATAATGTGTAAATGGGGAAGGGTTTGGACGATAAACCCTCTGTGGAAAAACCTTGGACTCATTTATTTTTGCTTCTATTTGTTTTGTTATGCCAATAGCCTGTGAAACTGAATAAGGTTTGAGTATTGCTAATTCTCTTTTGATTGCAGGTGACAAACTGGAGACGAAGCAGTCCAACACAGCTTCCGGTGACAGTCTGACAACCTGATTGGAGATCCGCTCGAATCTGGTTTGGTAATCAGCCACGGTTGAAGATTGCTGGAGCTTGAAGAGCTCTTGTTGGTGATTCCCATAAGAAGATGGGCCAAAACGGATAGCCAAAGCACGAGTAAAAGCTTCCCAAGATGAGAGTTGGTAATTGTTGTGCATCCAACGGTACCAACTAAGAGCATCCCCTTGCATATAGAAGGAAACCAACTCCAAACGTTGTGCTAGAGGTGTTTGGTGAAGCTAAAAAAAATGTTCAGCATGAAAAAGTCATTCCAAAGGGTTTGAACCATCAAAAGAGGTAAGTTGTAGTTTGAGGGTTTTGGGAAGGGTTTGTGGGGGGCCATTAAACCCAGTAGGAGGAGGAATGAAACCCGCTGGCATGGGGGTGTTGAATGTAGGAGAAGGTTGAGAGAAGGAGGAGAAATAGGGTTGCGGTTGAGGGAATGGAAGGTGTTGTGTTTGGGGAAAAGGTAGGGTTTGTGTTTGAGGGAAAGGTAGGGTTTGAGGTTGAGGGAAAGGGGGTGGGGGCTGCAATATGGCGGTGTGGGAGTTGTGGGAAAGGATGAAGTAGGGGGAGGGGTGGGGGTGGGGGTGGTGGTGGGGGTTGTTGAATGTTGAGCTGGGAAACCCTTTCAAATAACCCATCCATTGCTGTCTTCATATCAGCTTGGAGAGAAGATGCAATAGAAGCTAGCTTGCCATCAATGGCCGCCAACACCTCAGGGGAAAGTGAAGAGTCTGTAGGAGGCATGAGGAGCAAGATGAAAGCACCAAAATGGTGGCTATTTCTACAATTAACTATTCTACTCTACTGAAACTCTAGCAGAGAAATAAATGCTAATCAAGAAAGAAGATAAACTTGAGAATTTTCCTTGATTTCAGGAATCTCAATTACAGCTCATATATGATTGTTTACTTTGGCAACTACTGGCCTTACACTTGTCATAATCCTAGGCTCTCTTTTAATTCAATTATTCTGGTACTATGTAGTGGTTCCACCACTTGGGCCTTGTTACCGTTCTCTTGGGTCTAGAGTGAGTTGGAGAAGTGAACCCATCAGAAAAGGTGCTATCAGAGAATTTGAACCCGATATCTCTGCTTAAACTAAAGTTATTGTGTGCTAATTGATGCTATAAATATTAGTTTTGGTTGTGAGCTAAATTCAAA
The DNA here is from genome assembly GCF_012489685.1 of Lotus japonicus. NCBI lineage: Eukaryota > Viridiplantae > Streptophyta > Magnoliopsida > Fabales > Fabaceae > Lotus > Lotus japonicus. The sequence continues at coordinate 5,386,738 of NC_080043.1, forward strand.
TGCTAATCACAATTAACTTCCAAGATAGCTAGCTAGCTACCATTTGTTCTTTGCTCCAATGGCTTCAACACATGATGTAACAGAAAACCAACCAAAGGATGGGGCAGGGCAGCAAGAAATAGGAGAAGAAGACAGGCTAAGCGAAGAAGTTAAGGAGCTAATCCTGTGTCTTCCTAGAGCGAAGGGTTGGATAACTCCCTATATATATCTTTTCCAAGGCTATTGGAACGCACCAAATACAATCCAAGGAATAATCACTTTTCAAAAGCAGTTCCAAGCTAAAGACAGTGATGTTGTTGTTGCCAGCCTTCCAAAATCAGGCACAACCTGGTTGAAAGCTCTTACCTTCGCCATCGTTAACCGTCACCAATATTCGCCTTCCTCAGACAACAACCCATTACTTGCATATAATCCCCATCATCTTGTGCCTTTCTTTGAACATTCAGTCTACAGTTATTCCGCTTCTCAATCTTCTTTCACATCCTTGATGACGACGAAGCGAAGAACTTCGGTACACATATCATGTTCCCTTCATTGGCCAAGTCCATTAAAGAAAACTCCAAATGTAAGATAATTTATATTTGTAGGAACCCATTTGACAACTTTGTATCTCTTCGGATCTTCTTCAACAAAGTTAAGTCAGAATCCTTACCTAAGTTCACTCTAGAGGAAGATTTTGAAAGGTTTTGCAAGGGGATGTCTCCCTATGGTCCGATTTGGGACCATATATTAGGTTACTGGACGGAGAGCATAACAAGACCGGACAAGGTTCTGTTCTTGAAGTATGAGGATCTTAAAAAAGATGCAGATTTTCATACGAAGAGAGTGGCGGAGTTCTTGGGTTGTCCATTCACTCAGGAAGAAGTAAGTAGCGGGGTGATTGAAAACATAGTCAAACTGTGTAGTTTAATTTGGAGAAGATGAAAGAATTGGAGGTAAATAAATCTGGATCTGTGGGTATTAATCTGGATTGGAACATTGACAACAAGCATTTCTTTAGGAAGGGTCAAGTAGGGGATTGGGTGAATCACCTTTCACTTTCAATGATTGAAAAGTTATCCAAGATCACACAAGAAAAGTTAAGTGGATCAAGCCTATCATTTAGCTAGCTTCCCAGCTGTGGTTAATGGTTACTTTATCTAAGATAAGTGGCTAGTTAGCTACATAAGAACCATGCATGGAGCTGAAATGTGTGAGTGTTGTTTTATTTTTCTGTAATGCAGAATAAAGAGGTATGAGAAGTCCTAGAGACCATGTAACCGATTACCATCCAGAATCAATTGGATGGGAGATGTGATATCAGTTATTTCTTGTGGGTTTTATGGTAAAATTTATCTTTATTCACTTTCAAGATCGCTTGGAATAAAAAAATCGATAATTAATATATAGGTTGTGCATTTTTTGAATGCAGGATTGTAATGTAGGAATTACATATAAACTGGATCAATACTAGCAATTAGAACACCATAAAAATTAGGATAAATTGTGTACCTCTTTCTTGAATATATCTTACAAGTCTTTTTGTTTTGCGGAAGCAAGCACACAATTGTATGGAATAGCAACAAGATCTTCCACTTGATCTCTTGTCTCTGGCAAACTACTCTTTGATGGAGCAAGCAGTTAAAGAACGTTAAGATAAAAATAAAAAGAGCTGAATATAAAGTGTTTAAAAAATAAGATGTGTATATATCATTACTCCTAATTGATGGTTGTAAGAAGGTTGTAATTCGGGGCTTTGCTCCACCCTCTTGCAATAAAAATAAAAAATTTAACCCGTACACCTCTATATGTGACTTACTTTGCCACGGCCATGCACTTCTCTAGATTTTTATTATGGTCATCAAACTTAAGAGTCAAGTGGGGATCCTGCCCTTTATTAATAAAAACATGGAAAACCTAATATCCATCCATCATGGATATTAGGCCCATTAGGCTCCACACAGAAGTTCACACACTTGTCTATTGGGCTCAACCCAATTAACTTATATTCACATGTGATTCCCAAAATAGCCTATAAGGATCACATTAACATATAGGCTCACAAGGAAAAATATATCAAGTAACATTCAACTCATTTTAATAAAATAAAAAGTCATCAATCAATATACGCCCAAATTAAAATAAAATTCTAACACATAAATCATAATCATCCATTCCCATGCCTCATTCTTTTTATTAGATAAACTGTAAACTTCTCTTGGCACGCGATATATCTATATTAGATAGAATTCATACGAAGATTAATCCGGCAGAGAAACGACAAAATCTACCATGGACCTGGTTCACCATGGTCTCTAGTGTTCTAGTGGCCTATGGATGGACCACAAAAGAAAAAAGTTTAAGAAAAATTTTTATGACCACAAAAATACCAAAATAATTCCAAGTATTATAATTTTCACAAAATCATTGTCCACCTTCCGACCACCGTCGGGGAGAGGAACCTTGGCCACCTTCCATTGAACAAAAAGTGAGAAAGACAGCAAAATAGAAGCAACAAAAACACGGGACTCAGGCATTAGGGATGAGGACACTAAAAGAAAGTTGTGATTATCGTTGAAGCCCGACGCTAACAGGCAAAAAACCAACACTACAGTCAATTCAGCGTCAGCTTAGCATCGACGTCATGATCGACTCCAAAAGGGTTGAAGCTAACTTTTAGAGTAGACATTTTGGCCGACTCTAAATTTAGCGTCGGCAAAGCTAACTTTTAGGATGGACTTTGATTAACCTACTTAGTATGTATATTGTCATTGTCTTGCTTGAGACTATAAGATTTGATCAAATTAATTTTCTCTTGACTATTCTATGTATGCCTATGGCTTAAGTTTTTAACAAATTAAGTGATATTATTGTAGATATGTGATGTTATGATTGATCAAACTTAAGTATATAATTCATGAATTATAAATTATTTCTTGATTAGCTTTTTGCTGCGGGAGCAGATCAATATGTGCGTTGAGAAAGAGGTGTTGGCGACTCTGTCACTCGAACCGGAGCCTTCGTCGGTAGACGAGCGAGTACCGGTTCCGATTGGTGGAGCATAGCGACTGGAACTCGCAACCAAACACTCATAAGTGAGATTAGAGATCTTGTAACGATTTCGAGCTTCACGATTTCGAGCTGAGCGACCAGAGTTCCGGTGCTGTTATCATCGCCGGCGGCTGGTGCGACGTCCTTTACTCGGTGCTCGGGATTAGGCTAGAGAGAGTGTTTAATGATTAGTAGTTTAAATTAAATTAATCAATTTTAAAAACTCTTAGGAAAATTTGCAGGAAAAAAATGTAGAAAAATGCATTCAAAATAAGAAAATCCATAGCAAATATAATGTGTCGGGCCATAGGACAATTTATTGGAAACGTTGTAGGAAAAGTTGTGGGAAAAAATTGTAGGAAAATTCATAAACAATATTGTAGAAATATCTAAAGCAAATAAGAGGTATTACTGGGTAGGTAAATCAATTTGTAAAAGCGGTAGGAAAATCTGTAGAATTTTTTTTTTAGAAAAAACTATAGGAAGAATCTGTAGTAAAATCCATTTATAGATTTTTCTACAAATTTTTTTCGTGGAAAAGTTCATGAGAGTATTTGACATTTCTTGCGATTTTTCAAGAAAATTTGAAATTTACATGAAATACAGGATTATTTATAAGAAATTTATAATAAAAAATCCACAGGAAATAAGGTTTTCTTTGAAACATTTATTTTTAATTAGTATATGCTACTTGGATTAGGAATCAAGACACGCGGCAAACATTTTAATTAGAGTTTAATGGATATGCACCGGCAGTGTAAAATAATTTTACACAGACATCCAATTGAATTCCACCAAATCAGAAAATATATTATTCTTTTAATTAAAATTAAAGTCAAATGTAATTATCTCTCCTATGTGGCATGCTTTGATTGGATGACTATGTAAAACTATTTTACACTGTCAGTGCATATCCATTAAACTCTTTTAATTATATCAAATTATGTCGAAAAATTCATCTTGCAACAAGTTTTTTTGTCTTTTTTTTTTTAAATGAGAGATGATATTATTAATAGAAGCCAAGAGAAAAAATCTCAGGGCCAACTACGTACCGATTGAGATCCTCTCCAGCCTCTACGGCTCATTTATAGCCATAAATCAAAATAATTAATGGTTGAGATGTGTTGAGGTGAAAAAAGTAATTTAAACACTAAAACTTTTTTAAGTGTAGTATACACTGCTCTGGAGAGAATCCATATCCAACTACGGACACCCCACCCCATAAGGAGGGGATAGGCAACAGCGAACTAACAGAAACATCAAGAAAAGGAGGAACAAGCGAATACAGGGGGAACACCATGGGATTTGGAGTTGGACAGTAGTAAAAGGCATAATTCCACGAAGCATAGCAGCAAGAGACCATCGGTAGCATCTATTGGATAGAAGAGTACTTGAGTTGTTGTGCTGTGGCATGCCACTGTCCTGAAGCAAAATTTCTGGCAGACTCCGGTGCAAATCCCAACTACCGATTTTACCTTTAAGGGTTTACACAACTACGATATAACCCATGCACTCGAGGCTGACCGCAAGGAATTAACCTTTACAAAATATTGCCCAGAAAAAATTGAATTGAACAAAAAGAAAGAAGCTCAGGTAAGAAGAGAAGAATACTATCAAGAACCACCCCCGTTCTCAACCTAGACTCCTGCTATATATTCCTTCTCAAGATAAAAGAATTGACACCAAATTAATGGTTATTTACTCATACGGTCAAAGGCATAATATCATTGATGTAGTAACGGATGAATTGATATTCATTATGGTAAAATCAGAATATTAGGAATGGTAATAAATTGGCTTATTGACTTTGACCGATTCAAAGACAATTTGGACACATGGCTTATATAATCCATAGAATGATGTTAATTGCCATTATTTCACAGCATCAACCCAAATGTGAGGACCAAATATGAAGAAGGACCACCACTAACATCCTGCCTCTCAAACCAACCACAAGCTAGAAAAGCAGAAGAGAAATGCAGCAGCCAATGGACCTCCAGAACAGCAAATTAAGGCAAGACCAGACAAAAAAACACCAGTAAAGTTACTCCAAGGAAGACCACAGAGGTTAAAATGCCGCCTTGACAAATATGAGGGGACAGAGCCAGAGAGGGACTACACAAAGAAAAGTTTTTTGGACCATTAATTCGCATGTGATATGTAAAATAAAAGTGAGATTGTTTCACTTACTTAAATGTGTAATTGGTTTAAATTAACACAACCATCATATCATATACCGAGTGAATCTACCGGAGTTGAATTATTTTGACTTACTAATTAATTATTTAATGCAACTGTATCTACAAAGGTTCTAATAGACTAAAGTCTATTGGCCTATATTGAGTTATTATAGTGAACATAAAAGTTGTTTAGTTATGTTTCTGCATTTTATAATGAAAAATGATATACATTACGAAACGAAAATTCTTATTCTTCTTTCCTTGTTTTCTATTATTACCATTTTTATCTTTAACTTTCTCATATGATCTGTCTCCCTCTATCTACGACTACCAGTCATTAATTATGAGCCATTTATTCATTCATTTCTTTTAAAATACTTTTTGTAATAAGTAGCATTGCTCTTCTAGAATAATCTTAGTAAGATGATGCCATTTGTATGACTTTTTTTTTTGATAATGTTTGTATGACTCGTTTTACCCCAAGGGTGAAGCCTAATTAACTCCATAAATATTAAGGTTAATGAATGAGATTGGTACTGAAAAAATTGAAATCAGTTTTATTCGTCTTCTTTTTTATAGTTTTATTTTGCTATGCTATGGAGTAATCTCTTGGTAGGATTTGATTCCTATCGGACTTGAACCCTAGGCTTGTGCTTATACTAGAGTTATTTACGCACGTGCTAATTGTTGCTATAAATATTAGTTTGGTTGTGAGCTAAATTCAAATGCTAGTCACAGTAAACTTTCAAGCTGCCTATATAGCTGCCATTTGCTGTTTGCTCCAATGGCTTCAACACCTCATGTAACAGAAAACCAACCAAAGGCTCGGGCTGGGCAGCAAGAAGCAAAAGAAGAAGACATGCTAAGTGAAGAAGGTAAGGAGCTAATTCAAACTCTTCCTAGGGAGAAAGGTTGGATAACTTCCTATATCTATCTTTACCAAGGCTGTTGGATCTCACCAAATGCAATCAAAGGAATAATCCCTTTTCAAAAGCAGTTCCAAGCTAAAGATAGTGATATTGTTGTTCCCAGCCTTCCAAAATCAGGCACAACCTGGTTGAAAGCTCTTACCTTCGCCATAGTTAACCGCCACCAATATTTGCCTTCCTCAAATGACCACCCATTACTCACATACAATCCGCATCATATTGTGCCTTTCTTCGAACTTGCTGTCTACGGTAATTCCACTAATCAATCTTCTTTCACATCCTTGATGACGACGAAGCGAAGAATCTTCGGTACTCATCTCATGTTCCCTTCACTGGCCAAGTCCATCAAAGAAAACTCCAAATGTAAGATAATTTATATTTGTAGGAACCCATTTGACAACTTTGTATCTCTTTGGATCTTCTTCAACAAAGTTAAGCCAGAATCTTTACCTAAGTTCACTCTAGAAGAAGATTTTGAAAGGTTCTCCAAGGGGATGTCTCTGTATGTTGGTTTTTTTTAACGTGAAAGAGAAGAGAAATATTTATGATGGAAGACAGATTTTTTATTAATCAGAACTTGCTCTTTTAAATGTAAAGAGTAACTAACAAACTGACTAGAAATCTGCAAAATTTGAAATACTAACAGAAGATACTCTAAACAAATTCAAAGATAGTCTAACTAATCATCCTAACAGAATTAGGACTTATTCAAATTTAAATAACAACTTCAAACTAACAACTTAAATTTAAAATTCAAACAGCTACTGAGACATAATTTCAACACTCCTCCTTGGATCAGTAGCTGGAAACTTCTAACTTCTCAAAGTTCAAAAAAGTCAACCATACTGGAATATGTGCTCCGGCAGGTTCGCTTCCATTCCATGGACACATCACGTATGCATAAGAATATGGTAGCGGAGGTGCAAAATACGCCACACTATAGTTGTTGTAAATAAAAGCAGGAAGTGGATGAACATAGTAATGTGTAGGGTACATGTGATGACATGGAGGACTCTCATTAGGTAGTTTTGGATTTTGATCTGTTCCTTGAGGTCCTGGCACATGAACATGACCTTCAGGCTCTTTATCTTTTGGCTGGCGACCCAAAACCTCAGTGGCTGCAAAAACACCACCATCATCTTCAACAGTAACACCCCTGTTGTCGTTGTTGCAATTGACTTTCCCTTTCTTTTTCTCTTCGTCGTCACCTTCACTAAGAAGTGTGACAGGCTCGTTGGCCAAATCACCATGAAATGCAATTTTCTCCTCCTTTATTGAATCAAATGAAAAAGTCTTGCTCCTCATTTTTACCTTGAACATTTCAAGGCCTTCTGGATCTTTAACTATGCAGCTTTTATCTTCAAAGATAACTTTGAAGTCTTTCTCAAGCAACTGTCCAATACTAAGCAAGTTTTTAGTAATTTCAGGTACATACAAAACATCAGAGAGAATTTTTGTACCTGTGTAGCTTTCTATAGCTACTGTCCCCTTGCCTTTTACTGGAATTTTTTCGCCATTCCCGATTCTGACCCATTTGACTTTGGTGTTGTCCAAACTCTTGAACAACTCTTTGTCATTGGCCATGTGATTAGTACAACCACTGTCAATCAACCAAGATTCACAAGAATTATTACTAAAGAAGCAAGTAGCAACAAATAGCACGTCTTCTTCCTCCTCTTGCGCATTTTTTGCTTCATTTGCACTTTCCTGGATTTTGTCTCTACAAATTACAGCTTCATGCCCCATCTCGTTGCACTTGCTGCATTTTGCATCTGGCCTTCTCCAACATCTGAACGGTGGGTGACCCATCTTTCCGCAATGATGACAAGGTGGATAATTTTTTCTACCTCTGTCATTGTTTTGGTTGTTTGGAAAATTCTCACAACTGGTTGGTTGGTTCTTCTTAATAGAATTATTTCTTTTGGATCCATTATCATGATGCTTTGCTGCAAAAGCACCTTCGACAACACGATCTTCTCTCATCAGCCTTCGTTGTTCTTGGGCTTGCAATGCATGCATCACTTCTGCCAAAGTGATTTTAGAAAGATCCTTCGTATTCTCAAGTGAGGCAATAGACGCTTCATACCTCTCAGGAACTGTTACCAGAATTTTTTCAACAATTCTTGAATCAGCAAACGCACTTCCAAGCAGCCTTACTTTGTTAGCAATATCTAACAATTTTTCTGAGTATTCCTTGATTGTCTCAGACTCTTTCATCTTCTGCATCTCAAATTCTCTCATTAAATTGAGCACTTGCATGCTTCTTATTCTTTCATCTCCAACATACTCCTCCTTCAAATAATCCCAAATTGCTTTCGCTGATTTGAGACTCATGATCCTTGTGAAGATGGTTGATGAAACACCAGCAAAAAGGCATGATTTTGCCTTTGCTTTCCGGGTTTTTTTCTCCTTGTGACTCTTGATCTGGGCCATGGTAGGATTGGCAGGCAGCGGAACGACTTCATAATCCTCTTCTATAGCTTCCCAAAGATCCAAAGCCTCTAGGTAAGCCTCCATCTTGACAGCCCATAGATCGTAGTTTTCTCCATCAAAGACTGGAGGTGCAACTTTGGAGAAATTTGATTCAGCATCCATGTTCACAGGTCCGTAAGAAGATGGCTCTAGATACCACTCTGTTGGTTTTTTTTAACGTGAAAGAGAAGAGAAATATTTATGATGGAAGACATATTTTTTATTAATCAGAACTTGCTCTTTTAAAGGTAAAGAGTAACTAACAAACTGACTAGAAATCTGCAAAATTTGAAATACTAACAGAAGATACTCTAAACAAATTCAAAGATAGTCTAACTAATCATCCTAACAGAATTAGGACTTATTCAAATTTAAATAACAACTTCAAACTAACAACTTAAATTTAAAATTCAAACAGCTACTGAGACATAATTTCAACACCGTATGGTCCAATTTGGGACCATATGTTAAGTTACTGGAATGAGAGCATAGCAAGACCAGACAAGGTTTTGTTCTTGAAGTATGAGGATCTTAAAAAAGATATAGATTTTCACGCGAAGAAGGTGGCCGAGTTCTTGGGTTGTCCTTTCAGTGAGGAAGAGGTAAGTGGCGGGGTGATTGAAAACATTGTCAAATTGTGTAGTTTTGAGAAGATGAAAGAATTGGAGGTTAATAAATCTGGGACTGTGGACCGTTTTAACATTGAGAACAAGCATTTCTTTAGGAAGGCTCAAGTAGGGGATTGGGTGAATCACCTTTCACATTCAATGATTGAAAAGTTATCCAAAATCACACAAGAAAAGTTAAGTGGATCAAGCCTATCATTTAGCTAGAGAGTGCTCTTAACAGCCCACGCAAGCTTCCCAGCTTTGGTTAATGGTTACTATTTCTAAAATAAGTGGCTAGCTAGCCACATAATTAAGAACCATGCATGGAGCTGAAATATGTGTGTGTTTTTTTCTTTAATGCAGAATAAAGAGGTATGAGAAGTCCTAGAGACCATGTAATCCATTACCTCTATTTTGTTACCATCCAGAATCAATTGGATGGGAAATGTGTGGTCAAGTTATTTCCTGTGGGTTTTATGTTAAAGTGTATGTTTATTCACTTTCAAGTTGGCTTGGATAAGAAAAGTGATAATTTATTTATAGTTTGTACATTTTTGCATGCATGATCATAAATCATAATCTTCAATTCTTTTTGCCTCATTTTTTTTTATTAAACTCAGATTGGTAACTTTTTTCCCCGAAAAACTGAAACTATAAACTTCTCTTGGCACGCTATATATCTATAATGGATAGAATTCCTACAAAGATTAATCCTACAGAGAAACAACAAAATCTACCATGGACCTGGTTCACCATGGTCGGTTTATGGATGGACCACAAAAGAAAAAACTTAAGAATTGAGCTCGCAAAAATACCAAAATAACTTTAAGTATTAATTATAATTCTCACAAAACTATTGTCCACCTTCCGACCATGGTTCTATTGAACAAAAAGAAGTGAGAAAGACAGTAAAACAACAGCAAACAAAAACACGGGAAACCAGGGATGAGGACACTACAAAAAGTCACTACTAGCATCGGGTAAAAGGATAAAGCCGACGCTAACAGGAAAAATATTGACACTACAGTCAATTCAATGCCGGCTTAGCATTGACATCATGACCGAACTTAAAAGGGTCGAATTGGCTTTTATAGTAGACCTTTTGGCCGTCTCTAAATGTAGTGCCGGTAAAGCTAACACTAACCCGATACTGTTCATTTGGCAAAAAGGTTGACTCTAATGTATTTTTTTTAGCGTCGTTCGGATAGACCAACACTAGTTTATCACATTTAGCGTCGGTAAAGCCAACACTAATCCGATACTGTTCACTTGGCAAGAATTTCGACGCTAATGTATTTGTTTTAGCTCGTTTGGATAGACCAATGTTAATTTATCACATTTAGCGTCGGCCTCACGCTATTTAGTGACAGTTTTAATTGTTTGGTGGCTGTTGAAAACTGCTACATATTGCTTATATATGTTCACAAATAACAGTTTCCGGGAGTTAAATACCACCATCTACTCAGATTCTAGTACACACTTCCCTCAATCAACAATCATTCAAACGAAAATGATAATAGCCTCATGTAAAGTTCCTATCACTCATGGTCAGTGGCTATGACTTTATATTATGACAATTCACTTTAACTTTGAATAAACGCATCTACACTATAAAGCTTACATCTATTGAACTTAAGACTGATAAAACCCACAGAATAGAAACCACAATGCAAACAGTAAAAAAGATAACAAGTAACAAAGAAAAAAAATAAAGGGAGAATTGAAAAAGCAAGGAATATGTATATATAGGAACTACATGTATCATATCTAAAATTACATGCTTTGGCATTCGAAATCACTACTATTTAAAAAAAAATTATGAGAAAGAGAATTGAACCCGATGGAGCTACTAATCAAGAATATGTACATTCACTTTCACTTTTAGGGTTCTAATTGAAGGAAGGAAAATATTCAAAACTCATTAAATGGCTCCATCAGTATGAGGAAAATAAAAATTTCTTTTTTTTTGGACAGTGAAAATAAAAATATTCAAAATAACGGGCATGATCTATATTTTTTCAATAGACAAATATTTAGCCCATATGAGGTCCTCTGTTTAGGGCCAACCTCAAGGTCCAACATCAATTCTAGATGGAGAGCCCATAGCATTTGTTGTGGATTTTAATTCTAATCATAACACCCTCAAATTTTGGGGTTAGACTATGTTAAGAAAGCTCCTAGTAAACTTCAAAAAATAATAACAAATTCTTAGTGAGCAGAGATGAATATAAAAAAGGTGTTTGCTGTGGTACCTTAATTTAAATGAGGGTACGATACCTTAAATGACGTAAAACCTCTTTCTCTCCAATTTTTTTAACTTCTAAAAGCCTCTAGCACCATCATTCATGAGCATTTTAGTAGATTATCTCATTATCTTGTCGTTCGCCAGACACCAATTTCCATATCTCACTCTTATTGTGGTCAATAACTCTCTTGTTCTAACATCGCATACATTTCTACTTCCACCACTAGATTCTAACTTAAAAAGAGCTGAACAACCGACATGACGTTTAAGATTCCAACAAAAGTTAAAAGGTCTAAGTTTCTCTCTTTCTCTGCCCTTCAATTTCACAATTTCATCTAGTCGGGGTACCGTACCCAAAAAAAATTCAGGGTACCACAGAATTTGCCTATAAAAAATGTCCAACAAGAGTTAAAAATGACAAATTTGACGTATATAGTGTATGCTTACTTAATTGTGTTCTTCTATTAAAGAAAAAGAAAAAATAGGAAAGCATCAAATTTATGTTCCTTCTTTTTTGCTAAGAGTCACGTATGACTTACTTTTCATCAAATTTAAAGGCCATTCGTATGAAGCTTCGTGATTTTTCATACTGGTGTAGTGGTTATACTTTGTACTTCGTATTCGTAGTGTTTCAATTCAGAATTGAACTTCAACGTCGTAACACTTCTTAACACATCTGCAGATGTCATAGAGTAGTCTCCAATCAAAGATCTAGCTAGGAAGAACTCTGATATCATTTTAGAATTTAAAAGACTTAATTAAGCTCCAAAAGCGAACTTAGAGGTGAATGTTGAATTTCAATTATGTAAAAGGGCTCTCTTGAGTCTTGACCATATGATCTCTAGTCAATGTGAGACCTCTAAATATATCTTTCCTTCCCAAGTTAATCAGTTAACTCCACTATGCAGTTCCTATATTTGTGGCAAGTGGATCCATTCTGTCTTTCTCTTAAGCTTTAAACCATAATATCACTTAAAGATGAATTAGTTATAGTAAAAGTCACAATATATATAAAATATTCCTTCACACAGAGAAGGGATTTACTGTTATCAATAAAAATTACAATATCTTTTTTACCACGTGGTTTATCCAAGACTTTTACTCGATTAATGAATTTAGGCTAACAACTCTTCATATTTCACGCTACTTAGAAACCTATCAAATAGTTAAGAACTGATTAGCAGTCGTTTATCAACTAAGAACTAACCCAATAAGTCAAAATTAGCTGTCTAATTTTTAATGTTCAAATTAGCTAATTAGCGGTTAATTTATCAGCTAACGATTGACTAACCGTCGATTCGTCAGCTAACAACCGATTATCGATCAATCCATACGTTTACAACTGACCCACACTCAGCTAACTAAAATCACACATCATATTCATAAAGCCTAGATCAAGTAATTAAACCCCCCACGCAGTTAGTCGAAACATATAAGACAATTGATTGGTAGTTAAAATATATGAATCCTGTTTCAAATTTAATTCAATTTATTAGTTAAAATCTTTGAATCCTGTTTTAACTTTAGTCATTTATGTTTCCAACCCTAACTGGATGGCAATTTCAATTATCAATAAAAATTACAATATCTTTTTTACCACGTGGTTTATTCAAGACTTTTACTCGATTAATGAATTTAGGCTAACAACTCTTCATATTTCATGCTACTTAGAAACCTATCAAATAGCTAAGAACTGATTAGCAGTCGTTTATCAACTAAGAACTAACCCAATAAGTCAAAATTAGCTGTCTAATTTTTAATGTTCAAATTAGCTAATTAGCGGTTAATTTATCAGCTAACGACTGACTAACCGTCGTATAGATAGATACGTTTGAATATTATAATCATATACTCCCTTCGTCCCTAATTATAAGCTAAAGTTGTAAAAATCACACTTATTAAGAAAGCCTTAATTGATGCATTGGTTTTCAAAAAAAATGTACAACTTTCTATGTTTACCCCTATTTATGATAACACTTTTTCATCATTGTACTACTAATGGTGGTGCTCCACTACCAATAAATGCAAGGGTGAATATGGAAAGAAATATTAACTTTTGCAAGGTTAGCTTATATTTAGTGACACAAAAAAAGTCTCAATGTTAGCTTATAATTAGGGACGGAGGGAGTATTCAATTTAACTGCATAAATTTGTCAACGAGTAAAAATCTAAACATAAGATGATTGGCAAAAGGTATTTGTTCTAAATTTCTATTGTACATGAAAATCAAACCCCAACTTTTAGTTTTAGACCATAATGACAAAAGAAATTTAGCTGGAGTGACTAGGATTAGTGTGAACACAAGCTGGTCAAAGGTGTGAACTGTAAGATATTAACTTGTTTGTCACCAATTACATTTTATATGCACTGTCACATTTTGAATGGAATTCGGATTAGCCGCGTTAGTCAACTACCCATGTAAATTGAGATTTTGAGTTTTTAATGCTCGAAAAATAATAAGCACACTGTACTCTTTCATTTTTATTTTCTACAATGATGTATGAAAATTTGGAGATTTTACATTAATTAATTAGTGGGTATTTAATTTCTAAATAAAATTAAAAATACTCTGTTAGGGTCGTGTGTTCTCTAATCTCAAATATTCCCGAGTTATGATGTATATATATATCTTCACTTCTTTTTCACCTTCAATCTCTATTTATTTCTCTTTTCTTTATTCATCAAATCACATATCACATATTTAATTTTTCTCTCATTTCTTTCTATCTCTCTCTTCCTCCACCTCTTCACACTTCAAAACTAAGGTGTAAAGATATAATTATTCATTTTAAGGGTAGTTAAACACTAGACAATTTTAAAAGTTGTCCACTAGTTCACTTTAATTTATGACTTAAATGCACTTTTGGTCCCTCACTTATACTCTTTGTGTAAAAATGGTCCCTAAACTTTAAAAATTACAGTTTTGGTCCCACACGTTTACCTCTGTTAGCACTTTTGATTTTCTGTCATCTTTCTGTCAAAAATCTAACGATTTCTGGAATTTCCAGAAATATTCATCAACTTCTTCATCATATTCATCATGTTCTTTCATCAATATCATCACCCTCACTAAATCATCCCCATAAACATGAAATTCTCACCCTTAATTTCTTATTTCTAAACACATCACCATAATCAAACCTTAATATTAAAAATTGACGCAGCACCAATAAATAACAATTGTAAATGTTGAGAAGCCTTAATATTAAATATAATTTAAAGAACAACAGAGCCAAACATGCAATGAGAAAACCCAATTTCTTATTGAGCAAATAGAACCAACACTTTCTCCAAAACTATAGTGTTGGAAGTAATCAAAATGTAGATGGAAATGCAATGAGATTAGAGCCAGTAGCTTTTTAAGAAGAACACAATCACAAAATCAAAGCATGAGAAGAAGGAGAAATGAATGTTTGAAAAATAAACACTAGCAGAGAGTGTTTGATAAAAAGAAACCCAAAAATTGAAACGCAGATCTGGCAGTGGAAGACGGAAAGGAGCGAACTTGGTGTCGTTTTCATTGACACCGTCATGGAAAGAGAGTCGGAGCAGAGAAGAAATCGAGAAGGAAGAGAAGGTGCCCAACTTGGTTGGAGGTAGAAGAAGAGAAGAGACCGAGAAGGCGCATCCATGGTTCGGGATTCTCGCTTTGCAGATGGTGTCGTGGTGGTGCATCCACAGTTGGGGTTTCTTGGAATTTTTATAGTTTTGTGGGACTGGTTTTTTCCTTGTGGGTTTCTAACTCTAATTTTCTATGCAGATTGAATTTGAGAGTCATAGCTTCTTCTCTTAAATTACCTGTTATTACTGCTAATTGGGTTTGGTTATCTTCCTATCTAGTGAACATTTGGGTTTGGGTACGTTTCTGGGGATGATTTAGTGAGGGTGATGATGTTGGAGATGAACATGATGAAGTGGATGAATATTTCTGGAAATTCCAGAAACTGTTAGATTTTGGACGGAAAACTAAAAGTGTAAACTGAGGTAAACGTGTGGGACCAAAATTGTAACTTTTAAACTTTACGAACCATTTCCGCACAAATTGTATAAGTGGGAGACCAAAAGTGCAATTAAACCTTAATTTATTTAGATAATTACGAAGGCTAGAGTATAAATACAAATTCAAACTCTGAAAATTCATCTATTGAGGAAGATTCCTACAATTTCCCGAACAAATAAAAACATTAGGTTGAAATACCCTTTATACTTCCTTTCAATTAATACACTTCTTGGTTTATTAAAAAAAAACATAGGTTAGAGAAAAAAACCAAATCACCTAAAGCCAACAACCAACTGAAAATAGCGTTTTTTTTTTAACGTGAAAATAGCGTATTTGATTTTAAGCTAGAACTGAAAAATAGAAAGAATGAATTCAAAAGAATTTTTTTGATAATTTCGGATGAATCAAAAAAAAAGAGATTTTTTTTAAAGAAATCCTTTAATTCTTCTAATGAAAATAAATTACTCCCTCCGTTCCTATATATAAGTCAATTTTACCTAATTCTCCTAGATTAAGAAAAGTAGTTACAATCAATAAATTTGTAAAAGAATTTATTCACTTTCCTAGAAATTTGGATCATCTAGAGGAGTAGTATCTTTTGTGATCTTAGTCTTGACTTCAAGAGGAGTGTTCATTGGCTTGCAATCAACCATGTTGGCTCGTTCAAGAATAGTAAGAGCATAGTGTGATTGGGACAAGTGAAGACCATCGAGGGTTGGAGATATCTCAATTCAAAGGAAATAGTGAAGATGGCCCAACTCCTTCATTGTAAATTTAGAATTTAGAATTTATATGAAAGTTGAAAGGATGGACATGGTGGAGCCTGTGAGAAGGAAATCATAAAGTAAAAGAACTATTCCAAAGTCAAAGTGAAGAATAAATAAGGAGGAGAATAATATCCTAAAATTACTATTGATACAATTTTGGTAAAAAGGCTATTTTTTTGAAAATGAAATATATGTATAAATATATATATATAAATAAATAGAAGTTGAGATACATCCCTATCAGCACGATACAACAACCAAGCTAAAAATAGCCAGTAAAATCCCAACCACTACAACAAAAACCTCCCAAGAATCTCTTAAACACAAGTTCACGGATAGGTAAAGAGCCAAACCAAAAACCTGAAAGACCCAACATCAAATACCCAACCAAAGCCATAGATTTGAGACCCGGAACCTAAAGAAAACAACATCAAATAATTAAATAAGGCCTAGAAGCGCGATAAAAAAACCAGGCGAAACACCAGCAACGAGCAGCTCCAATACAGCCACTAGACTACCACCGTCGTAGAGCGACTGTCAAGAAGAAAACATATGTTGAAGCCGGAAGGGAACCGTAGCCTCAACGCCCTTGTCAGAGTCAATCAGCAGAGAAGAAGATCAATCAAAACTCCACTCCAAATTACACTAACGTCACGTTGTCAGTAAAAACCAAAAGCCTACACCAAACTGCCACCAACAACCACCACGAGAGCTTCAATCCACATACTCAGCCATCGTAAACGCCCAACCACCATCAAAAGCCCCATGATTGAAACCCAAAACCCTGCAGAGACAGCCAAACCTCCAACAAAAAAACTAGAACCGCCACTTCCAAGACAAACGATCCATGACACAAATGGAGCAGAAAATAGCAACGACGACAAAATGAGCTAGGAGAACCCTTGGTGGCGCTACTGAAGGTCAGGACCAAAATACCCACAAACCAAGCACGAACAAATGACATGGCACATCGAGCAAAGCACAGGGCGGAAGAGGACGACCGCATCCGCCGTATTGGAAGCGCAGCAGCCACCCAAGGAGCTCTAGGTCAGGCCGCAAGAGAGAAGAGAAGACAGTAAAAATGCTATCTTTGGAAGGAAATTAAAGTCTTAATGATTGTGATACTGCAACCAATATATTTTTATTGCTGGAATGAAATAATGATTTTTATAATTGTGCTGCGTTAATTTATTGATTCTACTCCCTTGAATTTTCTGCATTTAAATCTCCTTTGTAGTTTTCCTTATTAGTAACTTAATTCCCACGGTTTTGGTCTAGGGGGAGTGGATATCTTTCATACATAATTTTGATCCAATGAATAAGAAAATGTTAGGAAAAGAGTGTTGCTAACATTTATCTCTTGACCAAAACATTAAAGTAATGAATTTAGGTTTTTTCACACTTATATTTTCTCTAATTAACTCATTATTATGTTTAAAAAAACCATTATTGACCAATATGAGGCTTTTTATAAGTAAAAAATGCATGACTTATATTATCCCTAATTAACCCATTATTAATCAATTTGAAGCTTTTTTTATAAGTTAAAAATGCATGTATTGAAGGAAGTACCCGAAGTATTTCAACCCAATATAAACAGAAAATTAGTATGTATAAGAGAGGTAATATCATATAGAAGAGAGCAGCACCTTGCAGGCAAAGAGCTAGTGAACAAAATACATATATATTTAAATCTACAACCCAACCCAACATGAATCCAGCATAACATTACAATGAATTAATTAGGACCCAAGGACAACAACCTTTCAACTAGCTTAATTGCCTCGCCCCCAAGACAAAGACCAGGTAGATAGACAATCATGCAGCCAAGCTGCAAATAGATTTTAACTCAGTGACAACAAACCGTCTAATAAAGCCAAGAGAATTCCAACTTTGAAGCCTAATATAAGGCTTATTACTCATACTTACTTAAAATTTTCAATAATACTAATTATAGTAACAAAAGCATCATCAATATAATACAAAAATCATTAGAAAGGAGATGGTCCCTCCATTTTGTTTAAAGATGGATAAAAAGACAAGTGAAACATATAAGAAACATTTCACTTGTTATAAAAAATTGAATAAAGATGTGTTAGACACTTTTTTCCACTCACACATATAGTGATATATAGGAAGAGAATAGAGAAAAATGATAAGAAAAATGTTGTGTCATACGTATCAAGAAGATGTACAAGAAATTCTCACATTGGTTGCAAATGGTGATCTTGAGGAAAGTCTTGTTGACATAGATGTGTTGTTTCTTCTTAGTTGCTGCAATAAAAGTTGGTGCTGTATCTCCTTTTAGTGGGTGCTGCAACTTGTTTTTGATGTTCTCTCCGTGGGTATTGTTGCTGGTTTGTGCGCTGGGCCATGATGCGTGTTTTGTTGGCATTGCAAGGAAGATGGACTTAGAATTGCTGCTAACAATTTCGCAGCACTTGTGCTTTTATTGTTTTTAGTTTTCCTCTGGATTTTTTTTTGTTCTTTTAGTTTTTTCTCATGTATTGGGTTGAAGTACCCCTTATACTTTTTGATCAATATAATGCAATTTTGGCTTATCTAAAAAAAAACTGTGGAACCAAATGGATTTGAAAAATAAAGAAGATATAGAATACTCATCAAGTAGTGAAGAAGAGGAAGAAGTTATAGAAGAAGACGAGGACTCCGCCTTAGACATGGAGTTGTTATGAGCGTTTACGTCTTTTCTTTTTTATATTTTAGATATAATATGTCATTTTTTATATGACCTTTCTTTTATGTATTTTTTTTATGAACACGGTCATCTTTTATGTAATTTTTTATATGATTATGTATTTCGATGAACATGATATTAAATATGAATGTGAAACTTTAAAGCAATATTAGATTTTAAGTTAAATCATTTAGAACTTGGGAAAAAAATAGAACAAAATGGTTATTGTAATGGAAAAAAGTCTGCTCAAAAAAGAGAAATTTGTCACCTACATAATGCAAAATTAGTGACGGAACAAATCTCTCTAAGGATGGTGAATTCAAGTAAAAACACTTAGGGTTGTCCAAGGTGACCCGGACCGAACCGGTACTGAAAAAATTGAGCAAATTTTTTGAAATCAGTCCGGCCGGACCAGGTGATGATGGGTTGCGCGGGCGAAAAAACAGGTTCATTATTGTTTGGTTCAGTCAATTTCGGTTTATTCTCTAAACCAAACGAATTAGAATTAAAAAAAAAACCAAATTAACCTGCATCCCAGCCCATAGCAAATTTTGAGTGAGAGATAGGGTTAAAAAATGAGTCCATCCCATCCCACTCTAACACTCACTAACTCAAAGAAAACCCTAACTGTTACTCATCTCACACACCCAGAGCTTCACATTCTTCTCTTCTTAAAAAAAACCCTTCTTCTCTTATCTCTTCCCACTCACAGAAAAACCCTAGTCGCCACAGCCCACCGCCACCACCATCACCACCACGTCTCTTCTCCCATTAGCTGCAACAACCTCCACACAAAACTTGCATTGTCTCCCCTTCTCTTCCATTTCCTTCACCATCGCTCACCGTCTTCACCATCAACATCATTGCACCCTTTCTCTCTCCCTGTTGCAGATTGGAAGAGTGATATCTTCAAGACGGTGGAGGTCTTTTGACATGCCTCAAATCTCAAACCCAGATGTGAGAGGGAAGACGAAGAAGAAGGAAGATGATGAAAAGATGGAGGCGACCTCGAGAATTTGGGAACCAAAAATCTCATTCTCTACCTCAATGACGGAGCATAACCTTCACCTGAACATTGACGGTGTGACGGAGCAGGAGCTTCCACAGATCTCCTCTGGTTGGGATTTGTTAGCATTTTTCTTATGTAAAAGCATTTTGTTATGGTTTTTCTGAATTGTGAATATGAATCTCAGAATATGTTTCTCCATCTTCTTCAACTTTTCTTCCATTATTCTTTGAATTGGCAAACCCACTCGGTGAAACCGCCACACGGCGAAATGAACCCGACTAACCTGTAGTCAGAGAACGGGCGGTGGCGGCCTAGTAGTTTGGAGTTTTTAAACCGACGATTTTGGTATGAAACCAACCAAAATCGTATGTTGGACAACCCTAAAAAACACCAATTAATAATTACCTGGCTAAATTAGCAAGGGGATTAGCGACATAATGACTCTAAAAAGGTAAGTTGGTTAGCGATGGATTGTAATTTGTTATCGGCGGATTGATCCATCGCAAATAGCGACAGAATAAATTTTAAAATGGTGAATTATATAGCGGCAAAATGATGTAAATTAGTGACATGCTAATCGACGGATTTTAAAATCCTCCAGTAATAATTTACAGACGCCACTTTCAGGCACGAATTGTGGTTCGTCGCTTAATTATGTCGCTAACAAATTAGCGAGGTATTGTTTCCTATTTAGCAAAGGATTCCTCCCCTCACTTTTTAGTAGTGCGATAGAAAAAGAAAGTGAGAGAAATTGAGATCATGAAAGAGAAAATTGATGTGAATAAATCAAAACCCTAAAAAATTGTAATAGTTAAATAATTATAAAATTGTCATGGGGCCTTTATTTCAAGTGGCAAGCAAATGCTTTTACTTAGCTTGCCTCATGGTTAGGCCAACCTTGCACAAGTATGACATATTATGTTAAGGATGAAAAACAGGACAAAAATAATGAAATGCAAGAAGAAAGAATATCCTGGAAATTAAGGACAGTGTCTTCAAAATAGATTAGCTACTAAATTTCACACTTCACCATGTAAATGTCCATTAAGAGAGCCCTTACGACAAAAGTAGAGAATAGAATATGATTATATAAAGCGATGCACGACCAACACCCATTACTATTTTGGCTAAAAAGCACTTTTGGCCCCTGATGTTTTAAGTTTGTGTAAATTATGCCCTTATTCTATTTTTGTCGACGTTTCTACCCCTCATGTTTTCAAACAGTGCACCGTCTACCCCTCCGTCACTCAGGTTTTCTCAGGAGAGATTCCTGAGTGGATTGGAGAGATGAAGATGAGTATATGAAGTTGATGATGATCAAAGAAATGATATCAATTAAATTTGCTTGATGTATTTATCAATTATGTATGTAACTGAACTGGTTAAATACATGTTTTGTTACTTACAGGTCTTGAGTTTGAATCTCTCATGCCCAATTTTTTCAATTTCACTTGTAATTTCCATGTGAGAGATCCAAATAATATAAAAAAAGTCAAATTAGCTCATTCCGTTAGTTTTTTAACGTGTCTGAGTGACAGAGGGGTAGACGGTGCACTGTTTGAAAACATGAGGGATAGAAACATCGACAAAAATAGAGTAAGGGCATAATTTACAAAAACTTGAAACATCAGGGGCCAAAAGTGCTTTTTAGCCTACTATTTTCTATTTTACTTAGGCTAAGACGTGTGGATTGGTTCAGTGATTCAAAATATCTTTTACTTTTTTTTCCTTTAATTTTGCTAAGTAAAGTCTCACATGCAGAACAAAAAAAAAACAACAATCATGCATGAAATCATGCATGATGCAATGATTCATGGTGTCCACCTATCCGTGTGCGTTTGTAAAACCCAGTAAACTCATTTTCCAACAAATCTAGACTTTTGCTTAATAAAGCTGTGAGGGTTCAGACTGACTAGAAAGAAAACTTAGTCGTTGACTCCTTAGAATAAAATGACAGGAATTTTGATTTTTTTGTACTTCAACAACCTTTTCAAGATATCCTTCTTCTCTATATGAAAACGTTTCTCCACTCAACAACCAATACAGTAAACCGCGTATATATCGAAGTGGATATATTTTAACTGATCAAGCCAAAAACTAAAGTCAAGGTTGGTAAAATGGGTCAATTAACTCATCTTATCCCACCATAAGCTCTTATATAGTCAAAAGAAGTAAAAGAAAAAATGAGCATTACTATTTGATGGTGTATGGATACACCACCTAATTGACTGGTGACCCTTACTATTTCTTACGAAAGAAATTCATTTTGCGAAAATGCTAGAATATACATATACGTGTTTTATGATATTAAATATGAGTAAGTCTACATTTGAAGAAAATGAGAGTGTTAGATAGTTTATAAGTAAGAAAATATATACATCCAATGCCTTAAGGTTTTAGATGGAAGATGAGGTGTTTAATTCACTTATGAATTGCTCTTTAGCATGATGTAGAGATTCCCAGAGGTTAGCCCAACTCTAGTATCAGAGCCGGTAGTTTGTTTGGTGGTGATGACTCCTTGTGTTGAAAGTCTTTCTGGCAATTTAATGACCAGGCGGCATGTCCTGTTGATGCACAACCAACGATGGTACAAGTTGGATTGGTCTGGTACTCTAGATATGGGCCTGCCAAGAACTTGCTTGTAAGGGGTGAATCACCTCAAGATGGCCTATGGTTGAAGGAGTAGAGCACCCCTCAAGCAGGTTCATGGGCGAGACATCCTTGTTCAGGCAAGGGTAACACCCATTGTTAGATCTCCTCATGTGGTGACCCCCTTCATGCATGAAAGTTGGTTCCTTAATTTAGGGCTTCGTCCCCTTAGAGCAAGTCTAGTCTAGTTGACAACTTGTAAGGGCTTTTGGGCAGGAAAAATATGAGGCATAAGAGTCTAGCTAGGGTTTATTTACACCTCTCCACTATAACAGAAAATGTTTATCTTGTAATAAAAGTTGACTCATTTTTATACTAAAGGTGACTAGGTCATTAAGGATCCTACTTCCATTAGGGTTCCGGCTTATCTTGTTTCATTATCGTGAACATTGGCTTCGTCTATGGGGCTTCTAGTAAAGCAATTCTCAGATGATCCATAGGGGCATAGATCTAGGCCGAGGAGACCCACAAGGCGTTGGTTTAGGCGAAGGAGGCCTGCAAGGTTGAAATCTAGGCGAAGGTGATCCGGTGGTCACAGGTCCTATGCCACCAACAAGAGTTTCTGTTGACGAATTCAAGCGAATGTTGGAGAATGTAGACACATTCTAGCGACAGAATGAGTATTTGAAAGCTCATGTAGACTATCACCAACAGGAACATGACCATCGTCAAGGAGGGTGGAGAGAAGCAATGACAATGGTTGATTTTGAACCATTCTCGCGAGAGGTAGTATCCATTACAATTCTTGAAAACTTGAAGATGCTAACCTTGGATACTTACAACATTGACACCGACCCCATGGATCACCTACTATATTTCAACACGAAAATGATAATTAGTGACGTGACAGACGCCATCGAATACAGGAGCTCCCTTCAACGTTTAAATCACTGCGACGACGTGGTTCACCACTCATCCGACGAACTCAATCAACAATTTCACTAACTTGTGTATGAAGTTTCTAATTCAATTTTCAGCAAACCAAGCACAAAAGGTCACTATAGAGACCTTATTCAGCATGATGCAAAAGTCAGGGGAGACCCTAAAATTTTTTTGCAACTTGAATACACCATGCATGTCATATGTGTGGATGCTTTCTGGCACGGCTTGCAGGTGAGGTCTTTAAAAAATAATCTTAGCAATAGACCTGCGTTGGAAATGGTGGAATTACGGGCGCACACCAAGAATTCATAATGGAAGAAGAGAATGACATTCAAAAATAAATCGAGGGAAGGAAGGCAAGATGATAACTCAACAAAAGTGACATGCCCAGATGTTGAGGCGAGTACCTTAGAGGCTCTCCAAGCCCGCTCAAAACAACCAGAACCAAGGACTTAGCAACCTCAAAGACAAAACCGGGGGGCCCCTTACTAACAAATTCCGCCGCCCCACTATTGCGCCGTCATCAACCTTACTCTCATTGTCGAGTGACGCCCCATTGTGGTGGGTTGCCGCACTGCCACACCATCACCGTATTCACTACTTTCTGCTTGATTTGGTGGTATATGTTCATGTAATTATTATTTTTTTCCTAATAAGCATCCCATTTGTGTGGTTTAATTTTTTTGTGTTTTGTTTACTAATGATTTGGTTAGTTTTATTGAGCTTTCTGAGTTATATAGTTTGCTAGGTTGTGTCTGTATGTGATAATGTAATTGAATACAATATATTATGAATTGTTTTGTCAAAGTGCATGTCAGGATCAAGGGTGACTTGACACAATTATGTCTGTAAATTTAAACCGATTTGTAAGGTATAGTTGCTTGAAAGATTCTAAATTCTATTTTTTTTTTTAGTTTTATTTTCTTAGGTTGTATTTATGTTATGAATTGGATGGCCAAAGTGTGATCAAAGCACCATGTCACTATACAACCACAAAACAAGCTCCCAAAGAGACATGCATCCTCACTATATATATGGAAAAGACGTACCCGTAGTATATGAAAGGGAAGACACAAAATATATGGTAATGGACAGTCCCTAAGCTCGCAAAGAACAAAGAAACCAATTACTGATGTGTTTCTCATTTACTGATATTCTCATGTTTGGATGTTTTGTATGTAAAAGTGGAAAGCAATATATAAGAATTCTAGAAATATTTTCATGTTTGGGCGTATTGTGTGTAAAAGTTTGTATTGATGTATAAGAATTATAAAAATACCTTTTTTTATGTTCATTACATACCATATAATGTAAATGGTGTAGATGTATGGAATAAGAAAAACACTCTTTTTTTTAACGTAAAATACTCTTAAAATAGTCTTAAATGCATTTGAAGAAAACACAAATTCGTTCTATAGAACATGAGTTGACACATAATGGAAACAATTCGGTTGACACACCAAATACACTCATGCTTAGAGAAAGGTTACAAGAAGAATAACGTTTCATACACACTTTAAAATCACTTCCACCTCATGAGAATAGGAAGAGGAAAAAGAAAAATGGGAGATGTAATGTAGTGAGGTGATAGAAAAGAAGTGAGGGATAGAAACAGAAATTAGTGAAAATGAGATTGGAGAAAAAGTGAGGTATAAATAAATAATAACTTATAAGAAAGATTTTTTTTTGGATAAACAAATTGAATTAATAGAAGCACTAATCCATGTACATAGGGGAAAAAACAGAGAAACAGAACAGAACAAGGGGAAACAGAAAAAAATACTACAGAAGTTCTAGCTACTAACAACCCCATGGCAACAGAGGGGGTGAAAACAAAGCAACACAAGCTTCCTCATATAAGAAAGATAAATGAGAGTAGTGAAAACTGATAAGTAATGTGATCATAGGAAAAGAAAGTTAATAAAAATGTGATGAAAGAAAAAGTGAGGTAGGAGAAAACAAAAATCTAAACATTCCTACTTTCATTTGCAGCTCAAACAACAACCAGCCAACTAGTATATAGTTTTCTTGTAACCCAAAAAAAAGCCAACTAGTAGTTTTCTATAGCCAAGAATCGCACAACCCACAAAGGCATCATCACCCTGCCCCCCTTAAACATTAACAATTTGTCTGGCATTCACATGACCATGTACCCTGACGTCATCAAGAGACACAATCACAATGACATCATATTATCACCCAATCCATCTCCACACACGTGGCACATCCCAAGCCGTGCGATGCCATCACAAATCATGAACCTGAGTTTTCTAAGCAAAGGATTGTTGGATATTAGTATTCAAGTAGCAACTAGTTATCCTTTGCTTATTTATTTTTCCTCACATGTAACGACAAACCATGGTTGGCTGGCTAAGCAGTAAGCAGTGTGAGTGAGTACTTTACCTACATACACATATATAAATATACAAGGAAGGGAATCCAAGGTGCTATATGCTATCTACTAGCTCCTCTCCAATCTCAAGAGGGAAAGAAGAAAAAGTTAGTGAAAGCAATAAATTAAAAGATCAATGGAGGATCAAAGGAAGGTAATTGAGGAGCTTGTGAGAGGGCGTGAGTTTGCAAACCAGCTTAGAAAAGTCATTAGAGGAGGTGATGAGTGTGCAAGTGCAACCCCATTTGCTCAACATCTTGCAAAGAATGTCCTCACCTCCTTTTCCAACACACTCTTGTTCTTGCATAAATACCCCACTACTAATTATAGATCTCAGGATCTGGTTTCTGATCAGATGCAGCATGTTAGGGACACTTCCTTTTTCGCGAGTCCCGCTAAATCTGAGGACTCTCAAGACAGTTGCAAGAGCTCCATCTCAAAGGACAGAAGAGGGTGCTACAAGAGAAGGTATAATTAATTTATTTTTTTCATCATCAAAAGTTATATTTATCTTATTTTCTAAATTAGTGTTTTTTTTTTGAAATAATTAGTGATATCAAATTGAGATCATGATGGTGTGGTGTGAGTGTGACACCTTTTAGGTGGGGATCATTATTTTCATGGCGGCTAATGATGATTTAGTGACCTATTTAGAACCCTAAAGACCCATCAAATTCAAAAGAAAAATTGAGTGTAAAACCCTAATGACCCATCAATTCTTAGAATAGACTTGCACAGATCTCTCTACCCTTCCGTTTTCAGTTCATCTTCTTTCACTCATCTCACTTCCTTATCTTCTGTCTCATACATCAAGTTCTAGTCCTAAACTCAATAACATGGCTGCTTTCATATGACCTTTGCTAACTCTGGTGAACAACCTTTCTTTGGTAAACTTTAGATCTATCTCCAATGGATATTTCCTTCTTTGCCATTCTCAATCATTGTTCTATTCTCGATTCATATATCCATATCGATCCATTTCCTTTATTGTTCTATCCTATTTATTCAATATCCATGATTATATCCTCTTTGTTCAATGATTCAAAAACTCTTAATAAATGACAACCAAGTGAAGACTAAACATCTCATAAGTTTTGTTGAATTTTATTTGTTGCAATATATAATTGACCCTCTGAAACCCTAATAGCCAATTTTATTGCTCAATATACGTTGGTATATATATTTAATGCATTTGTCAAATGGACCCATCAATTATTATTTGGCATCATCATATATAAATTAATATATATCATGATGGATTTAAGCCTTTTGTTTTCCTTCTTTTTCGTGGTTGTAGACTTTGTTCAAAAAATAGTTTTGGTTGAGTTTTAGACTTTCAGTCTCTATTAAAGATGATGTATGCATGAAGATGATAATCTTTTGTAGCTAGTATGATGATGGTGCTTTTGCTTTTATAATTCAGATGTTCCTTGATGTAATTCTTTTGTATACATCTTGTACTCAACATATATATTGATAATATTATTCCGTTGCCTTTTAAAAAATTGTAATTGACAACTTTGCAAATATGATATTCTTTTACATAGAAAAATTGCCCAAACATGGGAGAAGGTGTCACAAACTCCAACAAGTGATGGATATCAATGGAGAAAGTATGGCCAAAAAGAGATCCTAAATTCCAAATACTCAAGGTATGTCATAAATGATTAATTCCCTATAATTCATTTATCCCTTCTTTTCCTAATTATACCACTATGTTTATGTCCCTTTCCCTTCTAATTATAAGCTTCTAAGTCCTTATCTCACTTGATATGTCCTTATCCATTATTCAATATGCAGGAACTACTACAGGTGCACTCACAAGTTTGATCAGAAATGCCAAGCAACCAAACAAGTTCAGAGAATTCAAGAGGAGCCTCCCTTATATAGGACAACTTACTATGGCCACCATAATTGCAAAAACATGCTAATACACCCTGAAATCATACTTGATCCCAGTTCTCCTTCTGAAACTTCAATTTTTCTTAGCTTTAACAACACCTTCCCAACTCCAGCTAAACAAGATTGCCCTTTTTTATCCTCATCTTTTCTCTCACCATCGGTCCGCAATGAGTGTAAGGAGGAAGTTCCATCACTTTCCTTAGAAGATTACATACTATCATCCCCTGAGCCTACTATAGATAATTCTTCAAGGCATCTCGCAACAGCATCGTCGATCCTTGAATCTTCCAATCACAGGGATGTGATGTCTAGTGTGATCTTTATTGATTCTGTTGAGCTTCATATGGATGATTTCTTTCTGCCTTTTGTTTGATTTTGATGATAAGTTGGGTATGTTTCAATTTAGCATGGATTTTTTTTATGGTTAAACATTGCTATATATATGTATAGGGTGAAAACTTCATAATTAGATAAATGTTGCTTAATTTTTTCTTTGAAGTTGTATGAGCTTGAGCTCCATTATTGTAGATCGCCACTTTTCTCATTCATTTTCTATATATGTATAAGAAATTAAAGGAGTTGAAAATTTGTTCTGTACTATATACTTCCTTCAGATTATAATGAAAATGTGTCCCTTCAACAAATGGAAATTAATATAATTAGAGCGACCTAATGTAATTAAAGCAATTACATGAAAATTAATATAATTAGAGCGACCTGATGTAATTTGATGTGATTGTCACGGTTTGTGTTCAATGTAAATGCATTTAGATTATTTTGAGGGAGTACTGTTTTTCCTATTGCCATACATATAGACAATTTCGGTGAGTTCTTCAACTCATCAGTTTCACATTAGTGTGGTACAACTATTTGACTTAAAAAAATCATATTAGTTCATAATGGATACATATATGTCATGATCTGTTTTATTATGTATGATGAGTGAATTATCTTTTGATATGTTTGATACTATATAGATTACTTTTATCTGGTTGAATGCCAACGAGGGTTTGTAACTTGAAAATATAGATGTAAAATAATTTCCTGAAAATTAGCTATAAGTAAATTAATTGCATCAAATTTGCTATTCTCACAGCTAATACACGAAAAATTAGTAGCAACGTTTACCTCCACCACCCAAAACAGGTGGGGGACTGGTTGTAGTTTCGTTTTGCTGGATGATGAGAACATGAAGAGGCAGCATAATAGAGATTCTCTCGCTGCAGTTTCTGATATTTCAATTAAAATTAAGAATGAAATATGATTTTTGAGCTTGAAGGATAGAGAAAAGAGCATGATTGGATTGATGCATTATACTCTCTCTGTTCTTATTTTCAAGTCACTCTTCTTAGGCTATGTTTGGCATGCCATTTCAGCTAGCTTAAAGTTTATTTGACTAGCTTAAAAGCTCTTCAAAAGTGTTTGGTGAATGAGCTTATTTCAGTAGCTTAAAGCTTTAAGCTAGCTGAAAGCTTATAAGCTAACTGATAGCTGAAAGCTGATGAGCTAGCTGAAAGCTGATAGCTGAAAGCTGAAAAGCTACGTGATTGAAACAAAAGTGTTTGGTAAAACTAGCTGTTAAACAAGCTGAAATTGTAAAATGACATTAAAGGACATACTAGTATAATTATTTTTATATTTAACATTATTTTATTTTCACATTAATACCAATATAATATTAATATTAAAATTATTATCACTTTAACTATTTTTATTAGCTTCAGTCATTTATCATCTTAAAAATATAATATTATTTTTTATTAATATAATATTTATAATACTTGTGGTGCGCAGCGGTGTGGCGGGAATGGTGGCGAAAACTGCATACGTAAGTGTGAGGGGAAAATATGTTTAGTGTTTTTATAAATATATAAGAGTAATGGTAGAATTTTAATAAAATAATAAGGATAAAAATGAGAATAAATTTAATAAGCTATAAGCTACCTGAGATAGCTTAAAGCTTAAAGCTTTAAGCTACTAAAATAAGCTCCTTCACCAAACACTTTTGAAGAGCTTTTAAGCTAGTCAAATAAGTTTTAAGCTAGTCAAATAAGCTATAAGCTAGCTGAAATGACATGCCAAACATAGCCATAAGCTATCTTAGGTAGCTTATAGCTTATTAAATTTATTCTCATTTTTATCCTTATTATTTTATTAAAATTTCACCATTACCCTTATATATTTATAAAAACACTAAACATAGTTTCCCCTCACACTTACGTATGCAGTTCCCGTCACACCGCTGCGCACCATAAGTACTAAAATCATTATATTAATAAAAATAGGTAAAAATCAATATTATATTTTTAAGATGATAAATAACTTGAGTTAATAAAAATATTTAAAGTGATAATAATTTCAATATTAATATCATATAGGTATTAACGTGAAAATAAAGTAATGTTAAATATAAAAATAATTATACAAGTATATCCTTTTACGTCATTTTACAATTTCAGCTTGTTTAACAGCTAGTTTTACCAAACACTTTTGTTTTAATCACGTAGCTTTTCAGCTTTCAGCTAGCTGATAGCTTTTCAGCTTTCAGCTAGCTTATCAGCTAAACATGCCAAACATAGCCCTAGTAGATTGAGGATCTTATTAATAAGTGAGATAATTCGTTCGGATGAACTAGAGCTTCCTAGTAGGTTGAGGATCGTATTTTGAGTTTGAAGTTTACAAGATAGGAATATTTGTTGTAATATAGTTTAAAATAGTTTGGCGAGTGGTTTTCAAGTATCACTTGGCGAGCCACTTCTATGTTTGTTGTTGAGAAATGTTATAAATAGGAAACACGTCAATGAACGTCAAAGAATGAGACAGCGATGGCATTGCAGCGAGTGAAGAATTGTTAACATTGTGTCTAGTGGACAGAGCGAGTCCTAGATGATCTCACTAGGTCTCGCCTAGAGGTGCGTGCGAATTGGGAGAACGAAGATCAAGTCCAGACATAAAGACACTTTACACCCTCATGTTTCAGACACGGTGAGCTTGTGAATTGGATGAGCCCCTAGATATTAGTCGGCCTAGCCTTGGAAGCGACTTGATCCATCACGACGCCACAAGGAGTGGGGGAGAAGCGTTAATGTCGATCACTCTTGGGCGACTTTTGTAACACCCAAGGCCGACAAGGGCGGGGAGTGATCACCGGTGCAATGAGGCACGAACAAGGAGCGACTCCTAGCAGGCTTCTATGGGAGGGACACATGACTGAACCGATACCGTACCCGAACATGAAGTATTCTGAGGTTGTATAGATTTGGAAATTTATAGAGGAGGAGGGCATTAAAGATTTGATTGATACTACTCATGACAACAATAAACATGTTCTTTCCAGGAGCTCAACTCATTAAAAATCCAAGGTTAAGTGTGCTTGCCTTGGAGCAATATTGGGATGAGTGACCTCTTGAGAATTTTTCCTGAAAGGACGTAAGTGAGGACAAAGCGTGTTGAAAAAAACGTGTTTTGTTACAACTTTACCACCGCGTGGCAAGCGACCCCACTACTTAGTGTGTGACCCCGCTACCTGGCGAGCGAGTTCCTATCTGGCGAGTTATCTCACATGTAGTGAGCATTTTGGTCACACCCCCTTCATCATATAAGCAACATCTTCCATATATGAGCTGTCTCACTTTATTTTTGTATTTTTCACGCCATGTTAGCAGTTCATGTATTATTTACGCCGTGTCGGCGATTTATGTACTTTATATGCCTAGGAGTTTATGGGACGGGTTATGTATATGAGTCATTTAACACTAAGGTCCAAATCATGTATTTTAGGGCTAGTCACCTCTATAAAATGGGGAGAGCTTATTATATTAGGCATGTTCAACTTCATAATGGAAAAAGTTTAGATTTAGGACTCTATACTTGAGGGATTTAGATCTGAACTTGGTTCATCACACATTATTTACTGAGAATTTATACTTTATTATTATAATAATAACAAATAGAAGCACGCACGAGACTTCTTTTATCATTTTGATTAATTTATATAAATATAATATATAATTTTTTTAATAGAGATAAACAAAAATTTAGTTTAATATTTTAAAAACATATTAATTAGGTACAACAAATTAAAAAACTTATAACCTTATAAATATTTAAATTTAATTTAATTATATGAACTGACCGTACACAAAATTTTATACATACTTGCAATCATATATCCTCATAAATCTTTTTAGTTTTTGTAATGAATTTAATTTATATGAACGAACAAATATAATCTTTATATCTTTCCGATGTATCAAAAAAAAAAAAATCTTTATATTTTTTAGTAACAAAAAATAGTATAACGAAGTGAAAGCATCTTCAAATTACTAGATAAAATATTAGTGGCATGATGGGAACACTTCTAGTGTCAGGAAATTTCATGATGAGAATTATCCAACAACTAGAATTTTGTTTCAATTATATGTTGGTGAGATAAGAAGCGCCAAGAGATCTCCGTGAGGGGAGTTACCCATCAAGTTTGCTTGTCATGTTTGTATTATGATATTATATAATGTTAAATTATAGGGTTAACTATCAAATTGGTCCCTGTGTTTGAGTCGCCGTCTGAGGTGAGTCCCTCCCCGGAAAATATATGGTTTAAAGTCCTCGTGTTTGAAAAACATATGGAGCAGGTCCTCGCCGGAGGGCGGAGCTCCGATGAGCGCTGATTTGGATCGGTGACGAGGATAAAAATACTTACGTGGATTTAAAAAAATAATAAAAAATAAATAACACATCATAAAATTAAATTAAGAAAATAAAAATAAAATAAAAATTAATTCTCCAAAAAAATTTAATTTAATTAACAAAAATAAAACTAATAATTAACAAATCTAACCCAAAAATTAATTAACAAAATCAATTTCCCCCAAATCATCTTCATCTTCATCAAAACTAAACCCATGTTCATCTCCATCTGAATCAAATAAACAATCTTCATCTGCTTCCTCTCTCTAAAAAAAAACCATAATCTTTCATCCCCTCTCTAAAATCCTTCCCTCTACCTTGCTTGCTTGGTACCAGAGAAACCAAAACCGTGTTCTTTCTTAGTAAAATAGGAAACAAAAGCTTCAACCAAAACCGTGTTCTTCTTCATCCTCAGTCTGGGCATTAAAAACCCCCAAATCTATTCTTGATGCTAGATCTGGAAGCACCACTCACGGCCTCACCCCAAACCTCCTCCACCTGCAACCAGAGATCTGTGAGCCCCAACCCCACGCCCACCTGCAACCAGAACTGTGAGGAAGAGGAATCAGACATCAAGTGCAAAGTCGATGAAGGATGTGACATGAGAGGTGCCGTTTTCGAGCGAAAGGAGAGGATGAGGAGAGAGAGGAAGAGGACTGTAACAGGGCGAGTTCGATGGAGCCTCACGCATGAAATGGCGACGGTGGTGGTCAAGCTCCGCCACTGGGAGAGGCGGCGCGGAGCCGCTAGGAGAGGCGGCGCAGAGCCGCTAGGAGAGGCGGCGCAGAGGTGGCTGAAGAGACGAGATCCAACGGCAATGGAGATGTGATTTAGGAGGTTACAAGGAGGAGTACTGAGGATGGAGATGAAGATGCGATTTAGGAGATCCAGTGGTGGTTTGGAGATGCGATCCAGCGATGGTTTGAATGGGTCTGGCTCTGGAGATGCAGCGATGGAGATGCGATTTAGGAGATCCAATGGTGGTTTGAATGGGTCTGAATCTATATTTTTGGTGATTTGGAGGCTAAGAAGGGGATTCTGGTACTGATTTTGGTGGGTTGCAGGTAGGTATGATTTGCTATGTGGAAGGAGATTAAGGAGGAAGATGAGGAAGAAGTTGAAGTTTCTGGGTTTCTAGGTTGGAATTGTGTTTGATTTAGGGTTTGCTTTGTCCTTTATTTTGCTGATCTGGTATTTTGATTGGAAGCAACCCAAGTTTGTGCTTTTGGTTGCAGGAAACTGACTTATGAATAAGGATGATGATGATGATTTTTTATTTTTTCCCCTGTTAATAGGATTAAATTGTAAACCCTTAATTTTTTTAATTTTGGTAATCTAGATTTTAATTTTATTAATTTAATTTAATTTTCTGATTGTAATTTTTTTATTTTTAATTTTAATTTTTATAATCCACGTAAGCATTTTTATCCTCGTCACCGATCCAAATCAGCGCTCGCCGGAGCTCCGCCCTCCGGCGAGGACCTGCTCCATATGTTTTTCAAACACGAGGACTTTAAACCATATATTTTCCGGGGAGGGACTCACCTCAGACGGCGACACAAACACAAGGACCAATATGATAGTTAACCCTAAATTATACTACTAGTGCATGGTTATTAAACTGTTTTTGGATTTCAAGTTTGCTGATTATTATGATGAGGTTGAGGCCTCAAATTTTAGACCAGAAAAAACCAAGAACTCGTGGATAAACATATGTTGAACACGTGGCAAAAGTGTTACCTCTGCTGATACTGAGCTAGAAGCATAACCAAAGAAGCATTAGTTCGGAATCAACAACAATGGCTTCTCTGCTCCCTCCAACAGCAACCACCACCACACTTCAACACCATCATCATCAAATGGCAATCTGTTTCTCTCCCATGAAACCCTTCACTCCAAACAACGTTTCTCTCTTAACAAACCGTTTCAAGAACAACTCTACAAAATGCAATGCATTTTTAGACAACGTTGCCAAAGATTTGTTGGAGAACACTGTTGGTTTTGACAAGTTTCCTGGTCTGCAATCAGGACTAGTGCAGTTTCAGAGAGTGAGTGAAGACTTGTCAGACACTCAGAGATGGGGGTTTCTTGTGGTTTATGGGCTGACATGGATTTACTTGACTGCAAGGCCTGGTGTTCTTGTTGGTGCCATTGATGCATACCTTCTGGCTCCTCTGCAACTGGGTTTGGATAGTTTATCTGGAAGGAGAAGCTTGAAGAGGAGTGATTTTTTGGTTGGAGATAAGCTTGGTGAAGGGTCATTTGGAGTTGTTTATTCTGGTGTTTTGATGCCAAAGAATGTGGATGTAGAAGAGAAGGTGCTGAAGAGGGGAAGAGGCAAGGAAACACAGTTGAATGTGAAATCTAAGGATAAAGTCATTCTTAAAAAGGTATCCTTAAAATTTTCATTCATGGTAGTAAGTTTTACTTATCAATTGTTGATGTTTTGTTTGTTTAATTATATACATTTTGCTTGAAGTCAATTGAAGCTGTTTTCAAGGCATGTTAATTACCTACTTGTACCTGATTATGTTGCAAGTTGCAATTGTTTGTTTCAAAATGTTTATATTGTTGAATTTGATATCAGCAAAAGCATATTCTGATACCAATCATCGCAACTTTACTGGAAACCAGCATTTGTCTTGTTATCTTATACTGCAACAGTGGACCAAGTTAATTTGTGAGAAGAGGAGGGGGCACTTAGTTAGGTTGTTCAATCAGTTATATAACATAGAATGAATCAATTGTTGTCTGCATTGGATTACTATGGAGGTCATGGAAAAACCTTGCTTTTACTATCTTGGTTTTGGACTTTTGATCTTTTGATTTGATTGATGGATGAATACATGAATGTTCTAGTGCCCCATCCCTTGAGCAATTTTTTCTCTATTAGGGAAAGGTACTGCAGAGGTTTTCTCTATTTCCATGCATATTGTGTATTTAATTTGAGCACATGTGTGGTGTTTTCAGTTGTCTCCCTACATCCACGAAGTACATAGGCAAAATACCCTTTAGAATAACTCGGGCAATCTTTTCTCCATGGGTTAGCTTTTAGGATTGAATTAGGCCAAGTCATTCTCAATTCTAATATCAGCAGGCAGTTCTACCTTGTTAGATGTAAAACTATAACCATTCATGAGCCTCTATGACTAAGTTGTCAAGATCTGAATCCTGGCAGTTTCTGCCCTTGTTTTTCTTAATAGAAGTTAAATTTCAGAACAAGGTAGGGTGAGTCTATGTGTTGTGCATGAACCAAAGGGCTCTTGCACGAGGAGTACATGTTGAATATAAAACCATTCATGAACCTTTACCTAACAGCGTAAGCTTTTAGAATATTGGTACTGACTGACATACCTCAGCATCATTGAGCTTTCTTTAGCTTATTACTCCTTTTTTCCCTTGTTTCCATGTTTTCTTTGCTTTTTGAGGTTTTATCATCATTCTGTGTTTTTCTCTCATAAATTTCCTTTTCATGATCAAAAGGGAAAAAAGATTCCACAAATATGAAATTGAAATCCCAATTCATTTTGGATGTTACGTGGCATACTTGTCCACTGACTTAGTTGATATTTATGTATTTATGTCTAAACTAACACTTGGTTTACTGGATTTCTATTCATTATTTTTTATTAGAAAGCCTATACAAAATGTATTTTCCTGCTGACAAATGGAATGCACAGGTTAAGGTTGGAATCCAAGGGGCTGAAGAATTTGGTGATTATGAGGAGTGGTTCAATTACAGGCTATCTAGAGCAGCACCTGAAACATGTGCTGAGTTCCTTGGAAGTTTTGTTGCTGATAAAACAAACTCACAGTTCACAAAAGGTGGAAAATGGCTTGTTTGGAAGTTTGAGGTGCTTTAGCTGATATTTATATTGTATAGACAATTGCCTTAGATCACCTAAACATACCTTACTTAATGATCAGGACTTTTATAATTATTTTGTTTGGATGGTGTTAAATGTTATCTTGAAAATAGAAATTAAAATTCATCTTCATAGCTGGTTTTGCCCTTCATTAACTTGCATTAATTGGAGAGTTGTCCATATCACAGGGAGATCTTACTCTTGGTGATTACATGAAAGATCGCAAGTTTCCTTCAAACATAGAAACTGTCATGTTTGGACGTGTGTTGCAAGGTGTAGACTCTTCAAAACGAAATGGATTGATCATCAAGCAAATAATGCGCCAGATTATTACTTCACTCAAGAAAATTCATAATACAGGCATCGTTCACAGGGATGTAAAGCCAGCCAACATAGTGGTTACCAAACGGGGTCAGATTAAACTCATTGATTTTGGTGCAGCAACAGACCTGCGGATTGGAAAGAATTATGTTCCCAACCGCATGCTTTTGGATCCCGACTATTGTCCCCCAGAATTGTATGTACTCCCAGAAGAAACACCAAGTCCTCCTCCAGAGCCTGTTGCTGCTTTCCTTTCACCAATCCTCTGGCAGGTTTTATTACTTATACCTTATTGATGTAGTCGAAGTTAAGTTTCTTCTGTAGGGTTTTCAATTTTAGAGAAAATATAAAATAATACATCACATATTCACATTAACTAAAGCAATATAATGACTATTATCTTTTCACAAACAACATTATTCTTTGGTGAATTGCAATTTTGGAACTCCTAGATGAGATATTCCTAACTTAGGAACATTAACTAAAAGAGTGGTTAATCTATTAGTCATATATCGACGTAATGAACCACTTGCCCTGTCCGTTCGACACACACATGTTGCATAGGAATTGCTAAAGTGGAGTTCTGTGATTATTTTTGTAGTTAAACAGCCCTGATCTGTTTGATATGTATTCTGCTGGGATTGTACTCCTGCAAATCGCAATACCTTCCTTAAGGTCTCCTGCTGCTTTGAAGAATTTCAATTTGGAAATAAAAACCTGTGGATACGATTTGAAAAAGTGGAGGGACTATACTCGCTTGAGACCTGACTTTAAAATTCTCGATGATGAATCTGGTAGAGGGTGGGACCTTGCAACAAAGCTTATCTCTGAGAGAGGTTCCTTAAGAAGAGGACGTTTATCTGCTGCTGCTGCTTTGAGACATCCTTATTTTCTTCTGGGTGGTGATCAGGCAGCTGCAGTCCTCTCAAAGTTAAGCCTAAGCAGAAGATGATCTGCTTAACAATGTGAGTATATCATCCCATTTTCTGACTCTTTCAATTTTAAATCCCTGGTAAATCTTTCAGATTTTTACATTTAAGTTTGTGCAGAACATTTTATGTTTCCTCTTGCTGCTGTCCAAATTGGCTTCTTAAAATGTATCTAGAGTTATCTTACTGTTTCCATGGTATGTAACTAAGCAAGATAGTTAAAGATGAATATAAAAACTGCTTTATATCTGACTGTATTAAACAGGATAATGAAAATCACTAGTATGAATAAGTTTTGATTTGCATGGACACTATCTCTTTTGCATCATAAAGTTAGTTAAAAACTGCTCGTTGATGCAAAAGGTAGTTTCTCAGTGTCAGAAAAAATAGATTTCTGTTGCCATTGGATTACTTATAATGTATTAGAAGGTTAGCCATGTATATTTTGTAGTCTAAGGACCATACCGCTTTTAATTGCAAAACATTTATTTCCATCAGGAGGAGCACATTTGAATTCAGAGGTGTCCCACGGCAAGCACCTAACTTTGAAAACCATCACATACAAGATTATTTTTCCATTTTTTTCACTGCTCGGGTTATCCTCCGCAAGGTTAAATCAGGGGCAGAACAATTTCAGCACAGCCTGAGGAATCTATTTCTTTAAAGAAGTTAAAAAGTATTGCTGCCGAATAGATTTATAATTGTGGTGTAATCTGTATGACAACTAACTCAAGAAGGAGAACTTTCTGGTTGTAGAGCTTAATCAGAATTCTCATGATTTCTTTCTACAAGAGGCGAATGCTCAAAGATTGGCAGGACCATAACTTTTGGTTCTATGGGTTGAAACAAGGTATACCAGCTAAGTGGAGCAGCAACGTTAATGAGATATCTCATGTCTTGTTTGGTGAAACTTACATCCAAGATGCGATTATGTATTCAATTCCATGTGGTACTGTCAATGGAGTACTGTTCTTGTATGAAATGGTGCTTATAGCTTTCAAACTAGTTTTTATCAATAATATAACAATGAATTCACACCTAAAATGCTTGCTTATTTAGAAATTTCCATGTAAATGTCAGAGCATACAAAGTAAAGACCTATTGACATAATTAAAAACTGGTTTGTCTCCACTGTTCACTTCCTTTGTTGTTTGTACCATTTTCAAACTGAGTTGACACTCTTGCATCCACTAGGAGAAACATGCATGTTTATATGGCTATAATTGGCAACTTTCCGCATATGGTATCAGAGTTCATCGTGATAGTTTATATTTTCCAACACCTTTTTCTTCTTACAACCCCAATGGCATGTTTTAGAGCATAAGGAATTGAATAGGGCGAGCCTTGTGGATTGAAGGGATATCATACTTGACGTGGAAGGGGATTTTGAGAGAACAATTGCATACCCATCATCCATGTAATCTGTTCCATCAGGAAAGAGCTGCCACACAAGGCTTCCAGCCCCACTACCTCCTTTTTTTGTAGAGTTTAGGATGGTCTTGTACACAGTGTTTATAAGGTTGTTTCTATATGTTGAATTGTAGCCAGGGCTTTTTGCAGATACACCAAACTCAGCAAAAACAACTGGCATTCCAAGATACTCTTCAGCGTCCTCTATATGTGCTTCCATCCATGACATTATAAATGGGAGATGGTTATCGGCAACTGATTGTGAAATCCTTCAACCAGGTAAATAATTCCTAGTCAGAAACTGTCATCTTAATGTCTTAAAGTGCAGATGTTAGAAAGTTAGAAGATTGGTAAAAGCATAGAAGTAATGCTTTAGTGTCATAACATTGTTGGACAAAAATTGTAGTTTATAATTAGATTATTCCTGTATGCACTTGTGTGTACGAATATGGTAGTAAGATGAACATTAAAAGCTTGCAGAACTTGTTGGCAGAAGTTTACTATTATGATAATGTTAGCATGTCTGAAAATACTTCTCTAATTGACTCTAAAGGGGAGAAGCTTGTGTGAGTAGCTTCTGGGTGCTAGAGTTGATTCTAAAGTCATTATTGAAAAAACTTACCAGGAGTCTGGATATATGTGAACAGAAGCGAAATCGACTCCTAGAACCTGGTGGTTCCTGATAAAATCAGTTCCAACCTGTTGAGCAAATGAATTTGGGTTGACCTGAAATCTCTGAGGGGTCGATGGTCCATAAAATCCTTCTAGTCCAATCTCCACCAGGTGTTTTGTATCAATACTCTTCACAAAGAATGCCATTTCTTTTATCCACTCCTAGAATATGTTCAGTTGAGAGCAAAATGTCATATCATGGAATGAACTGATTATTTGAATGTAGTTAATAGCACAGAATCTTTATTTATGGCGGAAAGCATAGGTTTTGAATGGTCAAACCTGTAACTTATCACCTGATGGATCTGAGGTGCATCGAGGCTCATTCATCAGTTCCCAAGCAAAAATTGTTGGATCTTCCTTGTAAGTGATATTTGTGAATGTATTAACTCTATTCAGGACCGTCTACACAGTGAAAAATAGTTTTGAAACCAAGTTAGTCTTTAGGGAGTTGAGCATTGCAGAACATCACAAACAAGGTTAAGTTCCAGAATCCAAATCCAAGTAATGAAAAAGGTGGCTATGGTCTTTGCACTGGGAGGAACTTGCCTTAGCATGAGCCTTGTAGTAGCTTCTGAGAGTTGGATGTGAGAAGAAGTCATCATCAGAGGTCAAGTTAAGACCAGCAGCAGTGCCCCACTTGACATACTGTGCTTTGCCACCATATGCCTCCCAGTTGTTAACCAATGATAATATGAGTCTGATTTTGTATTTCTTTGCTTCACTTACCACAAAATCCAGGGCCTGTGATAAATAAAATGGAATTGCATGAGGAGTGCTACTCAGCTATGCATATCACTAGAAGTTAAACAGTATCATCATACAGGTTGGTGCCTAGCTCATCTACTATGCTCCAATCAATGGTGACAGACAGTTGATCATACTAAAAGTCAATCCTAATTCATGATGCTGTTATTAATATTTGGATGTTGTAGAGTGTACACTGACCAAGTAGTAGGCCTAACTCTTAGGCAAAAGCTAGTTCAGAGGTTAAGATTGCTCTACCCTTTTATAAGGAGTTACTAGGTCATATCTCTTGTTATTGTGGGACTTCTAAATACACTCTCACATCCAGGACTTAGCATATGGAGCGTGGAATTTACAGGGCTGGAGATTTATGGGTGGTCTACAATAAACTGAGGTTGGATAGACTCGGTCTAGCTCTACCTCAAAAGCTAGATCAGAGGTTAGGATTGTTCGGCCCTTTATAAGGACTTACGTAAGTACGTAACCATATCTTTAGTCAATGTGAGATTTCTCAACAAGTATATTAAAAGAAATGAAAACGACAAAGCACTTGGGAAGCACCTGGAATACATCTTCATCATAAACTGATGGGGATTTCTGAAGGGCTCTCCATTCGCCATCATTGAATGCCCAAGTCCTGCAAACTGTCATACCCACTGAGGCTGCATGTTTGAACACCTCAGTGACCTTTCCTCTGGTGGAATTATCCGCAGCAAATACCATTAACCAGTAAGTATTGAATCCATTAACATAGAAAGGTTGGTCATTCACCACAAATTGGTTCCCCTTGGTTTTCACCATCTGCCATTCGTCTGCCTCCATTTCACTCCTTAAACCAAGAAAATAAAAACCACATATATATTTTAGTGCTTGTGGAACTTAAGAATTAACAAGAGGAGGGAAGGAACTTTCAAACACATACCCATAACTTAAGATGGAATTCTCCATATGATTGCTTTCCCAATCTTCATATTCACTGCCATGAAATGCACTTGATCTTAAACTTTTAGTAAGAGTCAGAAAAAGAACCAAGGAAATAATGCTTAATCTAAAACTCTTGTGTTTTTCCATAGAGCTAGTTACCTGGCTACGATGCTCTATTGAACCACATTATATATGTGATTATCCTAAGTTTTCTTACACAGAAGTGGATCAAAGACAGGAGTAATCTGTAAGTTGAAATCATGTTTCTACTTTGGCTTTAAAGCAAAGAAAATTTTGTATTATTTTCTCTTCCACTGTTAAGCAATGGATATAAAAGTCAAGGGTAGGAGTGAAGTAGCAAAAATGGCAGTCCCAACTCCTAAGATACGTTCAAGTGGGTTCCACAAAACTAGATACAGGAAGGCATGCTAGTTTTGAAACTTGTTATAGGAATCATAATTTTGATTCCCTTATCTGAAATAATTCTCTACAAAGAATTGTGGTTATGATGTCTCCATCAGATGCATTTCATGAAGAAGTGTTTAATGCTAAGAAATCTTCTAGATGAGAAAACAGAAGACCATACCTGTGTTCATGTGTTGAGTCCATGTTGCTGCCTCTTCTATCTGCTAGAACCCTGCCTGGAGGAGATTGATCTTTTTTTGTTGAGGAAAAGCAGAAAATATAGGAGGGGATGGGGTGAGATGTGATGAATGAAAGCAAAATAGCAAATGAAATCCACATCGGTTTGAATTGGCACTCTTTGCATGTCTCAGGTAAGCATATCAATGTCGTTTTCTGATATTTGTACTTTACCAGGAAGCTGGCGTTATGTGAGAACGTTGAGTATAAACGTTCTGTTAGAAAATAAGATATCATGTCATAGCATAATCAACATGAGTAAACATCAATCTAAGAATAAAACGTTAGATGCATTAGACCCCAAAACATGAGAGGAAAGGAAGAAGATATGCCTCAAAAAGTGATAAAACTATTGTTCTTGGCTTTGATTTGATACCCTTGAATGTCTTAATTGCTTTGATTTATAAGATAACATCTTTCGCTCTCTTTTTTCCCCTCAAATTTAACTAGATTTTTATTTTTATTTTTTTTACAAAGATCTTAAACTTGAAGGGGGCAGTAAAATGTTGTTGCAATGTGATTGTCATCAAGGGACTCATTCCCAAACCCGCGCATGCGAGATCTTTATTCACTAGACTTTTGGTCTCGATGAATGTTGTCACTCGTTTAGGAAACAGTTGCATGTTTCTCCCAACAAGTGTCTTTCCCAAAATTCGAACTTATGTTTCATTTCTTGCGGAGGCTTAGCTTACTACCAAACAAAGTTGTTGGTTTTATGCCCGAGACGGCTCTTTAGTAAGATTTTAAACTTATTTAATAATAAAACGCTAAGCATATGTTCCAACCTGTAGATTTGCGCATGACGGATATTAGTTTTGTTAGCGGAGTACCATTTTAATAAAGTTGTGTTATTTTTACAAAATAAAAAGCATATGAATTTAATGAAAAAAAATTAATTTACCATAAAAAAGTATAACGTTGATTTCGATGTGAGTAAACATAAATTTCCAAAAAAAATTCAATGCATGTGTCATATTAAGTTTGCAAGTTATGTAATATTTAAACTAGGTCGTGTTGTTTTTTGTTTGTATATCAGAATGGTGCATCATTTAATAAAAAAAAAATCATTCAATAATTTGATATTATATTGCAGAGAGTTGTAAAAAGAAGACACATATGAGCTAATAATAGACGTGAAAGTTTAATTCAAATTTGTAACTAGAATGGATTCAAAGTTTAATATCAGTGGTATATGTATGCAGAGAATGGATTCTTGTCCATCAATTTTTTCAGGATAACTGAAGCCTTTCCTGCTAGTTATTGTTGGAAATTTGATCGAGTAGGTCCACGACTTGTTAGGGTTCTTGGTTGATGGCGGAAAAGGCAGTAGATCACAATGCAGCAATTACAATGTTTCGTGGCGGATTTTAATGTTTAGTGCATGTAAAATTCTATTACTCAGAATAAAAAGAAAAGATGCTGCATCCAATAATTGTGTCCATTGCATATTTCATATTTATAGAAATGGGGGCAAATGTTTCCCATTTTACATACCTACTAACACTACTCATTCTTTTTTTTATCAAAGGGAAGGGGGAGACCCAGAAAACACAGGACCTAGCTGGATGCTACAATCATTCTAATAACTGGATATCAATATGAAGTAATATGAAGGTATTAACACGATCTTTTCCTACCTGCAAGCCATCAATATGAAGTAATATGAAGGTATTAACACATAATCTTTTTCTACCTGCAAGCCACTGTTGCAAACCAGTGATATTGTCCACAAAATTCAGATGTGGTCCATTTACCGGAAAAGCCTAGGGACTGATCTCTTAAAGACTTTCCCTTCAAGCTTTAGTCGTCTATATGCTTCTCTCAGATGACAAGGCCGGATTGGTCCAGATTCCTTCCTCTCTTTGATAACTATTCTAGCTGCAAGAATAATAGTACCTTTGATTAATGGAAACAGCATACTGCAACATTTTGAATTTAAAAACACTACATGCAGAGAATGAAGATTCTCATGCTTGGAAAAGAAAAACTAACCAACCTGTTTCCACAACTTCACCAACAAACATTTTTGCAATCCCTGATACTACAATTGTTATTGGTATAGTAATTTTCTGGGTCCCAGTGATGCTTGCTAATAACTGCTTTCAAGAATCAAAAAAGGAGAGAAGGCAGCTTGTGAGCAATCATATATTATCTTTCTATAATATAAATTAATGTGCAGAATGGGATGCAAGAATAGCAGTCTGCAAATTACTACTAAAGCACATGAGTACCATAGCCGCAACAATGTACAAACTCACAGAAACCATTATAGAATTAAATAACCAAGGAGAAAACACGAACAAGGTTACTCAAGTGGCTAAGCATGGGACAAATCTGATAGTAATTGTTACAAATAATCTGAAAGGTTTAAAATTTTCACGTTTGACAATGTCTTATGCCATCAGAATTGATTTTCCCAAAACATACAACGAAAGGTTGGCTCATGATGCAGGACGCACTAGGAGCATCAAGAAAACTAAAGTTTAAAGACAAAATCATATGCTACTGAGCTACATTTGTTTCATATTCTGTGACGCAGCTTAGTCAAATCCCAATTTACCCACAAAAGAATGTAAAGCAAACAGCCCTGTTGTGTCTTTCAAAAAAATTCAACAATCCAAAAAAGTTGCCCATTATTCCCTTTTTTCTTCTCTTAAGAACCACCAAACCCCAAATGCTGATTCCACAAGGTACAGTTGATGGCAGTAATACAGCCACAGATCTGGCCATTGAAACTCGCCCCATGCCTTCAACCAGACCAAATTACACTCAAATATATGTCTACTCTGTTTGGTTTTCAGTTAGGAAGTCCGTTTGAAGCATTGGAATTTGATATCACGATTTCCAATGCACATTCAGCCAACAGAACGCA
This sequence comes from Lotus japonicus, assembly GCF_012489685.1. NCBI lineage: Eukaryota > Viridiplantae > Streptophyta > Magnoliopsida > Fabales > Fabaceae > Lotus > Lotus japonicus. The sequence continues at coordinate 5,431,567 of NC_080043.1, forward strand.
CTTGTTGGGTTGAGCGAATGTGCTTTCACAGTCACCCAACTGAAAACCAAACAGGCTCGTCATCCCGCTAGAAAATCCTAATCCTGACCTAAACTATTAACCCCAATCCTAAATGAAGTTTTGGCATAATTTTTATAAAAAAAAAGTGAAAAAAATACCCTTTTCATGTTAGCTTTCTGGAATCCAGCCCTTCTAAAAGACTCATATCTGCTCATCTGTTCTTCAGTGAATTGTGACAAAATAGCCCTGAGGAAGATAAACATTAAGAATTAATGAAATTATTATAGTACAGTGTTATCAAATCGCGACCTTGGACCATTGCGATCGCGGTGAGCCAAAAATATGCTATTTCAGCTTCGGCCGCTATTTGGCGGCGAATAGCAGGTGTCGCGATTAGCCAAAAATCCGCTACGCTATAGCCGCTATTTGATAACATATAAAAGAAAGGAGGAAAAAATGATATTGGAGTGAAAAGTGATGTTACTGACTGCATCTTGGCCATTTTTTGGGGGTCACCAGTGGGCTGGAGCTTGGTAAGCTCAACATCCATGTTGTCCTCCTCCTCTTCCTCCTCGTCATCTTTATTCTTGCCACCACCACCACTACCACTTGTGCCGGTGCCTGTTTTACTCAGCTTTTTCCCGTCTTCCTGGGCTTGAGTGGCTTGTGCAACCCCAGAACTAGATGCAGGGTTTTGTGCCTCGCCGTCTGGCTCGGCCTCGATTTCAACAGGGGATTCAGGTGGTGATTCCACAAATGCAGCTTCGAATGGATCCTTTGATTGCTTCATTCTCTTCTGACAAACCTAGTCACATACACAAGCACTGAGAGAGTGAAGAGTTCGCCGCCGATTCGGGTTTGATACAGTGGCTGAGATTGATAGGGATGATTGTTGTGGTGAATGGTGATGAAATTTGGGAATTAGGGTTTGTGTTTGGGAATTGGGATTCTTCTCTTCAAAACTTCTGGACGAGGGAGAATACAAGAGATTTCAGAGTGAAATTGTTATATATATTCCCACTTGTCGTATTTATAGGTCACTTTTAAAATATTAATGAAATATTACTAAAATTTTAATTTAACACTTCCAATAAAAAAAAATTAGATTTTCAATAAGGGGTACTTTTTTAAAAAAAATAGCATTTTTTATAAATTTGAAACTTATTTGCCTCCAGCGGTCATTGGCGCATCTGCTGATTGGAATTGGAGTTGGCGTCTCAAGGGCCACTTTAAGATTCTGTTCCTGGTATGGCTTGGATGCCATAAAGCGCTTCCAGTTAATTTCAGCGTAATATGACAGCTTCTCCTATGTGCTCTCGGTGCAACCTCTACCCGGAGACAATTTTGCACTGTCTGCGTGATTGCTGGTTAGCTCGGAGGGTCTTGCTTCGTTTGGGTCTCGCGGCGTCGCATCCTTCCTTTGCCTTACCGAAGCCTAATCCGTGGTTTAAGCGGGTCGTGGAGGAGGCAGAGGCGGGCTCGCTTACTGCTATCTGGGCAATATGGACTGCTCGAAACATAGCATACTTCGACCACACCGTTATTCCTGAGGAGCAGGTCTTGCAATCGATTCTTGATCAGAAGGAGTTGTTTTTGCTTGCGTGGCCTCCGTCGCAGATAACGTCTGAGCCGAGGTTGGTGTCGTGGATTAAGCCAGTTGGGTCTGCCATCACGATTAATTGTGATGGTAGCTCGCTTGGTTCTTCGGTGCGTTCGGGATATGGTGGTTGCCTCCGGAATTCTAGCGGAGATTGGATCGTGGGGTTCCTTGGTTATGGTAGGCAGGAATCGATTCTCCATATGGAGCTTCTGGCGATTTTCCATGGGTTACGCGTTGCTTGGGACTTGGGAATCAGACATGTTGTTAGTTTCTCAGATTTCATGCTAGCTATTTCATTGGTGCGTGATCCCCCCTCTCAATTTCATGTTTTTGCTGTTTTGGTGAATAACATTTGTGCCCTGTTGAGGCGTGACTGGGAGGTGCGGGTGGAGCATATTTTACGTGAGGAAAATTCTTGCGCGGACTTCTTGGCCAAGGCGGGTGCTATGCAAGATCAGAGCTTCTATATGGTGCACCATCCCCTGCTAGGGATGGAGAGTCTTCTTCTGACTGATTCCATGGGGACTGTGGTGATTAGGCAGTAGGGGTTGTTTTTTTTCTTTTCTGTTTTTCTTTTCCTTTGCTCTTTGTTGTTAAGCATAAAAAAAAATCTTAACTAGTTTTTTTTTTTATTTGTGTAAAAGTATTAAAAGTGACTTGTAAATAGAAAAATAAAGGTATTATCTAAGGCCCTGTTTCGGGGATGTTTTTGTTTTTATATTTTGAAAATTTTTAAAACTAGTTTTCAGTTTTACAGATCTAGTTTTTTTATTTTTTGTAGTTTTGAGTTTTAAAAAACTTATTCTCAGTTTTGTAAGTTCATAATAGTCACAACAATTATCAACTTTGTGAATTCACAACAATGAGTGGTAGAGGCAAGATAGTAGCGGTGGTCGAGTTTAAACGTTACCTAACGACAATGACAGTGGTTGGGTGGTAGCGGCAACGGTGGAGGTGGAGTTAGCGGCAGTGGTCATGTTCAAAGTGGTGACACTAGTGGAGGTGGTAGTGCACGTAGTGGTGCCAACGCCGGTGGTGGAGCCAATGTCTGTGGTCACTACGCCAGAAATTGGATTTTACAGCGCTTATTTTTTCAATTCTACAGCGTTGTAGCTTGTACCGCTGTAGTACTGTCCAACGCTTTTTTTTAAAGCGCTGTAGAACATGACACATCCTACAACGCTTTTTCTTAAAATGCGTCGTAGTATGTATGCATTCCATAATGCTTTCTTTAAAGAAGCGTTGTATCGTGTATGCATTTTTAAAAGAAGCGCTGTGGCATCCTAGCATTCCATAGCGCTTTCTTAAAAGAAGCGCTGTAGAATAGCATGTCCTTTAAAAAAAATGCACGTAAGCCTACTATACCTAGTTCAACAAACAGCCACTATTTAAAAAAAATGGTAAATTAGATCCAAATTCAAGTATAAACATTTAGAGATTGATGATACTATTAAGTAGGTACTCTATCAATTGTCAAAACACATGTGAGAGTTCCAATTCACCAAACAAAACTAACAATATGTATATATAATCCATAGAGGGATGTTGGTTGTTATTGTTATTCCTAGGCCTATAAGTTTTTTCAACAAAGCAAAGATTTATTGAAATGAGCATGAGAGCAAAACTCTCATGAGTAGTCCAGCAAACAATAATACAAGGAAAGGTACATACATCACAACAAAGAAAAAAGAAAAAAGCACACAAAGAGCACAAGAGGTCCCTCCCATTCGCAAATCAGATAGCAAGAATCCAATGGGAAAAAATACACAGCCCCTGTCATCAATAAAGAAAGCATACCAGTAGCATATCAGAGAGAGAACCAAAACAGAACAGGATCAACAATCGCATCAGTTCACTGTGCTCCTCGAAGAAAAGAGAAATAGTACCAGGAACACCAGAAAGAGCAATGATCCTTCATTCCAATGCAACATGCAGCCTTGAAAGTGAAAAAAATTAACAAAGGTTGTCAGACATTAGATGTTATATAATTGACACCTAACATATGTAGAAAGCACTGCCAGATGCATCCCAAGTTTAGTATGCGTACCTGAATACGAACGATATTTGCTATCTGATACTCAAAATGAATCCAGAAGACTCCTTCCAAGATACTCAAAATGAAGCTCCTTTGCACCAATAACAAGAGCAACATGCTAGCCTAGCAACGAGCATTCGACAACATCACAACATAGAAACATTAGAAACAGACATGAAGTGAGTTCAAACAATGAATATGATGATAATCTAGCATAGAAAAAGATAACTCAAACAAAAACTCTCGGTTAAATAATGATTAGGGAAAAGACCAATGTTTTTTTCATTCCAATTACTGTCTTTGGCCTGTACATCTCTTTGTCTTTGCATGCGACCTTATTTGTCCTTAGACTCGTTCAATCATTTCTATCTCATGCAGAAAAAAATACCACTCCTTTCACCCATTTTGGCCCTCCATACATTGAAAAGCAAGGAAAAGAAAATTGCATAATTTGAAGGCACCATAGTAAATCAAAATGCTGAAAAATAAAAATAATAGAAGCTGAGAATTAAAACTCATTGAAAAGAGACTCACAAGGCAAATCTCCCATGGTTCTCACTTGTTCACTGAAATCTGATACTCTGGGAATCCCTTTCCAAAATAGCAATGTCCTAGAGATAGCATTGATGTTACCCGTGAATAATGGCCAAGAAGACTTGTAAATGAGAAATCATAACTTTAGAATACCTTCCTTATGTGACAAACCAATTACTCAAAGGTTTTTGTAGAAGCTAACCCAATCTCCAACCACAAAGAGGATAACAAGTAACAGTATAATCAAGTAACTCCATATCGAACACTAGAGCATGTTATTGATGAGCACGATGAGTAAATTTCCAGACCATCACATTATTGATGGTAAAATAACCATAGAGAATCTCATTGTGAAAAAAGACAAGACATGAATAAGTGTAGACTAATATGAGTACTATGAGACTTTACTATCAAACTATAGGGAAGCTACAGTCAACAAGAGTGATATGAATTTATTATGCACCTAATCTCATGAAATTGAGAACTTTGACAACTATTGGTTCTGTGACATTAGAGGTTGAATGGCAAGTATGCTTTAAACATGCTTTTATATTAATGTTAAACTCCTAATAAAACTATTACACCATATAGCTTAGCATACAAAATATTTTAAACAAATTTTTAATTGCTATAACTTTGAGCACATTAAAAGACCCTGACTTGAACATATTGATATTAGTATTTTAAGCTCTTTCAAGTTTCAGTGAGGTCGTGTAAATATCAACTAACGTCAATA